>NC_050575.1:110384885-110690902 GCF_011100635.1 Trichosurus vulpecula
GCCAGGAGTGGGGAACCTGTGGCCTCGAGGCCTCATGTGGCCCTCTAGGTCCTCAAGGGCAGCACAACAAATCCTTTTAAGGGGTTTGTTCTGTGAAGTTTGGATTCAGTCAAAAGGCTGCACTTGAGGGCCTAGAAGGCCACGTGTGTCCTTGAGGCCACAGGTTCCCCACTCCTGGCTGATTCCCTGCCAGGGCCTAGTCACTTCGGAGCTCCCTCTCCAGGCTTTCCTGGGCACCTCTGATCCTAATTTCTTTTTCCCTCTCCCCATTCCTTCTGAGTCCTCACATCTTCTTGTTCCTCTTAATTTTTCTTCTCCATTGCTTTCTATTTCCCATTTCTCTTCTCAAACAAGCAGAGTAATGGGAGAGCCCATGATAGATGCTCAGACAAGACTGGGACTGAGCCAGGGTTCAACCAGTTCATGGAGAGGCTTTTATTAAGCTTTTACTGCAAAACATGGAAAGGAGGTCACCGCTAAGAGTTGTACTAAGCCACTGATTCTCACCAGTGTGACCAAGCCTGGGTTTGGGGGGGGGGGCCCTTGTCATCATTACTGAAAAGAGGATAGCCCTGAACACTGGTGACTTTGAGAAAGTCATTTAATTCCTTTGTTCCTTCCAGTTTCCTTGGTAAAATGTGGATAGTTAATACTGGCCTCTGTATCTCATGTAGGGGAGGTAGCTTGGTACAGTAACAAGAGCGATGGCACCAGAGTCAAAAGACCCCCCCTCACAAATGGCCTTAGAAAGGTCATTTACCCTTGTTTCCTCACCTATACAATGAGCGAGTTGGACTAGCCCCTTGCTACAAAGATGGGGCCCTCCAAAGTCCCCTCTGGAGCTAGGATTCTATTATGATTGGCTCTGAGCTCTCCCCTCCATTTTGGGGGCTGTATGGATGTGCCCAGGATAACTGGTTCTCCTCCCCTCACCTGTCCTGTGGCGCCCCCTGGTGGGTACCGCTGGAATTCAACAGACAAAAGTTATTTCTCCTACCTGCCGCATCTCTAGAATACCCTGAGAAAAGTATGTAAGCTTTTTCTGAAAGACAAAGCACCCAGGGGAGGATTCATAGAGAGACCTACAAAGTCTTGAGTTCAGAAGTCTGACGGTCAGGGAGGTCCAGCCCAGCTGTGACAAAACTGAGGACAAATAGCAACCAATGGGAGCAGAGACCTGGGTTCTACTCTAAGCACTGCTGCTAACTGCTAATGTGACCTTAGACAAATCACTTCTCCTCTCTGGGCCTCAATTTCTCCTCTGTACTATACGGTCAGTGAGAGCCCTGACATCTGCAATGGTAAGTAGGGCCCTTCTGCCTCCTCTCCTCTCCACACAATTTCCTGACTAGGGTTGCATTTTGGTACCACATATGATTCTTCTCTGCTTATCCCCATTTAAAGACATAAAAATCAATGGTACTGCGAGGAGTACACAGACCAAAGTTTATAAAGCTTTTATTAAACATCTGAAACAGCTGTGCAATTGAGCCAACCAAAAATAAAATGATGTTTTAACCAGCAGCCCTTAAATTTCAAAAATGTTGCTGTTAGGTCCAATTCCCCGGGTGACAAGCACCAAGTTAAGTCCTCTGCCCAGGTCACCTCCCACTCCTCAGTCAATCCAAAGGAAGGTGAGTGAGTGGATCAGACTGGAAACACACTAAGAAAAACAAAGTCCTGGGTATTTCTTTGTACTATGGATTCTTTGAAGAGACAAAGCCTAGGGGTCCCAGCGTGGAACAGAAGTGGCCACTTCTTAACGCTTCTCCTGAGTTGTTCCATTCAGGGTGATGTGTTCTAGGGCTTGTGTCCTTTTCAACAATCTCCACCGTTGTACAGATACCAACTGTGCTAGTGATAAATTCCTAATTCAGATACACAACATACATTCTTCTCAGCTAATAAAAACAAGACAATCCCCCAAGCAAAACCATTGATTGCTCATTACCATTTTGAAAGCACAGCCCTGCTCTGCAACCCAGTCATGTGGGAATCAGCAGATTTGAAGGAACTGGGACAAAGATAAAAAACCCCAACAGCTTGTAGTACTGCCCCTAAGAAATGAGAACCCTGTAAACTCTAGAAATCAGGGAGGGATGTGGCACTGTGGGGGAAGACATGTTCTGATACCCAGGAACTATTGCAAGAGTGATATTGTTTCTTTCAGAAAAAGAAACAGGAGAGTGGACAGCACTGAAATGCCAAAACACATTTCATTCTAGCCTACTGAGCAGGAAGCTGGAGCTCCCAGGTGCTAGTGGCTTCAGTGAAGAGTTGGGGTTTCTGCAATTATGAGACCTGTGTTGACAATAACTCAACTGGCCCAATGGGCAATATAAGGCTGAGAGGTTGGACAGAAGGAAACTAATTGCACTCCAGACAAGGTTCATCCAGGTAAAAACAAGATGAGAATTCTGCTACCACATAGTGGAGATCCCTGGATCAGCAGAATTAGGCTGGCCATGTTGGGTCTGGTCCCCTGGCAGGATCTGAGGTGAAAGGGTGATCATCCAGTCAGTGAGGTGTAGGAATGGAGGCAGGAAAGGAAAACAGCAACAACCACTGACCACTGCTGGGCTTCAAACCAAAAGCACCAGGTGGTGCTGTTGTTCACATCATAAAAAACTGGAAGTGACGTGTCACAGGTGAAGGATGCCCAATCAGGAATGTACTAATCTAGTCTACACAGACGTGCAGGAAGCCTGTGATCAATCATATCGTGAACATCCTTTACCCCTGGGTTCTCATCTTTAAAGCCAATCAATAAGCAGCATGTGAGGATCCTAAGTCCCCACTATCCTGGGGTCGTGAGCTGATTCGGGGAGGTGGGCACCAGTGCAGTGATATAAGAAACAGTTCCCCCAACAGCTGTAACAGATGAGGAACAAGGCTGCGAGGAAGACCAAGGCACAGATCGTGCATGGCTTCCGCTCCAGCAGGAAGCTCAGAAGGTAGAAGCCCATGAACATCGAGTGACTGAACCAGAGAGCTGGGTTGAGGGGCTTTGGGATGAGCAGGACAGGCAGTAACCACTGAAGGCAGTACATGGTCTCTGTGGGGCAGGGAAGGAGGCACAAGGTCCACAACAGCAAGTGAACTCTTATCTGCTTCTTTTGATTTCGTTTCCACTCAATCTTTAACAGCTTCTCCAATGTGTCTTCAAGGAGCACCAAGTTGTCCCATATTCTGAAGATATAACTTAAAAGAAAAACACAAAACATTTGTGGGGGAGAAGGCAATTAGTTCAATATCATGAACAACAAAAGCATTCACCTGTAGTTTTGTCAACTAGAGACCTCGGGCAATCATACCAACTTTACTCAGGGACCAAATCCCAATGAAATTCATCACAAATTACAGAAAAGGTTTTCTTGTAAATATTTTTTCTAAGCTGACATGATTTCAAGATGGCAAATGGAATCACTATTTGAGTTTATGTTGTATCCAGAAGCCCCTGAATCACATTCCACATTTGTCAATACTGGCTAACTTGTTTGAAAATTATCATGGAAAAACGATAGCAGATAGACGGAGATAATGCTGAGCACCAGTCAAAACAGATTTTGTTTGGTGAGTTCAGTCCGCATCAGCTATAAGGTAATCAAGGAGGTAACAAGAAAACTCTCCCACCAGCCGAAGATGTCTTATCTTAAGCACCTATTTCCTTGCATGCCACATGCCTTTATCAAACAGGGTCAGTCAGGCCCAGTCCCTGGGTTCCAGTAGTATATAATCTTATACATAAACATAAAAGAAAACAAAGTAATCACCAGTAGTCCTTTGAACTGGCACCTCGCCCTGTCCTGTTTGTCAGGGACAGATTAATTGTGGATTATCTATATGTTATATTTTAATTTATTTTGTTAATTACATTTTCATCTGGTTTGGGCTCTGTGTGTGACACCTCTCCGCTACTCCATGCTGCCTCTGATGTTCTTCTAAATAGCTGGTTAATTCCTTTAGATCTCTACCGATCAAGTATAAAAAGGCAAAAAGGCCCTGACCCAAGTTTCCTATGTTCCTGTAACAGGTTCCTAAGGATATACCAATGATTTATGTATTCCTTCTTGACACAATGCCTGTTAAATGATCTTTTTCTTTCATTTATTCTCAAAGACTTATTTATTGTCTATCATATAAATATCCCCATAATGTGCTTGAGGAGATATATAAAGATTAAATAAAAAAAAGATTAAATGAGACATATCAGTTGGCATGGAGTTTATAATCTACAAGCCTCTTAAAAGTCAGCTTTTTAGAAGATGGGGCCCAACATAAGTTGAAAACTAAGAGGAAAAAACTGAGGTGACTAGTCACTGACAGCAACATCACCTTGTTAATTTTGTTTTCAGAGGCAGAAACTACATTTCACCTAATATCTGGAGAAAGCCAGAATGACCTGTAACTTGCTCCACCACCTGAGCAACCTTTATCACGATTCACACTGGCACAAAGTGCTAGGAGTGGTCACCCAGAAGATACTGCAACTAATCTTTAACAAGCCAAGGCAACCTGATTCACTATAAAGTAGTGCCTTCATTCATATGGGCCAATGGGAAAGCACCTGCTGACTGACTCAAAGTTTATTACTGGTTGCCTAGCTACGCCTGAGCTTTGTAACATCGAAGGAAAATAAGATCCAGTCTCTGCCCTTTGGAACAGTGACTCCTAAACATTTCACAGGACACTAATGAAGCTTTACTATCTCTAAGGTTTAAAAGGGAACTAAACCAGATACTTGTTTAGAAGACAGGCCCTCATCCAGGGTGTCATTCCCAATATAAACCTGTTGTTGTTCATTGCGTTCGACTCTTTGTGACCCCACAGATACTGGGGGTGGTATGCCATTTTCTCCTCCAGCTCAATTTAGGAAACTGAGGCAAACCTGTTTAAGCGACTTGCCCAGGGTCACAAAGCTAATAAGTATCAAAGGCCAGATTTGATCTCAGGAAGATGAGTCTTCCTGACTTCAGGTCCAGCACTCTTTCCACTGTGCTACCTACCTAGCTACCCCAGCACGGTGTAGTTCGAGGTATCACACATGTGGGCCCACAATGCTCCTGAGCATGGCCCAAACCAGATTAAAATATAATTGGGGAATATTTAACACAATTAATAAAAATAGAATATAGATAATATTAATATATGGGTTTTCTAAGTCAATATGTGGCCTATAGGGATCCTTACATATGGTACAGTGGCCCCTGTTTCTTTTTAAGTTTGACACCACTTGTATAGTAGGTTGAGAATGCTAAACTTGGCATTATACAGTACCTGAGTCAAAATCCCAGGCCTAGTTACTTGACCACAGGCAAGCTGTTTCCCCACTGAGTCTCATTTCCCAGAGGGTTGTTATGAAGGAAGTGCTTTGTAAACCTTAAAGTGATGTAGAATGCGAATTATTACTGGCAATGGAATGGATGGGACCCACTGAACTGTAATACAAAACATCCCTGTGACTTTGTACATGGTGTTATCTGCCTCTAAGGTCCCTGATTGCCCCAGAGCTCGAGTAGGAATGGGAGCTAAGCAGGGGGCCAACCCTCTGGTGCAGTGGATTTAGAGTTGGGGAACCTGAGTTCAAATCTTAGCTGTACTACCTTTTGCCTATGTGACCTGAGCCTCAGGTTTCGCCTGTAAGAGGAAGAGGGTGTTGGACAAGGTTCCCCTTCATCTCTAAATCTCTGATCCTATACTATGAATAGTTGCTGCTTGCATAGGGAATTTTCAGAACCTTATTCTTGGTTGATTTTGCACCTGGCTGCACCTGAAGGCAGCCTCTCCTCCCCGTCAAAAAAAAAAAAAAGCTCTCCACCCAGGTGCGTCTATGTGGAAGGCTGAAGAGTGCTGACTCCTCCCGAGAAGTCCTCTTGATGCGTGTCAGACAGTCTCAAGAAAAGGATTCTGAGAAGTCATGACATGTGGGTCTAAGTTGGGCAACTCTGGCCAAGTATTACTTCACATCTGCTCATTTTACAAACAAGGGCACCAAGACTTGCACAAGGTTGTCTGGAGGTAATCAAAGAGTAGAATTTAGGCCCACTACAATCAGATGCTGATCTTAGGCTCAATCTTGCCTTTTCTTTTGAGTACTGGCAAGTGTAGGAAAACCTAACACACTTGTTTCCTTTAAATCAGAGTTCCTTTAAAGCTTTTAGAACATGGTGTGATTTACAAAATTCTCCAGGAATTCTTTTTTTTTTTTGGTATAAGTGATGCCTTTTGATTCATGCATAAGTTGGATTTAAGTGAGGCAGAGTTGCATGAAGTCGTTGGCCTCATTCTCTCCTCCAGAGTCATCACAGTCCAGTGGCAGGACAGAATCAAGACAACTGGTGATGGCTCAAGATGTAGTGGATGACCTTGGCATCTTCAATGTCTAGCCAAGCCCTAAGCAGTCCACAGCACCTGCTTCAGCTGCCTTCATGGCCAATGGGACAAATTGTTCTCATCTGCCCATTCCACCAAGGGAAGTCTTCACATGCTTGGGGTAGACACACCCCTAACTCAACAATAGGTTTGAGACTCCTTGGTTGCCCCCAACTTGGTTTAGCCTGTCTGCTGAAACAGTTTACTGGGGTATGGCCACTATGCATGTTATAGCTTCTTGGAGCCACAGGTGAGAGTTGGGCGGAACAGGTGGACACCAAAAGTGGAAAGCAGCCCTGAAAGGGGCTCACCAGCCATCACACCAGAGGTACCAGTCCTTCCTGAACATACTTTACACCCCTCCAGGAATTCAGTTACTGTATGAAAGGAGGTACACCTGCCTTTTGGGATCAACCAGTGGTTTGCCACAAAAGTACTTATCAGTACCTCTGGAAGATCTCCCATTGTTCTGCATCAAAGACAAAATAACCACCTGAACCTGCTTCCAGAAAAGGGAACAGAATTTTACAGGCAGAAGATGAGTGACAATAAAGGGTTATCTTCCAGGAGTATGGATACCAGTTAGAAAAACTAAATGGCTTTAAAATTGCAGATAATAAAATATGTTTCTCTACTTGTTGGCATAAGTCATTTCTCTACCTGGGTGACAATTGCACCATAGGCTACCCAAATGCTATCTGAACCCTGCCGCTGGATGTCAACACTACAGAATCTCATGCTGTGCTCTTCCATGAGCTGGTGACAGCCACCATGGGAATCTGTGTAGTGCAGGAGTGAAGAAAACACTTCTTCTTTGCCAAGAGGCATGTTCATGCCAAGGTCAGCATAGAGTTGGCAGAGTGAGTTGAAAAGTAAACCAACCGCTTTTTAAAAACCCAACAACTAGGCAACAGGGTGGAGTAAAGATAGCCATATGATCTGGGCAGAATTACAACATTCTGAGTTATATAGCAGAGGAATGCAAAAATACAGCTTAAATGGGCACCACAACCAAAGGGTTAAAGAACTGAAGACTTGAAAAGATTCTTATCACAACCCATAGCAATAGTCAATAAAATACAGGAAGGCCTTGGCTTCAAAGCTAGGGCACATTCCTACCTTTGTTCTAGCTTCCAAATGTCCTATTCTTACAGCTGCCAGCTAAATAATTATTTCAATATCAACAAAGTCAGTTTACTCAAGATTTTAGAGTAAAGAAGTCGAGTACACAAACTCCAGTCCAGCAGGTCTACTTAGCAACTCTGGCATAAATGATTCTCATTTCTGCCCCCATGCCTGTACTTAGTCTTCCTCCTTTCCTACTATCGCTTTGATCAAGCTTTAAGCCTCTCCTCTACCATCTTACTAGAATTTTTCTCACTCTACAAGCTAAGAAGGTCCCCTCCCTACCCTTGAGTCATATACAAACGAGTCATAGAATCTCAGAATTGGAAGACTTCTCAAGAGAACTATTTAGTCCTACTTCTAACTTGAACAGGAAATGCCCTCATGGTATACTGGAAAGAATGCTGGGCTTGGAAACATGAGACCTAAGTTAAAATCCAGTTTAAGACCTTACTAAAACTATGAAACTTTTGAACACTACCAGCCTAGTCTATAAAATGTGGGAGTTGGGTTAGATAATCTCTTTGGTCCCTTTCAGCTTAAGCTGAACTCTACTCACCCTCCTTTTGGGAAACCAAATGAGCTGATTGCACTGAATATGGTTTATCTTAAGCACCAACTTCCCTAGACGAGTTAACCTGCCTTTCTAATTTCAATAGAATCAAACTGCTGGCTATACTCTGAAACCCAGCTTCTCTAGATCCAAGAAGACCTCACCAAGAGCAATTACTTATTCCTATACTTCTTTCAGTACTTCCTATTCCTGATCTCCACCTTTCCATTTAGGTAACCAATAAAGCACAACACTCACAACTCTCCTACACTTATGATCTGTCCCTAGGCTTACATACCTTACTTGGCATTTGTTGACCTACCAAAGATAGGTGGGGTCAGAGGACGTGCCATTTTCTTTTACAAATTCATATCCCTTAGTCATAACGGAAGCTACTACTCTGAGTATAAAGATCCCCACCCATCACTTTAAGGATCTACTAGGGCAACCACCATGCAGGTAATGCTAGTAAATCTCTCATGCCAAACGTCTCTAAAAGTAGCCTATTATTTATCATATCATCCTCCGTTGTTACTGACAGATGAACCCCAAATAATTCTGCTGAACCCACTTGTTTCTAGGAGGAAAAGACAAAAGAATGGTATACAAGTTCTAGCTCTGCTACCAGCTTTGAGTAGGTAATTTAACCTTTCCGATACCTCAGTTTCCTCAAGTGTAAATTGAGTAAACTGGAAAATATGGTTTCTAATCCTTTGGTTCTAAAGATTCAATGACAGGCTAATTCCTAAGTTACACTTACAGATCCTTACAAGAGAGGCTGAGCAAGTAAGAAGCAGGCAAGCATGGAGCTCTTAAAACAATGGAAAAGTCTTTCTTAGATTAAATGAACCAGATTGTTATCCTGTCTTCTCCTCTAAGAAAAATACAGCTCTTTCTGAAACCTGTCAAACTTTATGGATTTAGAGATAAGCATTCAAAAACTTCTGAGGTTTCTTCACAG
This sequence comes from Trichosurus vulpecula, assembly GCF_011100635.1. Lineage (NCBI taxonomy): Eukaryota > Metazoa > Chordata > Mammalia > Diprotodontia > Phalangeridae > Trichosurus > Trichosurus vulpecula. The sequence goes on from NC_050575.1 coordinate 110,393,897, forward strand.
CTCTCAAAGAATTGTGACCATACCAAAACTTGTATAACTACTTAATGAAATCTTCATCATCCTAAGGGCCTCCCTCTGGATATTTTCCAGGTTTTCAATTTATCTTTATCAGTATGCCCAGAACTGAACACAATGCTTCAGATGAGACCTGATAAAGACAGAATAAATTGAGGAGAGATTATCACCTACCTATTCCTAGAAGTTATGTGTCTCAATGCAGCTCATGACTGCATTAGGTTTTGTCGTTTTTAGCTGCCACACTTCGATGCTGATTCATGGAGCCTGTAGTCTACTAAAACCTCCAGATTTTTTTTTTTCAAAGCATGCCTCCCTTGTACTTATGCAGCTGATTTTTCTTACCCAAGTGTAAAATTTTATGTTTATCTCTACATCTTATTAGAGTCAGTCTAATGCTCGTTTGTCAAGACCCTTTTGGATCCTGTCACCCACTGTGTTGGTGTCACTCCCAGCTTGGTGTTATCTGCAAATAGGCTAAGCATACCATCCATGCTCTTATTCAAGTCGTTGCTAAAAATTTTAAACAGCCCTAGGGACAAGCATAGATTCCTGGACAATTTCAAGACATCTTAGCTGAATCTCACAAAGTCACATTTTTAGTATTTGAAAATATTATTAAATATAGTATCCTATGGTTACTTTAACTATCACCCACTCTCCTTTTCTCCTACTGAATATTTATGGAGCACCTAATACATTTAAGGCACTGTGTATGTAAGGAAGTGTGTCTTCTCCCACCAATTCAGGGTGTCCCATTAACATGGCCTGTCATCTTTTTTCTTGTCTTAGATAGAGGCATGTGGAAGAAGGATTGGGAAAAGAGTTACTTAAGGGAGCAGATGACAGCAATAACTTTCTGAAATGGGATAGTGATAGGACTAGGCTGTTTTCAAACAAGTCACCTGCTGAGCATTTATTTTCCAATTAATCATTTCTGCTGGGAGCCACAGTCCCAACCAATGATGGCAACTTTATAGAGAGGGAAATGAGGCTTTCACCAGCAAATCACACATACAAAGGAGTTTAACAATGCTTTGTTTTAATTGGTGTGCTCTATGGCTCTCCTATATATGATCCAGAGTAATGCTGTTGCTATCCTCTCTATGGAGTTTCTCTTGTTTTTTCAAGCATGCTCTGAATTTCAGAGAATTCCTAATCCATGAAGTCAGTCTAGTAGCACATGACGTCTGATATCCCCAAAGTGAAAGCTCTTAAGTGGAATGTGAATATTCCAGTGTCTGGAATGCAAGAGAAAAAGTCAGGTTAAGATTTATCTTTAAAAGATATTTTATGGATGCTAGTAAAACTTCCCTTCTGTGGTTTACTAATAAAGCTATCAAAGTTTATCCTTGATATTTATTTTACTTGGTAACCAGAACCACAGCTAAGTTTTCCAAAGAATGGACCAATGTTTAACTAACCATTAGCTGTGATGAAAGACCTACTACTTTCTGTGTACTGGCCATATATTTAAGAGCCTTTCTGGCACAATCTTTGAAATTGAGGCAAAAGGGCTGATGGACTGGTTGAGCAACATCAAATGAGTATAGACAGAAGTTCTCTCAAACACTTTATAGACCTTTGCAACAGATAAAACAAGAATTTTGATAACAGAAACAGAAAGTGGATCTATTTCTTGGGACTGAAACTGAACCATGTCCCAGATTTTATCTTTACTACTTTTAGGGAAAATGTAAAGGTCTAGTAAGAAAAACAGAAAAAGTTCTAAAAAAAAAAAAACCACAAACCTGTTCCTTTTGTGTCTCCCTCTCCATGCCCATGCCTTCACATCTCTATCTGCAAATTCTGCTAATATTCCAGACTTTGCAGCTATCTCCTTTAAAAATAAAATAACTTATTTTGAAAAGTGGTATGAGTTGACTATCCCATTCAATTTCCTAGTTGCCCTCAAACCCAGGCGACAGACAAGCCATGAAACAAAATAAGCTTCGTGATCCAGCTGGTATTAATGTGTTACTCAGCAAGGATGGGATAATGGGTAAAGCTAGAATAGGTTAAATAGTGGTGTCAAACTTCTATAGGAAGGGGACCACTAAACCATACATAAGGATCCCTGCAGCTGCAAAATGACTTAGAAAATCACATATTAGCATGACCTATATGCTACTGAATTTTTATTTATTTTAAATATTTCCCAAATACATTTTAAGCTGGTTTGGGCCATATTTGGGAATGTTGTATAGCCACATAATTGACACCTCTGACCTAGAATATTGATGTCCTTTGAGACATATTCATGCAGTATGGTTGTGTTCTAAGCAGCAATTGACAGATCAACAACTAATTGATTAATATGTATTTATTAAGTACCTATTAGGCACCAGGCAATATATTAAGCAACAGAGACAAAGGAATTTATTTTCTTGCTTGATGTACCATTAGAGGGGGCTCATTTCTCCCTTTAACATTACAGCTCAATAGCATTTATCACTTCTCTATGGACCCTAAACTGTATTGTTTCCCAACAGCTTTCAGCCAATCACTACAAAACAAAGCCATTACGTCAAGCCACTCTACATTAAAACTACTGAGTCACTTAACAAAATTACTCCAATGTATATAGCTTAATTGGTATGAATAAAACTGCTGCTGGGTTGGACAGACAGACCAAACAGCCTGACTCAGGATGAGAGAGTCAATATAGCCTAGGAAGAAGAGAACTAGGCGAAGTATCAGGAAATTTTGGTTCCAGGCCCAACTATACCATATGAGCTTGGGGCATTTCCTCCCTCTTGGCCTGGTACCCCACCTGCAAAATGAAGTTCCTTTTCTGCTCTAAAGTTCCAATATTATGATCTGTTATGATAACTATGATGTAGGGAGAGGGCACTGAAACTCTCCTAAGTAATTTTAGCAGCTGTGACTCAGTTTCTTCAACTGTAGGATTGAGATAACAAAACTTAACAATCTCCCAAGACAGTAATGAGGAAAGCATTCTGCGAACCTAAAAGCACTATACATAAAGAGCCACCTGTGATATTTACCAACTGTCCGACCTTGGAAAGGTCACCTAACCTCCCTCTTAGTTTCTTCATTTGTAAAAGAGATGGGTCTAGACTAGGAGGCCTCTGAGGCCCCTTCTAATTCTAGAGATCTATAAGCCTATGATTATTATCACTTCCCTAAAAGATGTTCAAAGCACCTCCCCATAAAAAATACCCCGCGCGAAGCCTCTGTCTCCTACTTCTCCATCTACTTTCCGGCCAGTCAGCGAGCAAGCCACGGAAGTAAACCTGGGGCCCGGGAGAGGGAGCGGTGACTCATCCCGGATTATACAATAAAGGAACAAGAGGAGCTCTTCTTTGCCCCCAATACACATAATCGCGGACTAATGATAGCCCGCGTCTTAAGGCGCTGGGGTTTCGGGAAGCTCTCAAATACATTCTTTCATTTGATGTTCATAGGAACCTGTGTCACTGCTCCCATTTCACAGATGACGATACACGGGCTTAGAGGGGAAAGTGGCTCCCAGATCGCAGGTCCTTCCATCCCCTCCTGCCGGTGTCCCCACGCACTACACGTGCCCCCTACCTCCCCGGGACTCGACTGACAGTGAGGAAAACCCGGGAGTCTGCGGATAATCCGCATGAAGGCTTGGAAGAAGGCTCTCTCCCATTCCTTGGAGTCCCCCTCCTGGCTGCCCCCCACCACAGCGACTGACATTTCCCAGCCCACTCTCCCAAGAAGCGGGGGGCACCCCAGAAGAGGGAAGGGAACATTGTGCGCCTGCGCCGAAGGGGATGCTGATGGTAGCGAGGAGCAGCGCCCCGGAGTTATGCGCTTGCGTCGGAAGAGGGCTTTCCCCTCACCCCCACCCTCTTCCCTCCAGGTGACCCGCAGCCCTTGAGAGGGAGTCGGGGAGAGACAACATGGCGTGTAAGGGCTGGCCGCAGAACTCCCACCCCTTCCCGCCGTGCTCAGGCCGGGGCCGAACTACCTGCAAACGTCGCCATGGCCGCGTCGCCTCCGCCGCTGCCGCCGCCACCGGAAGCCCCAACGCCTTCCCCTCCCCTCCCCACCCTCCCCTCTGCTGTTCAGCGTTACGGGCCGAGGACCCGCTCCCGAGCCGGGCCTGGCGTCGGTGTTCGCCTGAGCTCCGCGCATCCTGAACCCCAAAGGTACCCCCCTGCGCCTCCCCTTTCCTCATCCGCATCCAGTCCTGTCTCGGGGTCCTGGGTTGCCCAAGCCAGCCCTGGAGAAGACGAGATGTAACGCGCTACAATCTCTGCCAAACCCGGTTCTTTTTCGTCAGGCACTGCATCGGGCAGCCCTGGGGGAGAGGCAACGTGCCCCGCATGCGTATGCGGGAGATTACGAGCATCGAAAACCGGCTCTCCATTATCCGTGCCTGTGCCCGGTGGTGTAGGGGCACGAGGAGTGGGTAATCCGCAAACCGCGGATAATGAGACAATGCGCGGCGAATTTCCCTCATCCGTAATGATGTAGTTCTAGGGACATAGAGAAAGTAACGTCATCCTGGAGAGGCAAAAAGGCAGAGGAAGGTTTGCACAGGTACTTGGCCAGGGGTCCAGTGGTTGGAGCTTGGCATGTGAAGCCAGGAAGACCTGAGTTCAAAATGCGGACTCAGACGGGTACTAGATGTGTGATCCTGGCCGAGTACTTTAATCGCTGCCTACCTCAGTTTCCTCTTCTGTAAAAGGGGGATAATAATAGTACCTGCCTGCCACGGTTGTGAGAATCTTCCCCTATGGCATAGCTGCTTCAGCTACACTGGACCACTTACCTTCCCTAAATACAACCTGTGTTTTCTGCCTTCCGTACTTGCTCCTCCCCTCCAGGAAGCCTTCCTTGGCTCATCCAAACCTACAGTGACTCTCCCTGCAGTGCTGGCCCATTTTCCTTTCCGAAAACTCACTCAATCACCGAATCTTAGAGCCTAGGAAGGACTCGAGCGCTCCCACACGCAGAAGTCATTTAGTTCAATCCCTGCCTGCACAGGAATCAAAGTGCGGAGCTAGATACCATTTTTTCAAGTTACACAGAAATCATGCCTAATTAGAAAAAAGCAGTAGCTCGTTAGAAGAAAGGATCTTTGCAAAATCGAGTTACAATGTGGAGGAAAAGCATAAAGCTCTTACAATTATTTTGAAACCAAATGACCTTCTTATGACAAAATACTTGGAAGGGTATTTGACCTAAAAGTAAAGGTGGCCTTTTTTTCTTAGTGATAATACATATGAAACAAATTCATTTTACAACAAAATTTTCCTCCTGGATAGTGTGTATTTGGTGGATAATCTCAAGAGAGCCTAGTATTCTAAATAACGAAAAGTCATTATTAAGAGTTTAAAGTTATACCGTGATCCAGAAGGATAAAGTGACTGCATTTGTGAGAAATCCAGAGCTACAGAAAATCAATTTACAAAATATTTTGTATTTTTTCTCAATTTTAAGAAACACCTGCCCTGTAAATTAAATGGAAAAAAGTGGTCTTATTAAATTTGACCGTTAGAGAGAATTATCAACTTATTTTCAAAACCTAGATATTTCTAAATATGAATGAAAGTGGAACCCATATTGTATAGGCAAATGATAAATTTGATCTTTCTCCTTCCCTTTTTTAAAAGGGAATTTATTGTAACATGTGATGAAGTAGTAATGACTTCTGTGGAGTTTCTGCTTTATAGTCCTATATAGAGCACAATGTAACTGAATGCATTTATAAAAACCAAAATAAAGCAATGGCACAATTATGTACACATTACTACCTTAAAATCTCTTTCTCTTGATAAGATGGATGAATTTCTTCCATTGCTGAATTACCTTCTTTGTATACGTTAATGGTTTTATCAGCCTCTGCAGTGAGTAATGACTTTGAGACTGGTTGAAGGTTCATGCAAATATTCCTGACTCACTGTCCAAAGATCCAGGCTGCCCAGCTGCATGTACTTTCTGGAAACTGTAGCCAGTTCTCCAGTCCCAAAGATGAATAGTGCCATTATCTCCTCTAGATACAGCACTCCCTCAGAATTCACAGTGTATCAATTATAGCACTGTGACGAGAGAGGTTTTGAATGAAGTTTCCATCAGGGAATTTCCACTGTTTAATATTATCTGAAAAACTAGATGTAAGCGTGTAATGTCTTGGATGCAAAACCACTGCTCTGATTTATTTATTTATTTGTGATTCGTTAACATGACACATTTTTCCTGCCAATAAGTCCCCAAATCATATGGTCCTGTCATGGCTTCCTGTCATGAGCTGTGGTTCTGCATTTGACACTTTACTGTAGCCACTGCATTTATATGTCCTGTCAATTTGTGTACACTGGCTTTTGTCCTCATGTCCCATATCAGTGTGGTTGAATCTCTACTATAAGTCACAAGTACATCAATTGTTGGGTACAAATCCAAACCATAAACTGCACGTAGATGTCCGGGATAATGTGTGACAACCTTATTATATTCCAGATCCCAGCACTTCACCTGTTTATCTTCTCCACAGACGAGATATGGACTCCTCACACTTATTATCATCCTTTGTACAGTACTGATATGTCCAGTCAATGACAGTTTCAATTTCCACCAGCCATATCCCAGGTTTTTATAGTCCTATCAGCAGAACCAGTAACAAACCACTGATTTGCAGGTTCTACCACAAGATATCAGACTAGGCCTATATATCCACTGATGACTCTGTAGTTTTCATGGTGGATGCCACTGTGGTTTAGGCATTGTAGGTACCTTTTTGGGCATCACTGCAGCACTTTGGTGCTGCTAGTTTTCCACCATCGCCATAGCTAACCCAATGGCTGTGAATGTTCAGGAAGCCCAGTATGTCCATAAACATCAACTACATTAGAAAAAGTACTTTATATCCTGGATTGTGAAGGAGGTAGGACTACAGCTAAAGACTGCACAGTGAGTTCACTCGGCATGCTTTGAATCTTAGTATCTGCAGTCAAAGCCACATCAGGTCCTGGTGAATGTGGATGTGTACCAATTACTAAATATCCAAGTTCTTGTCCTTGATTGACAGGATATTGTCTATGCACATATGCATCCACTGCACTTGGAGAGCCTTTCTCTACAAGATTTTTTTTTCAAAATGGGCATTTGCCACCCAGGACTATGCTCCACGTGAAGTTGCCAGACATCTTCAGCTTGTGACTTTCTTCATCCAACCGTACTGGCTTTGCATTATCAGCCACAAACATGTCACAGGTTCTCTTCAATGATCTGAACGCAACCATGTGCATAGAATATTTCTCCACCTCCTCCACCATGATGCCAACCACTTGCCCCCCCTAACCCCACCTCCCTAGGCCCCACCCTTGCCCTCGCCCTCTAGCTCCAAAGATCAGATGTAACTCCTGCTGCACAGAACCCACAATTCCTTCTGGCATCTGGAAGTGTAGGCACCGGATATGATATAAATGGCTGTGGGCCCCAGATGTGACATAATGTGTGCATACTCATTGCATGATCATATATCGTCTAAGAACTTGTGATGGGTATATAACTGCTAACCATCGTGAGGAGGGAGAGAGAAAAATTTGGAACTCTATATCTTATAAAAAATGAATGTTGAAAATTGTCTTTACATGTAATTGGAAAAAACAAAATACTTTTTACATTTTAAGAAAAATAACTTGTGATAGCACACAGAAACAAGTGTTAGAACCTAAAAATCTTATAGCTTTGACTCTAGACAAATAAAGAATTCTCTGGTTTAGCAAACAAGGTAATTTAAATTTTACTACCCTTTGTACCATTTGTGTGTGTGAATCAGGGCTTCTCCTATGGCTGTTACAAAAGTAGTGTCCATTTCAATAGTGAAAAAGAATTTCAAGTACCAGTAACATCAGAGACACTATGTTTTGAGAAACTTTGCCTCAGGAAAGAGCCAACCAACTACATTAATAATATTATGATTTTATTTTATGTTGCAAATATGAAAATTAGAAAGCATTTTATCAAGTATCTGTTACTTTATCTTTACTGTACATTAAAAATTTTTTGTTAAAATATGATAACTTCTTAACTTCACTTGAATAAAATATAGGCTAAGTAATTTATTAGTGTGTATTGTTTTGTGAAAAATGTAGGTAGGGGCACAGATTGCTCACCATTGTGAGGAGGGAGGGAGAAAAATTTGGAATTCTAAATCTTATAAAAATGAATGTGGAAAATAGTCTTTACATGTAATTTGAAAAAATAAAATACTTTTTACATTTTAAGTAAAATAACTTGTGATACCACATTGAAACAAACAAAAAAAAAAGCCTTGCTACACAAAATTTGGACATCACTGCGAGCAAGACTTCTACTTTTAGCTGGTGTTATGGAGACACCTGGTGGTAAGATGAAAGAGAAACTCCAATTACGCACTAACAAAGTTGGTTCCCCAAACTAATTATGGGAGAGAAGAGTCTTTATTAAGGCAACAGCTATGGGTAAGAGCATCGTTATTAAGCTTGTGTCCTTTCCAAACCCTGATATAGGGGATAAAAGGGAGCCTAAGCCATGTGCCCTGAAGGCCTTTTTGGAAATTGCAATCTATTTAGAGAGATACTATCTTTGACTCTTGAGTAGGACAATTAGGGCAACTAGGTGGCATAGTGGATAGAGCCTTAAGTTAGGAAGATTCAGCTTCCTGAGTTCAAATCTGGCCTTAGACACTTACTAGCTATGTGACCCTGGGAAAGTCATTTAACCCTGTTTGCCTCAGTTTCTCATCTATAAAATGAGCTGGAGAAAGAAATAGCAAACCACTCCAGTATCTTTGCCAAAAAAACTCCAACATGGGGTTATGAAGAATTGGACATGACCAAAATACCCGAATAACAACAAAAACAGGGGGAGACCTGGCTTCTGGACCCACTATTTGACTGAAACTGCTATGAAGAATCTCCTATTTACTGAAACCCCCTCCTTCCTTCCCTTCTGTGACATTGCTCTCTTGATGTTCTTTTCTGTTTCCTTCCTTAACTCTACTTAGTCCTATCCCTTAAATACTGGCATTTCCCAAGACTCAGTTTCTCAGCCAGTTTGCTACTCTGTGTCTCTGACTTTCATTGGCAGGTTAAGACTTTCTGAAGCCTCTAGGCAACAAGACCTGGGTGGCTTCTCTCCAAGCTTCCCCAAACCACCTTGCTTGAAATTAATGACCAGGACCCACAAAATGAAGTGACTTCCCTGGTTCCTAGAAAGGCAATGTGATATTGTAGAAACAGTACAAATCTTGAAATTAGGAGAATTGAATTTAGATACTAGCTCTCACACAAGCATATGACTTTAGGAAAGTCACTTCCTCTAAGCCTCAGTTTCCTCATCTACAAAACGGGAATAATACTGGTAGCTATCTTAAAGGATTGTTGTAAGGAAAATGCTTTATAAACTATGTGCTATCAGAGTGAATTATTTCCTATTTTTTTAAATAGGAAAGGATCATAAATGCCTCATAAAGGATAAAGAGAGGAGTATTTTGAGGTTTATGGAACATGTAAGGTAGGTAGTAAAAATAGTTATCCTCAAATTGCAAATAAGGAAACAGACTCTGATCATATAGGTAAATAGATAGAGGTTGAGATTTAGGGTATAACATACCATTTTGGTTTAACCTCAAATATCTTCACTTGTGGCTCAGTGGATAGAGTGCCTAGGATCACGAAGACTCATTTCCCCAAGTTCAAATCTGGCCTCAGACACTTACTAGCTGTATGGCCCTGAGCAAGTGACTTAACCCTGTTTGCCTCAGTTTCCTCATCTGTAAATCAAGCTGGAGAAAGAAATGAGAAACCATTCCATTATCTTTGCCAAGAAAACCCCAAATATGGTCATGAAGAGTCAGACATGACTGAACAACAATATCCCCACTGTCTTCTGAGAAAGTATAAGCATTGTCTCTTATCCAGTGTATTAGCATGGGTTCTAGAATCAATTCAATTATAGAAAAGATTTGGAATTTAAATGGACAACAAGCTCAATCAATCAACAAACATTTATTAGGCACTTTCTGCTAGGCACTATGGTAGACCCTAGGATACACAAAGTTCAAAATGAAACAGTTCCAACCTCAAGGAGGTTACATTCTATCAAAGGAAACAATACATAAGTAAGTACAATGTATGCAAAGTGAAAACAAAGTTATTTTTGTAGAAGGCACCAGCAGTTAGGGGATTAAGAAAGGTCTCATGTGGGAGTTGGTGCTTAAGAAGGAAGCCAGGAATTCTAAAAGTCAGAGTTGAGGGAGGGAATTCCTGGCAAGGAGAGGGAAGGTAGGATGTTATGAATGAGGCACAGTAGACAGTTTGGTGAACCAAAGAATAGATGAAGGGGAGTATTGTATAATAAGATAAAAGGTAGACTGAATATCTAATTGATTAGATATGTAGATCGAGGAAGAGTAAGAAGTTGAGATTGATTCCATGACTATGAACTTGAGTGACTAGAAGGATGGTCTTATGCTCAACAGAAATAGGTTTGGGAGAGATGTGATATTGGGAAAGGGGACATAATGAGTCCTATTTTAGACAAGTTGAAGTTAAGATGCGCATGAGATGTCCTGTTAGAAATGCCTAACTGGCCAACTAATGTGGGACCGAAGCTCAAAAGAGAGACTGAGGATGAACATACAGATCTGGAAGTCATCTATATAGAGATGATAACTGAAACTATCAAGATGATGAGGTCACTAAGAAAGAGGGTGTAGAGTTAGAAGAGAAGAGGTCCCAGGACAGAGCCATAGGGTCCATAATGAAGGGAAGGGAACAACAATAATGATCTAGCAAGTGAGTAACATGTCAAAGGTTGGATAAGTGCAGTGTGTAGAGCACCAGCCCTGGAATCTGGAAGGGCCTGAGTTCAAATCTAGCCTCAGACACTTGACACACTTACTAGCTGTGTGATCCTGAGCAAGTCACTTAACCCCAATTGCCCTGCCTTCCCCCTCCAAAACAAAAACAAAATTGGATAAGACAGTAGTTTAACCTAAGTAAGTAGCAAGTCATGATCTCTCTAGGCTTCAGTTTCCTTGTCTACAAAACTTTGTGCTTGGACCACATCATCACTGAAGTTTTTCTAGCTCTAACCCTGTGCAAAGGCCTATTGGTCTAGGGAATCTATTGGATAATCTGGCTCTGTATTCTAAGAGTTCATTGATTCTCATGGCTTCTACTATCATCAATGACACAGAACAAGCCTGAGGTGGTGCATACGTGCATGCGCGCGCGTGTGTGTGTGTGTGTGTGTGTATGTGTTGGTCAGTAGAGAGGTCACATTGACTGTGGACAAGCCCTGATAGATGTGGGAGTATGGTTCAGTGGAAAGAGCGCAGAACCAAAAGTTCTACTTGATTCTCAACCCAGACTCACTACTAACTCAAGATGTGCCCTTGGATAATTCACATATTCTTGCTCGATTTCAGTGTCTGTATTTGTAAAATGAGGGTGTTGGGCCAGGTAACCACTGAGTTCCTTTTAGATTCCCATGACTATCAGCTGCTTGATAGCAGGGACTTTTCCCCATGACTATCTACCCGTGAGCATAGAATTTGGTGCATATTAGGCTCTTGGGAAATGTCTGTTGAATAAATGAATGAATGAACATCTCCCCGTGTGCCTAGGTTTAGAGAAAACACAGTCCCAGTGTAGTCTGCCTGAGTCAGGACACATCTGGAGTATTGCACTCAATTGTGGGTACTACACTTTAGGGAGAACATTGATCAGCACATATGGAGGAAATTGATTAGTCTGGAGAGGGTACTGGAGATCATGCCATGTGAGAATCAGATAAAGAAGCTGAGGATATTTAGCTCACAGAAGAGAAGGCTTAGAAGAGTCAGGTATGCTGTTTTCAAGTATTTAAGGGACTTTCACTAGAAGAGAGACAAAACTTGTTCTGGTGGGCCATGTGGCACCAGAAGTAGATGTAAAGGGCGTGAATTGTAGAGAAGCAAATTTCAAATCAATACAAGGGAAAAATTACTGACTACTCCCTAAGTAGAATTGATCGACTTGTGAAGCAGTAAGTTCCCTATCACTGGAAATATTTGATTAGTGGTTGGTCATCCTGGGTCAGGGATAGTGTAGAGCAATGGGGTCAAACTCCAAAGAAAGGAAGTCACTAAACTATATATAAGGATCCCTGTAGGGGGACTGGGAGAACCACATATTACCATTATCTATATTCTATTTCATTTTTATTTTGTTCAAAATTTCCTAATTACATTTAAATCTGATTCAGGGTGTCCTTTGGTCTGTGGGTGGTGTGTTTGACATTTCTCTTGTAAAGGGAATTCTGGATCAGGTATGAGATGGATTAGACAACCTCCGAGTTTCTGTGATCATGTGTGTCTCTATGTAGGAGAGGTCAGGGAACTTTTGAAAGGTTATCTCTCACATGGAGGCAGCATGGCTTAGTGGCCTTGGTGTCAGAAAGACCTGAGTCCAAGTCCTACCTCTGACATATACTGTCTGTGTGACCCTGGACAAACCACTTAACCTCTCGGTGACCTAGGCAACTTTCTAAGATTATACTGAAGAAGTTCACCTATGCTGGTAGAGGGAGTTTCCCATCTGGGAGTTCCCTATGCCAATAAAATCATAGGTCCAGTCCCTGTTCCTCACTTAACAAGAGGCTGCTACACCCAAAGGTCATCAAACCAGCCTCTTTTGAATTTCAGTTGACGTCACACAACCTCTCACATATGCAAACTATCCCTTTGCAGGGCCTAGTGCTGAAGATAAATGGTAGTTAGAATTTGTACCTTCTTCCAGCAGGGGTCACCATTACACCACAGATGGAGTGGGGCAACATTTGCTAATGGGTTAGGCTGGCAGCTCTGGAGAAATGACTGTCGGTCACCAGATACCACCATCTCCTGGGGACTATGGGAGGGGCAGAATAAGGAGAACCTAGGTTTAAGGTCTCCTTCTACCTAACAAAGAGCACAACCAGTCCTTCCTCTCTCCCTTTTCCTCTAATTCCTGGCCTATCATTCCCGGTCCTAACTCCCCCACCTTCCTCTGGAGTTTGAACCCCTAATGACCAAGCCCAGACACTTACTAGCTGTTGACCTTCAGCTTCCTCATCTGTCCAACAGGGATAACAATACATTTAGTAATTGCTTCACTTGGTAGTTGGGAAGTTCAAACGAGATATTCCATGCAAAGCATTTTGCAAATCTTAAAGTACTATATGAATTCCAGATATTCTTACCATTCCTACTATGTGCCTCATAGGGTGGCAGCATGGCCTTGTGCCCGGAGAGCAAGATTTGGAGCAGGGAAGACCTGAATTCAAATTGTGCCTTGGATATATACTGTCTATATAACCTTGGGAAAGTCATCGGATATCTCAGTGCTCATGCAACTCTCCAAGATTATAAATTGAAGAGAATATGCCACTCTATATTGATGAAGGGATTTTCGTCACCTAGTTGCTAGGTATTGCCTAGCTAATAGGGACCAGTGACTATCTCAAGTAAGAATGCAATGGGGGGGGGGGGGCGCGGCGCGGAGAGAAGGAATTTCCTATCCAGTGAAATCACACCTCTAGACTATTCCTATTCCTAGGCATTCTATGAGAATCTCTAGGCACTACTGAGCAATGGACAGCACAAAGGCTGCATTGTTATCCATAAAATATTTAAATGACCCAAGGAAGGCTTCCAACATGTTGGAGGGATAATCTTAGGGAGGATTTATGGGAGATGTGGATGAGACTTGTATAAGATAAGAAGGTGTGCATAGGTTGTGGGAGGGGGAAGGGGGAATGCCTGCTGGGTAGAGATCATGTATCATTCAATCAATGAGTATTTGTTAGGAGCCTGCTGTGTGCCAGGCACAGCACTAGCTGCTGAGGATACAAAGACAAGTAATGAAACAATCTCTGTTTGCAAGGAGCTCAGATTCTTTAGCATCCACTAAAATATCAGAGGAAATACTCTGGGCAAAACCCTGTCTGTGCCTGGCACTGTGCGATACCTTCATAGCTATTTCTCTCATGAAGCATATGATCAGGGAAAGACATAGAATGATACAATTATAAACTTAGAGCTGGAAGGGACCTTAGAGATCACCTAGTTCAACTACTTCCATTTTACAAATGAGGAAACTGAGGCCCAGGGAGGTTAAATGACTTGCCCAAGGTCACATACATAGTAAGCATCAGAGGTAGGATTCAAACCCAGTCTTCTCACTCCAGAGCCAGTACTCTTTCCACTGAATTACACTACCTTCTACATGCACATCAATCAACATGTATTTATCAAACACATCTAGCCTGAGATACTTATTAGCTGTGTGATGCTTGGCGAATCACTTAACTATTGCCTACCTCAATTTCCTCATCTGTAAAATGGACGTATAATAGCAGCTGCCTCCCAGGGTTGTTATGAGGATCAAATGAGATAGTACTTGTAAAGCATTTTGTAAATCTTAATAATAGTAGTAGTGGTTTTATTATAAAATAATAGTATAATAATATTTTAAATACCACTTGTTTATAATAGTATTTAATGGCATATTGATATTATTTAATGTTTATTATTAATAACATTTATTAATATTATTTTATAATAACAATAGTAATAATTACTTAGTATTGGGGATAGACATACATAGAAGCCAAAAAGCAAGGGATCCATGCATAGGAATTCCCTTCTGTAATGTAATAGATTAAGTTATGGGTTGTTGCTTGAGATACAAAAAGGTTAAATGACTTGCCAGGTCACAGAGCTAGTAAGTCTCAGAGCTAGATGTTCCAGAGTCCAAGCCTAGAACTCTCTGTTCCCTAAGCCAGAATGCCTTCTTATTCACACATATATACATGTAAATCCATTTACATGTTCTTTAAATGACCCAACTTAAATAATAATTCAATAACTTATGCTTATACAGGGTGTTCCAAAAATTTCAGTTGTTTTAAGCTATTAAGCTTTAAAGTTTCCAAAGTACTTTCCTTGCAACAAAACTGTGAGGTAGGTAAAGCAAATATAATTATCTCCACTTTATAGAAGAGAAGGCTGAGACACTCAACTGAGATTAAATGACTTACCTGTGATCCCACTGCTACCAAGTGGGGTGATAGTTGAACCCAGGCCCCTTGACCTCTGGTCCAGAACTGTATCTACACCACACTGTCTCCCAGGGGGAAATTACAATATAAGACAATACAAGAATAATTGACAAAGTAGTATAAGACAGTGGCCAATGGTGGGATACGGCCCTTAGTGCAGCCCTTTGACTGAATCTAAACTTCACAGAACAAATCCCCTTAGTAAAAGGGTTTGTTCTGGAAAACTTGTTCTCAGTCAAAATGCTGCTCCCAAGGACCTAGGAGGTCCAGGATCTAGTCTATTCTTCTCTTATCTTTATTTTATTGAGGAGGAAACAGGCTTAGGGGTAGAAAGTGACATGATTGAGGTTATGCTGACATAGAAATTCAGAGTTGGAAGCAACCACAGGAGCCATCAAATCCAACCTACACCTGAGAAAGGATCACCTCTACAATATAAAGAATGGAAAATGCATTTGTTATGTGCTTACTGTGTACAAAGCACTGTGTTAAGAGCTGAGGCTACAAATGGAAAAACAAGACACATTCTGCTCCACATTCTACTGGAGGAAACAACACAGATGAAAATTTTAGCTCCCAGTCAGATGGAAAAGTTCCATGGGCCTTAAGGTGCAGCAGCAAAGCCGGTGGTAATGCTCCTTCTTTCATTTTACTTACACCGATAAAATCATATCAGTTTCTGATGCTGAGCCATTTCCTTTCTGGGTCTTCAGCGGCTGTGGCTATACTACTTGCAGAAGCAGCTGCCGGGCTGCATCTCCACAGGGGTTGCTTCCCAGAATGATGACTACATACACTGGGCTAGAAGCATTGCTATTCCCAAGGCACTTAGGTTCAAGGTCCTGGGCAGTCTCCATCAGGATCTGAGGAATGGTGGTCCAGGTGGTGGTGGTGGTGGTGGTAGCAGCACATGCTGCTTCCTCTCCCTTAGGGTACCTAGCTACTTCAGTGCTCCCACTGTCCAGCACTGTTACCACAATATTTAGGAGATGCATATTGGCAAAGGTGAGTGAAGGGTGATGTGACCCCAGATGTTTTCAGCCCATACTAGTAGAAAGGAAGCAAGGGAGCCCCTGCAAGGCTGGGATCTGAGACTGTCCCGCTCTTCCTTTCTCTCCTCGTTGCTTCCCTTGTCCACCGCTAATTTCAAGCCGATTCTCTTTCCCGGTCACAGTGGCCCACTTAATCTCTACTCATTACTATCATCTTTCTTACATCTTGGCTGAGTTACTCCTCCACTCTTTACACCAGCCCTGAAATAGTATGCAGAGCTGCTCCTATGACAGAAAGATGGCAGTGTGGTGTAAGAGGAAGAGATCTGGACTCAGAGGCAAAAGACCTAAGTGTGAATCCTGGCTCTGCCTCATATTCACTATTCAGTCTTAGACAAGTCATTTCCCTTCTCATGCTTTGTGAAGTTAGGGGATTGGACTAGACGACCTTGAAATCTCTGACATTCTAAGATGCCAATACTCCTCTGATGACTGAGACCTTGGGTGGGGGGAAGGGGAAATGGTTTGCACTAAACCATCCATACTTTCTCACCTCTCTTCAGACTCCATTTTCCAAATAGCTATATGGAATTATAAGGGCTATCTGGGTGCCTGCCAAGCTGATTCCCATGGGAATCAAACCCATGGTCTTAGCTTCTTAGCAAAATGTTTCAGCTACTGTGCCAATGTGGCATGGCCCTGATAATAAAGTCAAGCCCTCTTAGCTCTAAGATTGGAGACCTTAAAAGATGAGATCATGAATAACAGAATCTCTAAGCTGGAAGAAACCTCAGAGGCTATCTAGTTCAACGCAGAGAAAAATAGGGAACCCCCTCTATATCTAGCCTCCACTTGAATGCCCCCAATGAAGGGGAGCCCTCTACTTTCTGAGCCTGCCCATCCTATTTTGGGGGACAGTTCTAACTGTTAGGTTGTTCTTCCTTATACTGAGCTGAAATCAGCCTCAGCCACTTCCACCCATTGTTCCTCTTTCTGCCCTGTGGGGCCAAGCAAAACAAATATAATCCTTCTTCCGCATGACAACCCTTCAAATACTTGAAGGCAGCTATTGTGTCTCTCTTTAGTCTTCTCTTCTTCAGGCTAAACATTCTTCATTCCTTCAAGTGGATCTCCGTATGCCATGGTTTCCTGTCCTCTCTCTGTCCTAGTTATTCTTCTGGGGACCCCTTTCCTCAAAGGTGGTTCCCAGAACTGAACATAGCCTTCCAGATGGGTCTGAGCAGTGCTGCCAAGTCAATTCAACCTCTCCCTCCTCTTAGACGCCCTTCACAAAGCCAGGTATTGCCTTGCCCCTGGAACTGACTGAAATATCAACTGTGAACTGGCACCCCCGCCTCCATCTACCTTCACCCCCCACCTCCAGGCATATAACAGCTCAAATATATTATACATATTAAAAGAATATATTCTCTAGGAGCCCTGAAGGGGATAATGAAACCTATATATACATCTATATATTTATACACAATAGATTGGCTGGGAAATGCTCTGAAAATCCTTCCAGCTGTGACAGCCCTTTGAAATATGGTACACTCACAATGCCTCCCCCACTGCCGGCTGGTTGGAGACATTAAAGATTTAAAAAAGAGAGAGAGAGAGAAAGAAAGGGAGGAAAAAGGAGGTGGCTTCTTTTGCCTCCTGTGGCCCTACGGCAATCTGTGTTTATATATTAAACCCACTCATCACCTAATCAAGCCGACTCTCTCCCCCCTCCCCTATCTGCCCCCATGGGGACCAGCAGGCTGCCTGCAGTGTTCCAAGCATCCTTTCACTGATTTCCCTGAATTTGAGGTGCTGAGACTCACAAGGAGGGGGTTAGAGAAGAAGGGTTGAAAACGGGGGTGTGGGGCATGTGCTGATTTCGCATAGAGGTGAGAGAAGTGACTAGTTCTGCAGAAGAGGGGGTTGGGACCCAACACACAGACTCTCCAGCCTTGAGATGGGCAGTGACAGCCTGTATTCCTGTAAAAATCAGCCTGCATTGCATGTCTGGCCAGCATGCCATAGGTTGCTAATCCCCATTATATATCCTTTTAGGGAGAGACTAAATATGTCTATGTTTTAGGAGGAGGCATGAAGTTGGAAGAAGGCACAGGGTGAGGGGTGTGTGTGTGTGTGTGTGTGTGTGTGTGTGTGTGTGTGTATGTGTGTGTGAGCTTCATCTATGTTGGCTGAAATCCTCTTTCTTCAAGATTCAGCTCAGATATCACTTCTTCCGTGAAGCTTTCCTTAATCTCCCCAGCTGAAAGTGCTCTCTCTCTCTCTCTCTCTCTCTCTCTTGCTCTCTCTCTCTGTCTCTCGCTCTGTCTCTCTCTCTCTGTCTCTCGCTCTGTCTCTCTCTCTGTCTCTGTCTCTCTCCAACCTCTCCTTTGCTCCAGTCACATTCTATTGTGTATCCTATGCATCTGTGTGCAAGTCATATTTATCCCCTCAAAGATTGTATACCCCTTGAGAAAATGGACTGTATACTTAAAAAAAAATCATTGATGTTTTTAATTTTTTGCATTGCTGTCACTCTGAAATGTTCCACCCCTCTTGCCCAAAAAGAACCCACCCTTGAAACAAAGAAATATAGCTAAATAAACTAGGCCCAGATTTTGGCTCATTCTGACCTACAGTCCACCACCCTTTTGGCAGAGGAGACAGGTCTGTTTTGCCATCAGTGCTAAGGACCGGCATTTTTCATATTTGTATACACAAGACTTTGCTTGCACTTAATAATAGGTATATAATGAACATTGAACTGAATTGACCTAGGCTGAATTGGGAAGGCCTGAGGTATTTCTTCCTTCCCTGATTTAATCATTTGGTCATCAAACATTTATTAAGCACTTGCTGTGTGTAAAGTACACACAGTTTAGCACTGGGAGAAACACAAATTTAAAGGAAGCACTGTTCCTGCATTCCTGGAGTCACAAAGGGAGAAGAACCGAGAATAGGCAACCAAAATGCACAATATTAAATAAATACATTAGAGAGATCGAGAATAAATTGCTATGTGAGGGCTGAGGAAGAAGGTTACTGCTTAGCAGGGTTTCAAGGACAGCTTCGTGGAGGCATTTGAGTTGCACTTCAAAGGTAAGGCAGGAATTCAGTAGGCAAAGTGGCAGAAAGACATTTTAGGCCTAGGGAACAGCATGGGCAAAGGCATGTTGGAGGGACAGAGAATTAAAAAAATTTTTTTTTAAATTAATTTATTTATTTTTAGTTTTCAACATTCACTTCCATAAGGAGAGTGAGAATTTTTCCAATGTGGTTGGAGCATCAAGTACATGGAAAGGAATAACAAAAAATAAGGCATGATAGATAAGGTGATCCCAGGTAAGGTGAATGTCCTACAAAGGAACCTGAACATTTCTCAGTAGAAAATAGGGAACCATTGACAATTAGTCAGGTGTGTAGTGATTGGTCTGGGAGGTTTCTGAGTTAAACAGTTTAGCAACTCAAGGGTATCAGATCTCTCCCTTCAGGTAGAGTGTGCCCTCAAGCTCTTTTCCTCTGGGCAGCTATCAAAACCTTCTCCTTAGAATAGCTGTGGTAAAGACATTCATTCGCACTGAGGAGTAAATAGCTGATCACGATGAAGGCCTCCCTTTTCCAGGGGATTTACCTTTTAAGTCTGGGGGACTTAAAATTAAGGGAATGACTCTGTATTGGTAGAATTTTAGCTGGCAGTAGGGAGTTAGCTTTTGGGGGCAAGGGGCCCTCTGTCTACCTCTGAAATCACCATCAGTATCTAATCAACTTATTATTAAGACTCCTCCTAGGATAGTGGGAATGTTTCTAGACTATGTATGGGGAGGTAACACCCACTCCCAGCCTCAGGTACACCCTCCCTCCAGATAACCCACATAGCCTCTCCTACCTTTCCTTGAACCCCTATGGATATGGAGGTCCCAGAGCAGCAGCTGGAAATAATACAGGTTGAGGGACCTGCCTAGGATCACACAAACACTGTCTCACATTGATTCATTTCTTTAGCATTTCTCCATTGACAAACCACTGTCTTTGCAAGAGCTGCATGAAGTAGAACATTACTAGGAGAGAGGATGTTGTTCCCAATCTGTAGATAAAGAATCGAGGGCTCATGGATGTTTAATGTCTCACCTAACATCACACAAGTAGCACCAGAGCAGAGGCTGAGAAGATCCTTCTCTCCTGTATAAATTCTACCCATCCTTCAAGGCCTAACTCAAGCCCTACCTTCTCTAGGAAGCTGCCCCTAATTACTCCATCCTATACTGCTACCTGCTCTATTGGACAGTTCTGGGCCATACATTTATGCCTGATTCTGTCCAGTTGGTTCTGTTGACAGCAAAAATCATGGCGAGGTATCATGAAGTAATGGATGGTGGGGAAGATTCTGACTTAGAAAAACTTGGGTTTCAAATCCAACCTCTAATGCTTACTAGCTTTGGGCCCATGAGCCTGCCACGTCATCTCTCAGCCTTAGTTACCTCATCTGTAAAATGGGAAATAGTAATCATTATAGGACTGTTGTGAGACTCAAATGAGATAATCCACAGAAAGCTCTTGTATGATTTCAAGAACTAAAGCTATATCAGTTACTACTAGCTGCAAAAATCCTGTCTCTCCAAACAGACTGTGGGCTCCTTAAGGACAAGAACTGAGCTTTCTCCATTTCCATGTCCCCCATAGCACTGAGGACTGGAGAGATATGCAATAAAGACTTGTCAAAATGAAATATATACTTCCCACCTTTACTCAGCCTCCAGGGCCCCCTCTTCTTCACCTACCTCAATTAACCAGTCAAGGGAATATTTATATCTGCCATTATCAGTGGACAAGCCTACTGTGGGCCCAGCCCTGAGAAAGGGACTAATAGTAACCTACACTTACGTAGTGTTCTGGATTTTTGTAAGATTTAGAACTATTTCTGGGTCATGTGACCAATAAGATGGAAGATAAGCCATTTTCTATCATCCTCATAACCTCTTAAGCAACTTCAGCTATCTCTATGGTATAGGACACCCAGGATCTAAAAGGAGTTGTTGGTTTTTTTTTAATCCCATGAATTGGTGTGTATCTTGAGTTCATTCAGTACCCTCCTGCACTGCCCACCATGCTGCTGGCAGCAGGGCTGCACTAGCAGACCCAAAGACTTAGACAGATAGCCAGTGCTGTCATAGCACTCCAGGCTGCAGAAGCTTGCTGGGGCTGCAACAGCAGGCCAGCACTGCAGCAGGGAGTATTCTGTGCTGCAAAAGATGTCTGCAAGAGAGTGGAGGAACAGAAGGAAAGGGACAAGGGAAAGTCTGGGTTTGAAATAGAGCTCAACCCCATACCCCAATCCCCACTTTCTCCCAGAGCCTAGGAGACCCACCAAACTACAGAGATCAACCCCATAGTACCAAAATGGAAACTCTTCGAACTGTTGGTGCGAGGCCAATGAGAAACAAAGGGAGTAGGACAAAATGCCAGGATAATACACTGTGTGGGGGTGGGTGCTGTGTGGCTCTGCTGTAAGCCTGAGGGTAAGGACTCAGCATCCAGCTTAGGCCTGTTCTGTCCCTCAAAAGTCACATGGGGCAGAGACCTAGGCTGGTGAACCAAGTATCGTCCATTGTGAGAAGAAGCTAAGATGCTTTGAGATCCAGCTCCCAAGAAACCACCATCAGAGGAGAGGGAGTCATAAAGTGAACAATGGGAAAATAAGGAGAAAAAAAGACTGAAATTACCAAAATCTCCAGAAGAAGACAGAAGAAGACCTTGAACATATGCAAATAAATCAAGAGGGAAAACATTAACAGCAGAAGGAAATATGTCCTCCAGATCTAGTAAATCAATTCAAGCACCTATGAAGAAATACTGCAGAACAAAGGAAAAGAATTCAATACTCGATGAAACAGAGGACCCTGTGGAAATTGAGGAGAACATGGAAGCACAATGCACTGTTCATTCATGTTTTTAAAAGAGAAATGAGAATAATGAGAGCAGAATTTATAGCCTATACAGAAAACTAAATGGACAAAATAAAGAAACTCTAATCTCCGATGGCAAGTCTCACCAAAGAAACAAAAGAGAGAATAATCGACTGGTGAAACAAGTACACAGAAGTGAAGGACAATCTAGAAGAAGAGAAGCAAAAGATAATAACATTAAAAGAAAATATGCTCACTATGAAAGAAAATATTGATCATAAAGACAGGATGTGCAGAGACAATCTGAGGATCCTAGGCCTCCCGGAAGAACGCAAAAAAACAAAAAACCCAAACACCATAATGTAAGAAATAATACAAGAGAACTGCCTAGAGCTTCTAAACAGAAAATGAAATTCTAATTGAAAGAATTCCTAGATCATTTCCAGAAAAAAAAAAACTCAAGGGAGCAAACTCCAAGACATGTAGTGGTTGACTTTAACAATTCAATTCAGAAACAAGTTCTAGAAGTGATCAAGAGAAAGACCTTCAATACAAAGAAAAAGAAATTAGAATAATACAAGACTATTCTGCACCCACTAGTAAGTGCAGGAGAGAATAGAACATTGTATGTCAAAGTGAAATAGATGTCAGGATGCAACCCAGGGTGATCTAGGCCTCAAATCTGAGATTAATCATAAATGAAAAAAGATGGACATTCAATAATACAGAGGCATTTGAAACATTCTCAGAAAGAAAACTAGACCTGAAAAGATTATTTGCTTCTTAAACACCTCAAACAACAAAAAAGCAGGAAGGGTGAATAAATACAACTGCCAAGGACAGCAATAGGGTAACACCAGAGAGATCAGTAAAAGATTTCTTTCTGGTCAGAAAGATCACAAAAAGATAGGGGTGAAGGTGGAAGTCAGGTGGAGATAACAATAAAGAGGTGGGCCTGGGGCAGCATAGACAGAATCTGGTGAAACCCTGCTTTCAGGTGAATCAATGTTTTTTGTAGGACTATATTACAAGATAGAAGGATACAGAGAAGGGGGAGAGCAGGGAGGTAGAGAGCAGTGTGTGAAGCATCTGAGTCAAATCAAGGACTGGTGATGAGGAGAAGGTGGCCCCTATAGTCTCAGGAAGAGAAGAGACCACAAGGGTGAGGAGAAGGAGGAAGGATTGAAAAGGAAGGGGAAAGGGGGGAGGCCTTACCTTGTTGGTGAGAGAGGGTTCCACTGGTGAATGCTCCTATTGAGAGAATTCTCATCATCTCCTATAAGAGAGATGTTCTGTGAAAGGAGATGAGGACCTTGTGCTGGGTATGGTGTGGGGAATTTGGTGCTTGAAAAGACCATTCTTCTGTGAAGTGGGGAGTTGGAACCCCCAGGGGCAACTCGAACCTGGGAGAGTGTGAGGGCATGGACCCAGGGAGGAGATACCATATAGATCGGGGATGGGTTGCATAATCAGGGACATTAGTAGGCGGCAGATCTTACCATAAGACAGTGTTTTTTTCTGTCAGCTGAAGGAATTAGCATTGTTCTGGGAGTGAGCCATAATGAAAAAGGGGAGTCCTTAGAGCAAACTCTACCCGGTAGTGGCAGAAACTCTCTAGAGGGGAGAATTCAGAATAGATACCCTGGAAGTTTTGATTGCGTGAGGAACACAGAGAATAGAGAAGACTAAGTAATTATAGGAATCATAGGAGTCAACCAGAGAATGAGGGGTTAGAGTAGACAAGAGGATGGATAACAAGGAGAGTGAGAAAAATCTTCTCTGGAAGGGGATATAAAAAAAAAAAACCTAATGAACAGGATTAGTTGAAGGGGAGGAAAGGAAGGGTTACTCTGCTTGACTAACAGGAAAAAAAAAAGAGGAGAGAAGAATAAAATAACCAGATTAAAACAGGAAAGAAAAAGGAACTAATAAGCAAAACCCCAAAGGGACAGGGGTGACAAATGGAAGTGGCAGCTAGGTGGCACGGTGGATAGAGTGCTAGAACTGGAGTCAGGAAGACCTGAGACACTTAACTGTGTGACCCTGGGCAAATCATTTCACCCTGTTTGCTTCATTTTCCTCATCTGTAAAATGAGCTGGAGAAGGAAATGGCAAACCACTCCAGTATCTTTGCCCAGAAAACCCCAAATGGGGTCATGAAGAGTCGGACAAGACTGAAACAACTGAATGGCAGCAACAAATGGAAGGAGAGAATCAAGGGTGAGAGGAAGAGTCGGTGGGAATAGGGCCACCTTAAAAAGATTAAACCAAAGTAACTAGAGGAATATTGTATTGTATTTACAGCAGAAGAGGGGAAAATAATAACTTGGAAAAATATTAGAGACAAATGGAAGAAAATATAAAACTAACTTTCATAACTTTAGATGTAAATGGATTAAGCAATTGAATAACACAAAGAAACAAAAAAGAATGACAGATCGGATAAGAAAACAAAGCCCTATGATCTATTGCTCATAAGAAGCACATTCCCAAAACAGACATACAGAAAATAAAATTGAGGAGATGAGATTTAGAGCGGTAAGGAACCTTAGTGGCCATTTACTCCATTTCCCTCAGTTTGTAAAATGATTTTCTTGCAACCCCAGGAAATGGTGCAAGCATCACTATGTCTGTTTTACAGATGAGGAAAGTGAAGGCTTGGAGAACAAAAATGACTCGCCTAAGATCACACCGCCCAAGTGTCAGCCTGAATTCCAACTCAGGTGTCCCTTGGCTCCAAGTCTAGGGTTCTTTCCACTTCACCATCCTGAAGATGGGATCCTTTTCTTCCAGGAACTCACTCTCTAGTTGGGAATTTCTAAGTCTGACGTTGTCACGTACTAGCCGTGTGACTTTGGTCAGACATTTTACTTTCATGCCTCTTCCTCCTCTCTGACTTGCTCTGCCAGTAGGATTAAGGACAGACCCACGTGGTCTCCAGATCAAGGGTTGACAGTCTTCCACAAGTGTTATCGTGGCTTTCCTTCTTTTGTGAAGTGGAGGGAGAAGGAGGAGGAGAGGGAATAGGACACTGTGAGTTGTTTGGGCGTCTATTGCTTCACCTCTTAAATGGAGGCTCTACTTTACCTGCTTCACAGGGTTGTGAGGATAAAATAAGGTAATGCATGAGCTTTGTATGTATAAGAAAAATTTGGACCAAAACTCTTTAGACTGACTATGGGTCTCATGGATGAGACTCTGCGTTGTCCCTTGGCTTGACACAATCAGTCATGTGCCATCTGAAAAGAGCATTTGTAACGGATGGTGATGATGACAACTCTCCATTAAGGTTCTACTCTGATGCTTCTCAGTGGTATGAGCTGACCCTGAGAGACTCTGTCAGTGTCGTACAAGTTATAGCATGTCTTACCAAGCTGGGAAGAGTTGGAGACAAAACCGAACAAGGAACAACTCAGTTACACTTGGAAACACTCATGGCCAGGGTGGCTTCAGTATAAGCAATTGTTTCACCATGATAACTCTTGACTACCTACTAAAGTATAGAGGGGCATTACGGAGAGAGGTTCCTTATCCATGAAATCATGGATCCTTGAAATTTTGAACTATAATAAAAATTTGGTTTTCCCCGGAATGTTTTTGTGGGAGAACTCCATGGGAAAATAACAGAATAAGGAAGTAATGTAGTACAATGGAGAGTGCTGGATTTTTAGTCAGAGGACCTGGGTTCAAATGCTGGATCTGCCACTTATTACCTATGTGATCTGAAGCAAGTAAATTTACCACTCTGGGACTCAGTATCCCCCCTCTGTAAAATGGGGTAGTTGGAACAGATGACCTCTGAGGAACTCTTCAGCTCTAAATCTATGACCCCTATGGATGTTGTGTTAAGATTTAGGAATAGACAGAAAGGGGCTGTGAGAGATTGAGGAGACAAAGGTAACTGTGGGCTGGGCTGGTCAGGGGAGTCTTCCCAGAGGAGGGGATATTTGGTCTGGGACTTGACATGTTCTTCTCCCTTCCATCCCAACTATTTGGGAAACAGTGACAAGCTGCTTCCTCTAACACAGTGTCCCACACTTAGAGATCCTGTGTCCTTTGATGTCCTTACAGCCCGTAGCTGCCATCCCAGTCACTGAAATGAGAATTGGAGGTGCTGAGAGGGCAGCTCTAGCCTTGGGCAATCGATTACTCAACAAGGCTGGGAAAGGGAGGGATGTAGTACACTAATATTTACATGACAGCTTAGGCCTGGTTGGAAAGATTTCTAATTTATGAAACACTACAAGATAGGAAATCAACAGCCTCGCCTCCCCCTTGGCCTCTGGGAGAAGGGAGTCACTTTCAAATAATATAGAGATGCTTTCTCGGGACTAATAATGGGAAGATTACTGGATTTGAGTTCAAGAAAAACCTGGGTTCAAGCCTCTAATGCTCACTAGCTTTGGGAACCTGTGCAAATCAGTCGATGTCTTTGAAACTCAGTTTCTTCACCTTTAAAATAGGGATAAAAATACCTTTGGTATCTATTACATAATAGAGTTGGTGTGAGGTTTACCTAAGATTATGCCAACACAGTACTTTGCAAACCTTAAATCAATACATGCTCCCTAATGTCATCATTGTTGTTGGTGGCGTCATCGTCATGATGTTTGATAAAAGGTCATTGGATTTGGTGTCGAAAGACCTCAGTTCAAATCTCAGTTCTCCTTGGCCTACCTGTTTAATCTTGATCAAGTAACTTAATTTATCTGGGATTTAGCTTCCTCTGCCATAAAATGGGTATCATAAACCATTTATCATAGATCTAGAGCTCCAAGGGACTTTAGCAATCATGCCTCCTCATTTTACAGATTAGGAAACTGAGTCACAGGGTGGTTAAGTGACTCTTCGAAGGTCACATAGGTACTAAGCAGGAAAACCATCATTCAAGCCCACATCCAATAATTCTAAATTGTGGTTCCTTCCACTGAACCACAGTAGTTAGACCATCTTTATAGTCCTTTCTAGTTTCAAATCCTATGATTTGAGGTGAGGGGAAGAGACCAGCTCAGGGACAGTAATCATGGTGTTAGTGGTGAAGGGAAAAGAGGAATCTGACCCCCACCTCCCATCCAGGACTAGTGCTTAGCAAAATTGTTATATTGTAATCATTTGTCTTTGGTGGACACATTCCCCCTCCCTTTCCTTAATTTTGGTGTCTCCTTTCTCACCAGTTAGTCAGTGCTGTCCCAAAGGGAGCCTCTGCTCCCCTCTGTCCTGAGGGGAACCAAAGAATGAGTTCCCACAATGATGCAAAGAGTCTTGATACATTTATTATTAGTCTTTGCAGGGAGAGGCAACTTGGTGTGGCAGAAAGAGTAGGGGGTATGGTGGGGCAGAAACAGGTCAAGAGACCTGGATTTTACCCTGGCGCCATCACCAAACTCACTATGCAATCTTGGACAGGCCCTTTACAACCTGGCCTCACCATACGGCCTTATCGCATCTTAGAAGCCTCCACAAACCCTGTACACTTTATGCTCCAGCAAAACTGGACAACTACCTTCTGTCCTTTCAAGGATGATGTTACCATCAAACCCAGCATGTGCCTGGGTATCAGTGGACATGCTTGTGTGTTGTATGTACCATTGTATGTGCATGGGTGTAATGTTTGCCCCTGTGTAGATTTGACATACAAAGTAGTGGGAATCTGTAGAAGGCTGGTGGAGAGTGTGGGGTACATATAAACAATCTCAACGATTTGCAATCAGGTCTCCAAGGCTGGCATTGAGCTACCAGCCTCTGGCCACATGGAGCTGCTTTCAAGACAAATTAGGTGTCGGAGGGAAGCAATGGGGAGAGGGATAGGGAAGGGGCAACTGCAAAACACTGATGCTAAGATGAATTATTAACTGGCAGGTTGGTACTCGGCCCGGGGGAAGCTAGGTGACTGGGCAAGGCTTCTCTGGGGGCCCAGGACCCTGTTCTGCTTCATAGGACAGTGTCAGGCAGTGCCTGAACTCCTGACTATCAGCTTATTTGAGGAAATGTGGTACACTGGAAAGAGCCCTGGATGGTAGGGCAGGAGGCCTTGATGCTAGCCTCATCTATGCCATCGACCTTGGGCAACTTATTTTATCTTTCAAAGGAAAGCTGGAGTACTGCCTGTCAGTTATGTGGAAGGACGGGGAAGGGAATAAGCATAATGAAGCACCTACTCTGTTCTAGGCACTGTGCTAAGTGGTTTACAAACATAATCTCATTCTATCTTCACAACAACCCTGGAAGGTAAGTGCCATTAATTAAGGAGATTCTTATGCAGGGATGGCCTCCAAAGGCTCTTCCAGTGATGTAATCCTGTGATTCCCTTCCCAGTGCCACGAATGTGCATGTTCTGCTCCTGATCAGAGGACTGGGCTCTGGGTCCTGGACTACATGTCTTATCTACTCCATTTCTTGTAGACTTTGGAACATTCCTAGTTTGCCTACATGGAGGCATTCTGCATCTTTTATCACTTGACTGGGAGTAGCCTCTTTTGACTGGCTGCATAGCCTAGAAAAACTACCAGATTGGGACTGTGGATTTTTTTTTTTTTTTGCTGCTTCCAGAGGGTGAAGATCACAGTTCACCCACCATGTGGCCACCATGAACTGAACTAAGAGGGAGGAATGCTTTATCCTAGCTCTGAGAAATGGGCCTGGGTTGTTTTTTAAGGTTCTGTGTCATTTGTCTTTCTCAGCGTTAGCTGCCAGTGGTGATCCCTACTGGACCATGGCAACCTTGGAGTCAAGATTGCAGGCGATGTTGCAGGCAGTCAGATGCCCTGGAAAGGCCTGAGAAACCAGAAAGCCTGTGACTCAAGCCCAAGGGGAGTATGGGACTTGAAATTTGGGACTGTGTTCTATAGGAACTAAACTAAGCTGTGAAGCTAATGCCCTTTTCCTCCCCAGAGACTGAGATGGTGCAAGGGGAGAGGGAGATTAAGCCCCATGTGGGGGGAGTAAGTTGGTACATTTGTGCTTATACCTTTTATAGTAAATATTTGTAAAAGCTAATCCAACTGTTAGTGGATAAATGGAATCAGGGTGTAGGGGACTACCTCCTACAAGTGGAGGAACACCTTTGCTGAGGGCTGGAGCCAATGGCAGAGAGCCTGGACACTGCAACCCACTAAAGGTAGGAGAGAACCCTGGGGAAGAGGTAAAAGTAAACATACTTGACCTTCAGATAATGAAGGCCAGCCAGGGTAGTCACTGTTACACTTGAAAAGCATATAATCCTGAGGGAACGTGTTTTACTGGTTGTCTGCGTAGTAGACATGACTTAGGGGACTAAAATACTTCCCTACAACCTGTCATCCCACCATTATAGATTCATTCCTTTGAATCTATAAATGTTTCCTTTGCAAACTGTTTATATTTTCCATTTAAAAATGCAAATATCCCTAAAAGGCATCCCAAACATGACATACTTAAATAAAGGTATAGCTACGCTAATAGTCATTGCTTTGGAAACTTAGGAAGTGGAAAGTGACTGTAGCCAGACAGACATTGCCCAGAATACCCCCAAGGGGCCATGGCTGTGACTTTGAACTTGAGCAGCTTTCAGTAAAGAAGAGAAACTTGTTTGAGGGAGATGGAGAGACAATGAAGAAGCTACCAGGAGGACCATCACACAAAGCTGATGGAGGATCAGAATAGAGCATTCTGGAGCCCAAAGGACACAGATAGATGTACAATAGAGAACCCCAGCTGGGTGCATTGGCCAGTATTGGGAGTTTTGATTTTGTGGTTTAATTTTGTGTTTATACTACTTAACCGGTTGTTATTAAAAAAAAATGCCAACAACTGATGGCCATCACACCCAAACTATTTGCATTGGTTATTGAATGGCACCGAGAGGGAGGAACCTATCTTTTAAATGGTGAGGGGATAAATGGTTGGTTTTCCTATCAGTGCCAGCTGGAGGGTGGGGGTGGAGCTGTAGAAAGAGATAGTGTCTGTTGTTTTCCTAACCCTGCATAAATATGATTCAAGGGAGAATATGATAGGAGCCTAGGAGAGATTCAGACAGAATGTTTTAGGGAAATTTGAGGAGGGAAAGATTACTTTTAGCAGAGTGTAGGAGGAGGGTGGGTGAGAATCCCTGAAGGCTTCAAGAAAGAGGGTAATGACACTAAAGTCCCTCATCTCTCCCCCCACCCCAACTCTGCTCAAGTGTCTTTCTCATTTTAAGTAAGTGTGAATATACCTCACAATAATACTAGACTGCAAGCTCTTTGGCTCCTTGTGGGCAGAGATTGTGTCATTTTATGCCCAGGGCCTGCACAGGCTCTTGAATATTAATGTATATTGAATGAATGTTATCAGTACTTTGTCACCTGCTAATGCCTTACATGCCTATTAATATCATAGTCATCTGCTAATACATCTTGGGTGGCTACTGCACTTTAGCTGGAATTCAGAGAGCAGGATCCTCGATTAGGGTGGAAGGGACCCCAGAAGTCATCTGGTGCAAACCCTTTATTTTAAAGAGGAAGAAATCGAGGCCCAGGGGAGTTGTGACGGCCAAGGTTAGTAAATGATCAGGAAATATTGATCAAGGAAGGAAATGTCAGAAACAGGATTGGAGCCACAAACAGGATTTTTTTTGCCTCCAGAATGGAGGTAATTCAGTCGGCTGTTCAAACACAAGGTGGGCATTTGGGAGGGCATCGGTCAGAGTAGGGAAGGTGAGATGGCACCCATTCCATAACATCGCCAGCCTGCCCTCATTCCCATTTCCCCCAGTCTCCAGACCAGGGACAGAGGGAGGCTGCTTGGGCGGTGGGGAAAGGGAGGGGGAATTCATCTTCTTGCACTCTCCCCGAGGTGTAGCCGGCAGGAGGTGCCTGCTCTCTTCTGAGCTCCTCCCTTCCCACAGCATTAGCGGCTGCTGCCCCTACCCCCTGACTCCATGAGGGCCTCGAGCCCTGACTTAAAAAGAGAAAGATGAAACACCTGCTGCAAAGTGAAATGCATTATTCAGTTGAGCTTCTAAACTCCCCGCACTGCACCGCACTCCCATCACTCTCCCGCCCCCCCACCTCCCCTCAAGTGGGAGCTGAAGTTACTCTTTTGTATCAGAGATGAAAGTCTCTGCCAGAGCAGACTGGAGAGCTGAGGAGGGATTGGAGTTCTCTCTCTCTCCTCTCTTCACTCTGCCCACTTCCCTCCCTCCCTCCCCCTCTCTCATCTTGTCTCTTCTCTCCCTTTCCTTTCTTTTTTTCTTCTGCCTTTCTTTTCTTTTCTCTCCTTCTTTCGTCTCCTTTCTTATTCTTCCTCTCCTGCTTTCTCTTTATCCCCTTTCTCGTCTGTCTTCCCTCTCTCCTTTTTTCTTCTCCTCTTTTAAAACATTCCTTTCTCGATCTCCTTCCCATCCATCTCTTTCTGCCCTCCCCCTCCCCCTTCCTTCTCTCCTCCCTTCTCTCTTCCCTTTCTTGAACCTCGAAATAGGTCCCTCCTCCTTTTCCTCCTCCTCCTTCTCCTCCACCTCTTTCTTCTTCCTCCTCCTCCTTCTCTTTCCATCTCCTTTTCTTTCCCTCTCCCTCTTCCTCTCCCCTGTTCTCCCCATCCAGGGCAGGTTCTCCACCAACAGAAGGAAAATGGGACCCATTCATCAGGGTTAATGCCAGTCCTTTCTTCTTCCATGGAAAAGGAGGTAAAAAACCTTGTGGAGGTGGGAGGAGGAGCAGAGAAAGAATCTGAAGGTGTCTCTCCCCTCTCAGGGGTGTTAGGAGTATCTGGTCATTCAGAGGGAATGGCAAACTGGAGTTAGTGAGGCTCTGAACATCAATATTATTACCCTGCTGCAAGTATAATCTGTGGCACAGAACCAGAGCTTTGAGTTTGTATAGCCCAGGTGGGTCTGTGGAGGTTTCTCAGTAATCACACTTTCTGGTTCATGCCCCCAACTATGGTTTCCCCTTAAGAACATCAGAAAATGGCCGCAGCTCCCTTGAAAGCTAACAAGATATGACGTATAGGTAACATCCTATTTAATCTGACCATATCAAAAACTTATCATCAAGCTCCCTGTGTTGAACCTTGCTTCCCCAGGCACTTCTTGGCCCTCTAGATTTAACAGTGTTAAACTGGAATACAGGCCCCCAAAAGGGACTGTCACTCACCTGTTTTAGAAGGTCAAGCAACTCTCTTTCCTAGCCCAGGGATCTCTACAGTGTTCCAAACTTAGAGTACTATCCCGGTGTTGGGGTCCCTTTTCCTGCGTTTCAGTAGAATGTAAACTCCTTGATGGTAGAGACTATTTCGTTTTGTATTTATATCCACAGAACCTCACATATGATGGAGGCTTAATAAATTTCTGTTGGATTTAATTCAAGAGGAACAGAGGTCTGTGTTACTAGAGAATCAAGTGACCTATTCCCTACGATGAGCTCTACCTCCCAAGTACCTGTGTCTGGTTAGATTATAGAACCATTCAAGGTGGAGTTCCCCAGCGTACAGAAACATTCAGGGTCCTTAGAAATTAAACTGACTTCCCTGTATCCACACAATTCATACCTTAGCTCACCTTAATGCTGAAAGGCAAGGTCTCCGTTTACTCCTCCTGGCTGTGGTTTTGTCTCTTATTGCTCCTTACTTCCAGCTCTTCATTTGTCCTAGAGCTCTTCCACTCAGTCCAGCAACTCCTGTGATGGGTTCAGGAAGTTTGTTCCAAGAACTCTTTTACCTCTCAGGCTCTGTATCTACCTACCATCATCCCTTGGATCACCACTGCCATGGTTTCTTGGCACCTTGTGGTCCCAAGAACCTGAGGGAACCAAGTACATATGTGTCCAATCAGATTCTCTTTGTCTGACCTTCCAGCTGTTGTATCTTGTCTACTCTTCTGTTTCTCTTTTAAATGACAAAACCAAATGTGTAGCCCACATGTAGGACCTGGTAGGGTTCAATTCTCCTCAATGTGGTGCCAGTGGGGCATCTGAGATAAGGCGAGGAATACTTACCTCATCAATACCCTGAACATTCATCTGTGGGGTAAATAAGGAAATTTACACAGGGGATTTCACATCCTGGCATACTCAATACACTAATCATACATTCCTAGACTATTAGGGCAGGAATGGACCTAAGAGACTGACCATCTAGTCCCAAACCCTCACTTATAGATGTGGAATCTGAAGCCCCAGAAGGAGAAGTCCCTTGTCTTAATCATACAGCAAGTTAGTGGCAGAACCAGCCCTCTTGTAAAGGTCTCCTACCTCTGTGGCTAGGGTTCTCTCTAGAGTAGATACATACCCATTAGTAAGAGGAGAATGCAATAGGAAGAGGTCTGACCTGGGGGTCAGGAGACCTGGACTTGAGTCCTGGTTCTGCCACAATTAGCTATATGACATGGAACAAGTTACTTCCTTTCTGAGTTCTGGCTTCTTCTTCTATAAAATGGGGGTGAACACACTTGGACTACCTACCTCAAAGGGTTATGCTAAAGAAAGTGCCCTATGAAGGGGTATGTAAATGTGAGCTAATATAATAATAAGTTTTCTGAGCACCTGCTATGAAGCCTATTGCTGTTAAACCATATGTGGTGAAGAAAACTATCAGATGTGACTCCTACGCTAGCAGAGTTACAGCATAATTTTCACTCATGCTCAAAACCCCCTCAGTGTTTCCCATTGCCCAACTCAACAGGATTTTTCAGCATTAAAGGCCATTCATTTGTCAAATGTTTATTAAATATCCACTGAAGGAGGAGTGTTGTATGAGGAGATAGATACAGCTTAGAAAGTGGATGTAGGATCATCTAGTCCAATTTTAACCTCATTTGGGTCAGAGATCTAGTGTTAGAAAGGACTTTAAAGGTCATCTAGTTCAACTCCTTTGTTTGATAACTGGGGAAACTGAGACAAAAGAGATTAAGTGACTTGTCCCAAACTACACAGGTAGTATAAATAGTACAGCCAGGTCTTCTGACTCCAAGCTCAGCACTCATTTTAATTTAAAATGTTTTTTAATATTTAATAATTTCTGTTGATGTGTTTTAAAATCATTATAGTTTCCCCAAGTATCCCTTCCCTACCTACCCCTCCCAGAGGGCCATCCCATATAACAAAGAGGATTTTTAAGACAAAAAAAAAAAGAAAAGAGGAAAACCCAGCATAACTGATCAATACATTGAAAAGTCTGAAAATATCTGCAGTGTACATTTGTGGACCTCTAATCTCTGCAAAAGGATGGGGTTGGGATAGCTTCTCATATCTTATCCTTTGAGCTATGTTTTTTAAAATTCAATTTTGAAACATAGATTTTTTTATTTTTTTCATGGTTCTTTCCATTTATATTGTTATGGTTATTGTATATATTGTTTCTTGGATCGTTTATTTCACCATGCATCAGTTCATGTAGATCTTGCTTCTCTGTATCATCACATTCATCATTTCTTACATCACAGTAATATTCTATTATACTTATGTGCCACCATATATTTAGCTCATTCTCTATTCAATGGGCAACTACTTTGTTTCCTGTTCTTTGCTATTATAAAAGGTGCTGCTACAAACATTTTGGTGTATATGAAGACTGGATTCTTATCAATAACCTCCTTAGGGTATAAGCCTGGAAACTCTGGGTCAAAAATATGGAAATTTTAGTTACTTTATTTGCATAATTCCAAATTGCTTTCCAGAACGGTTGCACTGATTCACAGTTCCACCAAGGATGCAGTAGTGTCAGCACTCTTATTTAAAAAGAATTTTTTGTTCATATATCACCTTTTCTGAATATATCTCTCTTTCTTCTCCAGCTCAGGGAGCCATCCCTTTTAACAAAGAATGAAAAAGAAAGCGGGGGAAAAAAGCAGTTCAGCAAAACCAGCCAACACATCTACTGTGTCTGACAGTAATCAAAATATTCCACACCCAGAGTGTCCCACCTTAGTAAAGGCGGGGAGGAAGGTACATTTTCTCAACTTTTCTCCATCTGTGCTCCCATTTCACAGAAAAGGAAACTGAGGTTGGGGCCTACTCAAAGTTACACAGCAAGTAGTAGAGCTGAGATTCAAACTGATCTGGTAAACTAGAACTCTGGTCTTTGACTCCAAACCCAGGGCTCTTCCCAATACGTGTACCGTACCGTGTGAGGACAATAGCTGTCCTTGTCATACTCACAACCTTGTCATTGTCGTAGCTGTTTTCAGTCATGCAACCCCTTTTAAGGTTTTCTTGGCAAAGATACTGGAGTGGTTTGCCACTGTCTTCTCCAGCCCATAACCTAGAAGAAGGAAAGGATCCAAACGTAGATAGCCACAGTACACAAACATGTATAAGACTGTGCTTCAGCGATAA
The DNA here is from genome assembly GCF_011100635.1 of Trichosurus vulpecula. Taxonomy (NCBI): domain Eukaryota; kingdom Metazoa; phylum Chordata; class Mammalia; order Diprotodontia; family Phalangeridae; genus Trichosurus; species Trichosurus vulpecula. The sequence continues at coordinate 110,429,159 of NC_050575.1, forward strand.
TCTGCCCTATAATATTTTTCTGACAAGTGATCTTCTGTTGGAAGTTGCTAAGTAATGGGCAATTCATTACCTATCATGGCAACTTATCAGATAAATACGGATCAACCAACTCAAATTAATAAGCATTTGTTATTTATTAGATAGGGAGTCCTATACTAGCTATTAAGGGAGATACAAAATCTAGATAAGGTGGCTAAATGGCTCAGTAGATATGGCTCTAGACCTGTAGACAGGAAGACTTGAGTTCAAATTCAGCCTCAGATACTTCCTGGGTCACTGTGTGACCCTGGACAAATTATCTAATCTCTGTCTTCCTCAGGCTCCTCAACTGTAAAATGGGAAAATTAATAGTGCTTACCTCCCAAGAGGTCGTGGATTGTTTTGAGGTTCACATGAGATAATATTTGTAAAGTGTTTGGCATAGTGTGTGGTATGTAGTAATATGTGTCCCTTGCCCCAGATATGAATCAGCCTCTGATCTCACAGGGCGTACAATTAGAGGAATTAAAACATCAATGCAGAGGACTGAAAAATGTGTAAGAGGTACCAAACAACTTGCTAAGCAGACGTGGCATATGAATTGAGCATTAACGGATGGGTATGGATTCAACAGATGAAGATGGGGAGGCAGGGCATTTCAGAGTATAGGTAATAGCTTTGTTGCATCACAGAGCACAGGAAGGAGAGTGATGACCAGTGAGGCTGCAAAGATACGTTGGGGTCAGGTTACGTAGGGCTTTAAAAGCTAAACAGAGGCCTTTGTTTTTTATCCTAGAGGTAATAGGAAGCCCCTGGAGTTGGTTAAGTTGGGGATTCACACAGTCAGATTTGTGCTTAAGGAAGATTACTTTGAGACTACTGTGGTATGTAGAATAGACTGAAGTGGACCCCAGACCAGGTTGGCAGACCTGTGGCTCAGTGCTATGGTACTTTGATATGGACACATATCATGGCAGCAAGTATGAGCAGTGAGACAAGGGTTATTTTCCTCATGATTTACAGATAAATGAAGAGAGGGGAGATAAATGCAAAGGGAACAGGCATCCAGGGAGCTAGTGAGTTAGGGACAGAAGGCATGCATGTTCAGTTGTTTTCAGTTGTGTCTGATTCTTTGCAACCTCATTTGGACTTTTCTTGGCAAATATATTGGAGTTATTTGCTATTTCCTTCTCCAGCTCATTTTGCAGATGAAGAAACTGAGGCAACAGAGTTGAGTGACTTGCCCAGGGACATACAGCTCGTAAGTATCTGAGGTCAGATTTGAACTCAGGAAGATGAGTCTTCCTACTCCTGTGTGCCACCTTGCTGCCCAGAAGGCATGAAAGAGGACATCAATGATTTCCCTTCCTGTTGCTCAGTCAGAGCTATCTATTCTGAACCCTCTACTCTCTGTCATTCGGGATAGTGCCATATAATGGAAAGAGCTCTGTAATAGTCCCAGCTTTCCCTTGCGTGCTGGAATCTGGATGTGACCTTGGCAAGGCACTGAACCAGGCTGGAGCTCGGTTTCTTTATCTGTAAAATGAGGGGCGTGGATGATCACCAAGGGCTTTTGCAGATACGATATTTACATTAAGTCTTATTGATTTCTGGGTATAGAACAAAAAACATTAGGTTTAGAGTCAGAAAACCTGTATTAAACTCCAGGTTCCGTTAATGACTCCCGTTATAACCTTTGGCGAGCCACTTTGCTGGGCCTCAGTTTCTTCATCTGTAAAATGAGGTTTGAGTCAGTGGTTTTAAAGGTCCCTCCTAGATCAAATCCTATTCTGCTCCATTTCTCTATTATCTGGTTTGGGCTTGATGATGATATCTCGTCAGTGAACCATCCAATGAGAGCAAGACTACGTAATAACATCATAGCTACCACAAGACTACTACTCTATTCTCATCAGAAGAAAAAAAAGCCTTACTCTCTCCCCACAACAATAATTCCTATTTTTCTAGCATTGAAGGTTTATACAATACTTTCCTTATCACAATCCCGTGAGGAACACAGTTCAAGTATTATTAACCCTATTTTTCAAATGAGGAAGCTGAGGTTCAGAGTGGTACAGTGGCTTGCCCATGGACTGGGATTTGGACCCAGATGTCCTGATACCAGGTTCAGCACTTTCCACTAGCAGGTCATGCCACCTCTGAATACAGCTGAAGCTGCCCTATCAGGAGTGGTGGGGCAGGGTTGGGGAGGGACTCATTTACTTGAGAAAAACAGGCAGTTACACTTTATCTAGGCTTTGCTGCAGGGAAACAGCTGGGGTGTCCAGGTTTGGTCCTTCCTCCATTCTGCCACACATCTGGATTGGCCCGAGGAGGGTGGAGCTTAGAGTCCCGGGAAACATAGAGGTGAATGTCTCAAGACAACAGAGGGAGAGAGAGACAGAAGGCATACTTAATGATTTCCGTGGAATTTTAGATTCATTAACTCATATAATGTTAGTTATGATGGGGACCTCATCTCTTCTAACCCTCAAATTTACAGGTGAGGAGACAGTATGACTCAAGGTCACAAAGTGAGGTCGTGGCAGTCTCATGCCACGACTCAGAGCTGAAAGGACCTTCGAGATCATGAATTAAGTTCGGTTTGTCTCCTCAGGGTCAAATTTATCTAGCCTTCCTAAAATTTCTTATAGCATATTTTCTATACCTTTTTCTTGTACAGTTACTTATCTTCCTCTTCTTCCTAGTGCAGTTATTTGTATCTCTGTCTTTCCTTCCATTAGACTGGAAATTCCACGAGGACAGGGTCTATATCATATCTATCTATCTTTGTCTTTCTAGAGTCCAGCAGCAGACTTTTCACATAGTAGGCAGTTAATAAATATTTGGTGACTCATCTAGTTCAGACCCCTAAGGCAGCTGGGCAGTACAATCAATAGAGGGCACCTGAAGTCAGAAAGACCTGAATTTAAATCCAGCCTCAGACACCCATTAGCTGTGTGATCCTGGACAAGTCAACTTAATTACTGTCTACCTCAGTTTTTTCAACTTTAAAATGGGAATAGCAATAGCATATACCTGCCAGAGTTGTTGTAAGGATTAAATGAGATAAGAAGCACTGTTTAGTACATTGCTTGGCACATAGTAGGTGCTTAATAAATGTTCTTTCCCTTCCCCTTCCCGCAGGGAATTTGCATCATATTTGTGATTAGAGCTCAGGTGTCCTTTCCCTCCATCATATATTCCTTTCACTACACCAAGTTGCCTCTTGAAATATATACATCAGGCGTGTGTCTCTGAAAATGTGCATGTACGTTCATATATGTGTAAATATATTAATGCATACATGTGTCTCACCCATTAGTGGTGCCAGTGTGATTCAGAGTCTCATATCTGCTGTGTCCATGGGCACTAGGTGTTCATTTTAATAGCCTGCCTGTCTCTGCTGCCCACCTGCCTATCTGGAGACAACATCATCAGTCTAATTTCAGATGGTGTGTACAGCCTGACGGGGAGACAGCCGGAGCGCGGGCTGCCAAATGCTCTCATCGGAGATAGCGAGAGACGCCACTTCGCCTGTCGACAGAACGTAATCAACTGTCCAACTGATGGCCTGCCAGTGGGGAGGTCCAGCTCAATCGACTGATGCCACTATTTGCTGGTCTCATGAGGGACCCAGGTTCTCCCCAGCCTCAGGCAGACAGACAGCAGCTCTTTATGATGAGGTTCCCATGGAGATGTTTCCAGGTCATAGAAGTTAGAGATAGAAGAAACATTCAATTCAAATCAGCAAACATTCATTGAATATCTGCTCTATGTAGCTGACTGAAGGAGCAACCTGGACTGGGAGTTAGAATACCCAGTTGGAGTCCCAGCTGTGTCACTAACTAGCTGGATGACTTTGGCTAAGTCATTTCTCTTCTCTGGGTCTCAGTTTTGTAATCCAGTAAGCAGGGGTTAGAGGATAGATCTGTGCATTTTGCAGGATCATAGAATATGTAAAAGGTAATAATATGAGATAAGGCTGAAGAGGTTGGCTGGAGCCAGAATGTGGAAGGAATACCAAGACCAAGAGTTTATACTTGATTTTGGAAGCAATTGGGAGTGACCGAAAATTTTTAGTACGGGGCATCATTAGCATATATTAGTTTATCAAGTAACTGTGTTGAAGAGTTTAAGGGGAACATGGACTCAGGGAAACAAAACCAGTTGGGAGGCTAATAGAACAGTCCAGGAAGAGGGCACAGAGGGCCTGAATGAGGGAGGTGGCAATGGGAATGAAGGAGAAGGGACAGATGTGAGAGAGGGTTCTGATATAGGAATGACAGGGTTTGGAAATGATCCTGTGTGAAGGATGAGACAGAAAATGCAAAGATGTCTCTAAGACAATGAGTCTGGGTGCTCTGGAGGATGGTGGTGCCATTAATAGAAATCTAAACATTTGAAAGATGACAGACTAGGGAAAAGGTAGGAATGAGGAATTTGGTTTTGAACATATTGAGTTAGACATCCTACTTGGACACCCACTTAAGAGACATTTAAAAAGAGGAAGTCAAATACTGGTCTGTAGCTCTGAGGAGAGTTAGGAGTAAAATATAGATCTAGGAGTTGTCTTCATTGGATGAAGCCCTGGAAGTAGAGGAGATCACCAAGGGAGAAAGTATAGTGAAAAAAGAGAAGAGGGCTAAGAAGAAACCATGGAGAGTACCCAGGTTTAAGTTATGAGGAGCCAGTAAAAGAAGAAGAGGACTAGGACATCTAGGTGGCACAGGGACCACCTGACCTGGAGTCAGGAAGACATGAGTTCAAATACAGACTCAGACACTCACTTAACTGTGCGATGCTAGGCAAGTCACTTAATCCTGTTTGCCTCAGTTTCCTAATCTGTAAAATGAGCCGGAGAAGAAAATGGCAAACCACTCCAGCATCTTTGCCAAGAAAACCCCAAATGGAGTCATGAAGAGTCAGACACAACTGAAATGACTGAACAACAAGAAGGAGTAGTCAGAGAGATAGAGGAGAGGCAAGAAAGAATTGGAAGCCAAGGAAACAGAGGTTATAAAGATGATGGAGGTAGTTAACAACGTCAAATGCTATAGAGAAGTCAAAGAAAATGAGGATGGTAAAAATTAGATCTAGCAATAAGGTCAGTAACTTTGGAGACATTCTGTTTTGTAGAGCGGTAGGGACGAGTCATCAGATCACTATGGGATCAGCTAGGCTACCCCCTTTCCTGTCACTTAGTGAGTTAATGGGAAGGACAGGGCTGGTACTCAATCTTAGTATGGGTCTGGAATATCATATGTCTTGTCAGTCATGGTTGATGTGCTTGTTGGTTTCACTAAACTGCTCTTTTCCTCCCTTTTTACTTTTTAATTATGTATTACAAGGGATGGCTTGATGGGGAGGGGAGGGAAGAGGGACAGATTTGGAAATGAAAGTGACATACAAACATTTTCAAAAGAATCCCAGTCTTTTGATGCCTAGTCCAGGGCTCATATATCACACTGCCTCTTCTCATCATTCCTTACACTTTCTCTCTGGGAGACAATGAAATGTCATTGTGCCCCTCTGAAAATCTCCCTGAAGCCACGGCCTCCCCTCCAAATCATCCTCTGTGCTCCAGCAGACTGTAGCCAGCTTCCCTTTCAGGTAAACAGCAGGGTGTTGGGAGGATAAGCTCAGGCAATCTGTGAAAGAATTTTGGGAAAGTTAAAAGCTCTGAACAAATGGATGGTGTAATTTTTTAGAGTGTAAGCTCCTAGGGGACAGAGACCAGGTTTCATAGAATCATGTTGTAGAAGAATTACTACCACCATTTCAAAATAGTTGTAGCATCATACACTTGAATGAGCACTTTATTGTATATCTATTAGCTCCTTTAAAAATAAGCTCAATGAACATTTATTAATGAGGCCAATAAGTCAATAAACATTTATTAAGTGCCTACCATGTGCCAGGCACTGTGCTAAGTTCTGGGGATACAAAGGAAGGCAAAAGACAGGCCCCATTCTTAAGGAGTCCACAGTCTAATGCGGGATGATCACATGCAAAAACTTATGTACAAACTAGTTATGTACAGGATAAACAGAAACTAAGTAGCAGAAGGAAAATAGAATGAAAAAAAGATTGAGAAAGACTTGCTGTAGAAGATGGGATTTTTACTGGGATTTGAAGGAAGAGGATAGAGAGTTTGCCTTGGAGGCAGTGTGACCCAGGTTCAAATCCTGCCTTTGACATTGTTAGGCAACTCACTTAATTTCTTATTGCCTTAAGACTAGAAGTTGCAGAGGAGGGAATCTATATTGGTCAAGGAAATCTCTTACCAGGAGCTTCCTACACTGGAAATCTCAAGTGCTGTCAAAAAAAAAAAATAAACACCTGTTGTATACAGGATACTGTGCTAGACACAAGAAATATCAATTTCCCCCCAAATCATCCTTACACTCAAGAACTTTATATATTATTTGGTGTGTGTGTGTGGATATTAAGTGACTTGCTGTTCAGTTGTTTTCAGTTGTCTCTGACTCTGTGACCCCATTTGGGATTTTCTTGGCAAAGATACTGGCGTGGTTGCTATTTCCTTTTCTAGCTCATTTTACAGATGAAAAAATTGAGGCAAACAGGGTTAAGTGACTTGCCCAGGGTCACACAGTAAGCATCTAAGGCTGGATTTGAACTCATGAAGATGAGTCTTCCTAACTCTAAGCCATGTGCTCTATCCACTGAGCTCCCTAGCTGCCCCTTCTTGAATGCAGGGACTAACTTTTTGCCCCTTTCTGCATCCTCAGAGCTTAGCACAGTGTCTGACCTATAGTAAGTCCTTAATAAATATTTGTTGATTGATTAAAGTGACTCGTCTATGGTCACAAAGATAGTAAGTGGTAAAATTGAGACTTGAACTCTTGACCACAACAGCCATGGGCTCTAGGGGTCTATGTCAGTTTCTCTGGGTGGTATCTAGCTCAGGTCTTTACACTCTTCCAGAGGACAATTGTGTTGATGCTGGAAATTCCAAGTGTTTGTGTGAAACCTTCTGCAGAAGAAAACAACCCAGCTCAGGAAAACCCATTTGCCTTATCAGAAAGCCAATTGCTCTTACTAAAGCATTTAATACGATTTCCTTCTATTAAGGCAGGAAATCTGGCCTAGCAAGATTATTAATTCTAAAGATACTCATTAAGTCATCGAATAGTATTTAAATGTATGGCAACACCCAGGCCATTGTCATTTTTCAGCTCTATCTTGATTACAGGTCACCCAATTAGAGCTGCCTTCAAATACCCAAATCCTGGACGTTGGGAGATAAGGTTTAATGCCCTCTTTAATGCCCTCAAACAGGAGCTATCAGCAGTAACGTGAGGCCCATAAATATTAATAAATCTATAATTAGTCCCTTGAAAAGAAATCAGTTCAAATGAAAACTCCACCCGCTAATAACTCAGACTCAGTTTTGCGTTGTGACAGATCTCTTGTCCTTAGCAATAGGCCGTTCTTTGTCCAAGAGGAGGATATTACTGACACCCAGCATGAACTTTGAGCTGTGTTTTTAGCAGTGGGGATATGCAGCACTAAGCCATCCCTACTCTACTGCATGTGTATTTGTGACCCAGTCCAGGGTGTGGGCTGTGGTTTCTAGAATGAAATTAATTGCCTCTCCTAAGTATCCATTCAACCCATGGCCTTTGTCTCACCATTGAGCTGACTCTGCCAGACATTCATCCATTCATTCAACATTTATTGAATCTTCTTTGTGTTGAGGCCTATACTTAGCACTAAAGAGGCTACAAATCTGGATAAAGTGCCTGCTCTCATTTCCCTCTGAAGGGGAGAAATCATATTGTACTATGTTCTAGAATCATTTCCCTGGGTCTTCCTTCTCCATTTGTTGAAGCAACATGGCATAGTAGAATGAAATCCTAGAGTCAGGAGCCCTGGTTTTGAGTCATAGACCAACTGCCTACCATCTGTGTGACTATGGGCAAGACACATAATTATCCTGAACCTCTGTTTCTCTGTTTCTTCATCTGGAAAATGGGGATAATAATTATAACCCTAGGACCAGAGGGCAGAAGTGGGAGTATTGAGTGGAAACTGCAGAGGGGCAGACTGCAGCTCTTTGTAATGAAAAACTTCCTAATTATCTGAGCTGTCCAAAAGTAAAATGGGCTGGCTCAGAAAGTAGTGACTTCCCCATCATTGGACATCTTCAAGCAGGGGCCTCATGATTGCTTGTTGGGGGCATTTTAAAGGAGATTCCTATTCAGGTGCAGCTTGGACTACATGGAACTTCTGAAGTCCCATCCAAAATGGATATTCTATAACTGTCTTTTGCCTATCATTTAGCCCAGTGCCTGGTACACAGTAGGTGCTTAATAAATGCTTATTAACTTATTCTGTAATAACTGGTGGAATGCTGCTGGTAAAGAAAGTGCTTTGTAAACCAAGTCCCATATATAAACTAGCTATTATTATATCACATTGCTACTCATTCCTTGGTCTTAATTGGGTTGCCTTGAGCAAGTTACTAGATTGCTCTGACTTGGTTTCCCCATCTATGAAGTGGGGCTGGTAACAACTATCCTGATAGATGTCAAAATTCTTCATATTCTCAGAAGCCTGGATCCACCCTGAACTCTAACTCTTCTTCATGCCCAATGAAAATCTTCTCCTAGTTTAAATATATTTCTTCTTCTTTTTCTCTTTGGACATGGAAAGAAAGCTGAAAGTATCTCTGTCTCTAGGAAATTTTCAGAAAAAGACAGCTGGCTGTCTGTTTTGGCTCTAGTATTGGTCTGGGGGATTAGAATGAATGACTTCCAAATGTTCTTTCAATCTCAGGGATTTGACAGTGATCTCCTAGGGTTCCCAAAGCTCCTGTCCTGAAAGAACTAGGTTCCCCCAAGTTTTGTGTGGGAAGAAATTGAGATGATAGATTTCTCTGGTTGGGAGAGCTTGGAAAGCCAATTGTTGAACTATACTATGCTATGCCATTGAGGAGGGTATGGCAGAACCACAGAATCTGAGAGTTGGAAGGGACACCTGAGGTCATCTAATGCAACCCATACTTGAATGGGAATCCTATCTTCCACATTCCTGACAAGGAGAAGCTAGACACTGCTTGAGGACCTCCAAGATCAGAGGACCTATGAGCTCCCCAAGCATTGCACTTTCAGTTCAGTCAACTGTTCAGATATTCTTTCCCTTTCAAAGAGCTTATTATCTTTCATGCATTGCTCCTTGTTCTGCCTTCTGGGGCCCCAGAGAAGCAGTTTTGTCCCTCTTCCACATGACAGTCCTTCAAATATTTGAAGACAGCTGGCTTGTCTTCCAGGAAGTCTTCTCTTGTCGAGGCTAAACAGCATTAATTTCTTTAACTTATTGTCTCACGGCATAGTTTGCAATCTTCTCATTATTCGATTAAATCCAGAATAGAGCACAATTCTCCAAATGGACTCTGAACAGGGTAGCATACAGCAGGTATATGATCTCCTCCTTTCTGGACATTATTCCTCTCCTAACATAGGCTTAGCTCATGTTAATTCTTCTGGCCATGATGTCACACTGTTGACTCCATGTCATAGCCCTTTCCAGCAGATTTTGAGAATTGGGGGGGTGGGCCAAATATATAGTAGGTTGATTGTGAGCAATGCCCAAGGCAACCTGATTGGTAGGCAGAGGGAAGGTCCTCTGCCCCAAAATATGCCTCCCCCAGTTAGCTGAAATTTCATCTTATATTACTTTGGCTTAGGGTCTTGTCCACTGTCAAAATGCAGGTTCCCCTAGGAGGGGTAGACTTTAAACTGTTATCAGTCATTGACGGCCAGTTCCTAGTCTGAATAAATTTATCACATCCTTTCCTGAGAACAAAGTTTTGATAAGAAGAAAGGAGAAAGCCTTGGGCATTGGTACTTACATGTAGGCATTGGAGGGTATCACAGAGGGGAGGACTACCTGCTTCACAATTTGGCTCCGAGATTACCCAAATATTTAGCTGAAACAAATTATTGGGGTCACTGCTAAATAGTAGGGAGTGCTGTTTTGGCTGCTTGCCCTGGGTGCCCGAATATTTTGGTTCCGGCCCTGATCCCTCTTCCTTGGTAAATTTCAGAATTGACGATAAAGTTCAAGAGCTCACCTGGGCCCGTTGCTTAGCAACCATAGGCTGTAAATGATATCGCTCCAGACACTTTAACTAACCCCTCCACTGCAACCAGGGGATAATGAAGGCAAAGTCAGACAAGCGAAACGGAATTAAAAATCAAACCCTGGAATGAGAAGAGGCAGGAGATGTAGAGGTGGCTTTGGTGGGTATAGCCAGGTCTGGAGCTGCTCTTTGGACTGGAGTCTCTGAAACTCTCTTGTTGACCTGTCCCTGATGCTCATCTGGGCTAGAAGAGGGCAGAGAATGAGTCTGGGCCCCATGGTACTTGTGACATGCTCACTTGCGATAGGGTTTTTCATACTGCTAGATCTGGGAGTTTATAGGTTTTTGGTTCTTCCAAGGTGGTTTGAGGAGTGTGGTCACTACTCTTCTGGCCTGTGCTCTGGTCTTTGAGTGACTACAAGCACTCTTCTCTACCCTGAAATGGTGACCAGGGCCCCTGTACCCCTGTAGCCAAGTACTAGTGAGCTAATGCTCCTTTTCACACTTGGACTGTGATCTGAAACTGTGTATAGGCAATGCATCAGGGTCCTGCCCCAATGCCAGCAAAGGGTCCTTTGTAATCTCCTTTTGACCAATCATTCAACTCCTTTGCTGTCTACAGGTTGAGAGTTCCTAAGGCTGCTGCTCCTGCTAAAACTGTCTCCAAGGCCTGCTACTGGCACCCTGCCTCAGCTTTCACTTCTTGGTATTCACTGGGCTCTAGGTCCAACCACCACCCTGTTGAGACAGACCTTTGTTGCTGACCTCTTATGTTGTACTGGGCTGGAAAATTTTTCACTCTGACCTTTTGTTGGTTCTGCCACTCCAGAAATCAATTTGAGGCATGATTTTAAAGTGGTTTGGAGGGGAATTTGGGAGAGCCCAGGTGAATCCCTGCCTTGACTCTTCCATCTTGACTCTATACAAATACACTAGTTTGGAAAGGAGAAAGGGGGGGTACAATTTATTGTTTCTAATAATTGGAGTAGATGAGGAAAAACGTGGAGAAAGAGGTGAAGGAATTGTGTGTCATATGAATCTCACTTATCTGAAACAAAGGAGGAGTAAACGTGCACTCATACAATTTGGTGTTGAAGCATATCTAACTCAACAGGGAAACAAGTAGGGTTAGGGTGTGGCGTGGGGTTAACAGAGGGAGAGGAAATTCTGGAGAGGAAATAGAAGAAAAACAAACATTATGATCTTGGAGGGGAGATTAAAAGGGAAAATAAAATAAAATAAGTAGAATCTAAGGGAATACCTGTCAATTTGAAATGGCTGAACAAATTATAGTATATGAATATAACAGAATATTATTGCATGGTAAGAAATAACATGCTATTGTTTCAGATAGAGTGAAGAGAGCAGAGCCAAGAGAACAATTTAGACAATGACATCGTTGCAAAGACAAGCAACTTGGAAAGATTTAAAAACTCTAGTCAAGGCAACCACCAACCATGTTTCCATGAAGAAGAATATACCCACCTTCTGCCAGAGAGGTGATAGACTCAAAGTGCAGAAAGAAATATACATTTTTGGACATGGCCACTTTGGGGATTCACTTTGATTGACTGTGCTTATATGTTGAAAGGATTTTTTAATTGCTGGGGGTGGAACTTTGGTGGGAAAAACAAGGATTAGAAATAGGGATTAAAAAAAAGAGGGCCATTGAAACATTTCCAAAAATTCACAGAAGATAACAGAAGTTCAGAAGGAAGTACAGAAAAGCAGGAAAGTTTTGAAAGCAAATGTGGCATTTATTAAGCAGTGTGAAATGGAGATTCACAGTTTCATAGAATCCTTTTTGTGTTTTGTAGTGTATATGATATGAAAATGCTCTCTTTTTTGGTGTTTAAGTTCAGAATAAAAAAAGAAATAAAACTCGAGGAGATCCTTACAGGGAGTATTCTGAAAGGGGATTGAAGCTTTTTCCTATTGAACATTTTAAACATATCTATTTAATAATTTGTTTTTAAACACGGGGTTTTGGGGAACTATAATCCAGTGGAAAGGGCATTGGCTTTGGAATTAGAAGACTCAAGTTCAAATCTGACATTTATCCTGGACAAGTCACTTAACTTAGATGACTCAGTTTCCCTACTTGTGAAAGGAGCATAATAATACACTAATTCCCTTACAAGATTGTTCTGAGGAAAAGATTTCATATATTTTCAGCTACTAATGTCATCTCTCTCAAACTATTTGTATTTATTCTATTCATACTTATTCTACATAGATCTACATAAGTCCTTGTTGTCTGACCTATTAGAATATAATTTTCTTACAAGTAAAGACTATTTCATTCTTTGTATTTGTATCCCTAGTGCTAACCCAGTACTTGCCACATAATAAGCTCTTAAGAAATGCTTATTGATGGTCTACAAAACTGTATATATTCTTTGACCCAGCAATACTGATACTAGGTCCATACCCCAAAGAGATCAAATGAAAAGGAAAAGGACATATATATGTATATATACATATATATATGTATATATACATATATACATATATTTACAGAAGCTCTTTTTTGTGATGGCAAAGAATTGCAAACTGAACTGATGCCCATCAACTGAGGAATGGCTGAATGAATTATATTATATGAATATGATGGAACACTATTGTGCCACAAGAAATGATGAAGGGGATGGTTTAAAAAAAACCCAGAAAGACTTTTTATGAACTGATGCAAAGTGAAGTGAGAAGAAATAGGAGATCATTGTATACAGTAATAGTAATATTGTAAGAATAATCAACTGTGAAAGACTTAGCAACTCTGATCAATACAATGATCTTCTATAATCCAAAGGACTCATTATAAAAAATTCTATCTACTTCCAGAGAGAGAACTGATAGACTCTGAGCACAGATTGAAGCATTCTTTTCTCTCCTCTTCTTCCTCCTCATGCTCCTCCTGTTCCTCCTCCTCCTTCACCTTCTTCAATTCTTCTTCTTCTTTTCCTTCTCCTCCTCCTCTTCTTCCTTCTCCTCCTCCTCTTCTCAACATGGCTAATGTGGAAATATTTTTGCATGATTTCATATGTATAATGAATATTGCATTTCCTGCCTTCTCAATGGGTTGGAGAGGGAATAGAGAGGAGAGAAATTAGAACTGTAAGTAAAAATTAAAAATAAGAAAATCTTTTAAATGTATGTTGATTGATTATCTTAAAATATTAAATGTGAATTATTAATATTACCTCTGCAATCTTGCCAAAGTCATTTAACCCCTCTAGCATTCAGCTTTCCCACTCACAAGATGCAAGGACGAGATTAGATGCCTTCTAATATCCCTTCTAACTCTAGAGCGTATGCTTCTTTGATCCACATGGCATTCAAATACAGCACCATCTAAAGCTTCCATGGTTCTTGGGGAGTAGACTTAGGGAGTGGGCCTGATCCAGCACCCACTTCTGAGGTTGGCAAAGTTTTCTGTTGTTTCATACCTTCCCTTTCCATGCTTGTCCCTCCTCTATCCAGAAACCAACCAGTACTAATTTGAATTACCTTGAAAGAGTCAATATTTCATTGATGCTTTGGTAAGCACTTCCCTCACACTAACCCTGTGAGGCAGGTAGTTCAAATATTATGATCCCATTTTACAAATGGGAAACAGAGGTCTATGAAAATTAAGTGTCTTACCCAGAGTCACATAGCTAGTAGTATAAGTTGTGGGACTTGAGTCCAGGTTTTCTGACTCTGGCTTCAGTGGTCTTTCCATGAGACCACACTGTCTCTCCTAATTGCTCCATTCTGTATACTTCTCATTCACATTGTCCCATAAGGTCTCCGTGGGGGTTTTATTTAAAGACCTTCCTCTTGTTCCTTTAGAAGCTACAGTGTAGTCTTCAGACTATATTTATATTGTTTTTTCATTCTGGCTACATGAATGGCCCTCCTTTTTTCTTGTCATATTTATTGTTGGAAATGTCTTTTTACAGCATATTTTATACATATCCCACACTAGAACCAACTAAATAACCGGGGATGTCAAGTGGGCTCATAAACCAATCAAGTACCATTTCCTGAGGATATTCCCTAAGAAAGGAAAGAATCACAGCACATCTTGTCCATATTGGGTACAGCTGTTCAAAAAGCAGCAAATGTATGCACTAAAGTTGTCTTGGTACTACAGAAATACTCCTGGGAATTCAGAGGGGGCTGATGCATAGACAAAGGGATTTTAATTGAGTTCAACAATTATGTGCCCAGCTCTGCCCTAGGCCCTGTGGAAGATACAAGAGAGGAAAAGACATGGTCCCTGCTTACAATCTCACTAATGATACAAAGCAATTAGGAAGCAAAACAAGACAATATATGATAATGAGCTAAATGGTGTGGGAGGCAGCAGTGTAGTGGAAAGAACACCAGCTTTGTAGTCAGAGAACTTGGGTTGAATCCTGGCTCATCAACTTGCTACCTATATGACCTTGGGCAAGTTACTTAGGCTCTCTCAACCTTAGTTTTCTCATATGTAAAATAAGGGGCATGGACTAGATGATCTCTGAAGTCCTTTTCAGCTTTAAACCTATAATCCAATGAATTTATGTAACCTTGGCCAAGTCACTTAGCTACTCCCACTTAACTACATTCACATACCCAATTTCTAAAGTACCATCTAGCTCTGACATTCTATGTTCAGAAGTCCCTCCAAGCTCTAATATCCTGTGGATATACTAAGGACCATTTCTTTTTTATACATATGCATCTATGTGTGTATGTAGGTATGTATGCATGTTTTATTTATTTTAACATTCATGTTTTCAAATTTTGAGTTCTAAATTCTCTCTATCCCTCCAGCTCCTCCCCTACTCATGAAAAGGCAAGTAAAGGTATCAATTATACATGTGAAGTCATGTAAGATATATTTCTATAGTAGCCATGTTGCAAAAAAAAGGCAAGCCAAATAATGTTAAAAAATATGTTTCAGTCTGCACTTAGAGTTCATCGGTTCTTTTTCTGGAGGTGGACAGCATTTTTCATTGTGAATCCTTTGGAATTATCTTGGATCATTGTATTGATTAGAGTAGCTACGGCTTTCACAGTTGATAATTGTCACAATATTACTGTTACTGTGTATGATGTTTTCCTGGTTCTGCCCACTTCACTTTGCATCAGTTAATACGTCTTTAAGGACTCTTTCACATTTAATGATATAGGTTCTAATATCCGGCTCAACTCAACATTTATGATCCTATTAGGTCTATAAGTACTATAAGAAATGGAAACGGGAGAATGTGAAGAAATACATTTTATTTTTCTGCCCTTTTTAGCGTTAGCCCTTCACAGGTTTGGGTAGAAGGAGGGAGTGTGGAGTATCTTATAGTAATTAAGCCTCACATGGTTTGAGCTCTCTACAAAATAGGGAACTTTTAAATTCAGCATGGATTTGGATATTCAGTTATTATGCTAATGGAAAACTACTATTAATAGCATAGCATTTATGTAGCACTTCAAGGTTTGCAAAGTGCTTTGCAAGTATCTCATTGGATCCTCATGATACCCTTGTGTGGCACGTACTATTATTATCCTTCTTTTGCAGATAAGGAAACTGAGGCTGAGTGAGGTGAAGTAATTGGTCCAGGGCCACACAGGCAGTATTTGAACTCAGATCTTCCTGCCTCCAAGTCCAGCACTCTATCCTCTAAGCCACCTAGCTACTTAAACTACGTAAACAAGAGCATAAAATCAGTATAAAAGTTTAATTGGGGGGCAGCTAGGTGGCGCAGTGAGTAGAGCACTGGCCCCAGAGTCAGGAGGACCTGAGTTCAAGTCCAGCCTCAGACACTTGACACACTTACTAGCTGTGTAACCTTGGGCAAGTCACTTGACCCCAATTGCCCTGCCTTCCTCCCCTCCAAAAAAAACAAAACAAACAAAACTAAACAAAAAAATTTAATTGGAACAGAAAAAGAAATTAAAATTAACTAGACATTTTTAGCACTCATTCCCTAAATCCTCACATTCCTTTTCTCCTTTTCACCAGGCAAACTGAGGAGACAGTTCAAAGTCTTCAGCTTGAAGATTGCTCTATTCATCTTAGCCTATCTGCTGGGGAATCACTGAAAATGATTGATTCCCCCTGAAAAAACTCATGCTCCAGTGCAGGGAGAGCTTTGGCAAAGTTTCTGGTACAGCCAGAATGAGGTTGGCCAGCTTTACCCAGGCAGCACCTGGATCTCTGTTCAGAACATTTCCCAGTCTCACACTTCTCCACAGCCCAGATGTCTCTTCTTCTTTCTCCTCAGGACCTCAGGAATTTGCCAGAGCTCCTGGGCTTTTAGACAGAAGCTCTGGCAAATTCCTAAGGAAGATGGAAAATCACATAGAATTAGACTGGGGTCATCCTCTCACTTTTAGCCCAGAGATCTCTGTCACCTTCCTGACACAATCAACCTTATGTGCCCCTATGCTGACTTCTGTTGTCTAGTGCCGCAGGTACATGGTCTCCTGAGAAATGGAATCCTGAGAAGACAGGCTTGTGCCAGTCGCACAACACACTAGGAAGTAGAAGCTTGCCCTTGTCTGATGCTCTCATTAACACTTGTTAAGTGTTCAGTGGTTAATGCTTTATGTAACCAGTATGGATTCTGTATTAAATATCTGACTTTTTAAGGCAATTTACTAAGTTGTATTCAACTTTCAGGTGGAGGGGTTTGATTAGTGTCAATTGATGTAGAATAAGGTCAATACAGATACTCAATATTTAAGAACAAAGGAAAGCTCAGAAAAGAGAAAGGATGGGGAAGGAGATCAGTTCTATTGTAGAATTCTACTCTGGAGAGAAGCACCACAGGATGGCAGGAGGTCTTTTTCCAAGAGAACTTTGCTTCAGGACATGGGCTGCTTCTGACTACTCAAGAAAGAGAAGACTAATTCCATATAGTTCTCCATCTTGTTCAGGAACTTGCCAGAGCTCCTGACTAGAAGCCCAGGAGCTCTGGCAAGTTCCTGCCATCCTGAGGAGGAAAGGGAAAAAGACATCTGGGCTATTTCAACTTTGAGCTGGATAAGGTTGGCCCATTTTACCCAGACAGCACCTAGATTTCTGTTCAGAGCATTTCCCATGTTCTTAGCACCTGTTTCCTAAATCCTCACATTCATGGCAAACTGAAGAAAACAGTTCAAATTCTAGAGCTTGACTTTGTGGTTGTTCCTGACTTTGTGGCTCTCAACAAAGTAGCAAGTAGAAAGGGAAAATTAATTTGGAGTTATAAAGTGACTTCAGGAGTTTGAAAAACATCAGTGCTTTATAGGCTATATAAGAGAGGATGCACTACAATTTCATTTTAAATTAACTTAAAAATAGTCTCGTGCTTAAGTTCTTATATGTATGACCACATGGATTATCTAAATGTATAAACATATAACTTGTGGGTATGGTTAAATATCTCTGAAATCCAGTCCACTCTTCTCAAAGGAAGACTGTGATTTCCACCTTGAGAGATACAGAAGAAAGGCCATGGCTGGGCACTTATTTTTTTCCCTCTCTTATCTCTGAGACAGGCATTGGGCTAGATTTATTTATCTGCTCCTCCTCGAATACTGCTGGTCTACTGATACAATATGTTCAAAACAAAATCCCCTTCCCCCCGTAGCTCTTAAGGTGGAGAGGCTTTAGCTTACACTTGCCAGTTTGATTCTTCCTACCAAATGCTAGTTACACAAAAGACCATCACAAACAGTGAATAGTGAACAAACCCACATATCCAAGCCAAACAGCAAACAGAAATTGGAATTTTGCAATTGGAATTTGTGGATTAGAATATACCGTAAAATACATAATTGTGAATGAGCTCTTCTGCTATGAGTGAGATAATATCTTTGTCCCAATCTCAGCCAAGGGAAAAGTCTCTCCTTGAAGCCTCTAGGGAGGCAGACTAGAAATCAGGGAGATGTTGAGGAGCTGGTTTCTGCTACATGTCTGCAGCTTCAAAAGTCTTGCAAGATCTCCCTCCTGAAGAGTTTCTGGAGCTATATGTCTTTATCTCAAAGTTCTGGTACCAACTTCCCTCCTTACCTGGGTATGCCTCAGCATTCTTTCTACCAATTGGAAGTAATATCTTCCACAAATGCAGCAGCATACAAAACATTCTAAGGCTTATTTGAAAGCCTGGTTATACTTTCTTTTTATATACATGATTACAGTAGACTGGTACTACTTGGTCCCAGAGGGCAGAACTAGAAGCAGAAGGTAGAAGTTGCATAAAGGCCGGTTTCTGTTAGAGTTAAGGAAAAGCTTCTTAATAGCAAGAGCCATTCAGAAATAGAATGGGCTGTCTCATGAAGTAGTGAGTTCTCTGCTCCTAAAAGTGTTCAATTGAAGGCTGGAAGACATTGTCAGTGGTGTTGTAGTGGGTATTCGGGCTTCTCAGGTAAGGGGTGTATTTGATGACCTCTTCAGGCCCTTCCAACTCCAAGTGGTATGTTATTTCCTTGGGATTCTCCAGTCCCCTGGTCTAAGATGCAAGGCAGCTCCATATCAGCAATGGTGACAGTGAAGAGGGGAAGACCTAGTTCAGAGAGGTCCTGAGAGGGAGCTTTAGAACCTGCCACAAACAGCATGGGAACATCACAGAGATGTCAACATGGGCTGAAGGAAAACACTAGAGAAGACTTGGAACTTTAACTAGGCCTCAAAGGGTCAGTAGGATTTTAAGATGAGCGGATGGAGCAAGTATCAAGAATAAAGTCTGGGGGCTACAATGAGAAGAAGGTGGAGAGCACTTGAGGGTACAGGTGGAACAGAGGATGTGGGTGGGAATAGATAGGGAGCAGAAAGTGGGAGGTAATGTGTTTCTGAACTAGGAACTATTCTCAAATCTATGTATGCTCTTGCCTCTAGTTTAAATTGATTGAACCAAACTGTAAGAAGATTATTCTTTCAACAAACATTTATTAAGCACCTGTTGTATGCAGAATGCTACTCTAAACTATGGGCCAGAATAGATGGGAGATACAAAAGGAATAGGGACCAAGCCCTGCTCTTAAGGAGGGGTCTGGCCACAGTGGCACTACCATTGTACAAGAGTGTGATAACTCCTGAGGGAGTGGGCTGAGTCAAAAGTAGTTTCCCTTTGTACATCCCTGTCTATGCCTCTGGAAATCAATCATAAGGTTAAGAGCCAAAAAGAACCAGATATCATTTAGTTCAATTCCCTTCCTCTACAGATGAGAAAACTGAGGCCTAAAGTGAGGAAGGATCTTGCCCAAGGTCACACACAGAATTTCAGAGATGAAAAAGACCACTCATTTAGTCCAGCTTATACCTGAAAAAAAATCCCTACTCCAACATATGCAAGAAGTTATCATCCAGTCTTTGCTTGATAGCCTCTAATGCGGGGGATCCCACTCTCTCCCAGATCATTTCCCTTTGGGGCAACAGCTCTAATTGTTGGGAAGACCAATAACAACCTCACCCGCATCAAGCCTAGGTTTACCTCTATAACATCTTACCCTGTGTTCCTGGTTCTGTTCTATTGAAGCCAAGTAGAACAAGTCTAATCCCTCTTCCACATGATAGGCCTTCAAGATGTCCCCCCTTGTCTCCCACTCCCACAAATTTTCTCTTGTTCAGGCTAAGTATCCCCAGTTCCTTCAACTTGTGTTCACAGGATGTGAATTCAAGGCCTTTCTCCATTCTGGCTGCCCTCCTCTGATTATTCTCCAGGTTGTCCTTGTCTTTCCTAAATTATCATGCCCAGAACTGAACACAGTCCTCCAGTTGTGATTTGGCCTGGGCAGAAAAGAGCGTGTCTATCACCTCTTTCTTTCTGTATGCAATTCCTAAGATCTAGTTAGCTAGTTGGATGGCCATATCCCACTATTAACTCACATTGAACTTGCAATCTACTAAAACCCCCAGATCTTTTTCAGGTGAGCTAAAACCAAGCCATGCTTCCTTATCTTCTACTTGTGAAGTTGATTTTTTTAAAAAACCTGAGCATAAGGATGTACATTTGTCTCCACAAGTAGTAGGTGGCAGGGCTGGGATTTGAACCCAGACCGTCTGATTCCAAATCCAGTGGTCTAACCATGACACCACACTGTTTCTCATTCTGCCAACTGTTCTCTACCCCATTTCTGCTCACATTATTCAATGTGGAGTTTGTTGTTCAGTCCTGTCCTTCAGGCAAAGTATCTGCAGAGTGCAGATGTACTAGGCTTTCACCCACATGTGGGCTAGAAAGCCTAAATACTAGGGGCTCTGGGCATTATGGAGGAACCATTGTGGATCCCAAGTATACCAGACTTCCAGACCAATCAATCAACAAGCATTTATTAAGACCAAGCCTTCTGCACCTGCTGCTCCCTCCCCTGCAGTCCCCTACCTCATGCTGCCAAAGCAAAACAAAACCAACCACAAAATGAAATGACTTTCACTCTGTCCCTTTCGACTCAGTGGTCCCTGAGAAGAATAAATACAAGAACCACTGGCGTGAATAGAAATTAATATGGAACTGTATTAACTGCACAGGGATTTTTTTTAAAAGAGAAAAATTCTCAATTTAAAATCCCAGCACAAATAGACTCTCTTATAAGGTCATATGAAAGATAAATGCCCAAGAACACCAAACTTGTCAGCATTTAGAACTGAATCTTGCTTTCTCTTCCTCTCATACTTGCTGACAGTGAGGGTTGTTTTTGCAGGCTCCTAATTCTGAGCCTCAATATTTGAACCTGGAAGTAGAAAGAATGATTTGTCCATTAGAACTATGGAATCTGAGAGCTAGAAGGGACTCAGAGGTCTTATGCAAGAATTGCTGTTACAACCCCAGCAAGTGGTTATCCAGCCTATCTCTGAATGATTTCATCCATTTTTGGATGAATATGGTGGTTGGGAACTTCTCCCTTGTACCGACACTGCCACCACTCTAGTGTAGGCCCTCATCAGACTTCACACCTGAGTTGTTGCAGTATCTGCTGGTGGGGTCTACCTGCCCCAGGTCTCTCCCCACTCCAATCCATCCTCCATTCAGCCTCTAAAGTGATTTTTCTAAAGCACAGGTCTGACTGTGTCACTGCCCTGCCCCCACCCCACCAGTCCCCCATTCAATTAACTCCGGTGGCTTCCTGGTCAAATAGAAAATGCTCTGTTTGACATTCAAAGCCCTTCATAACCTAGCCCTGTCCTACCTTTCTGGTCTTCTTCCATCTTACTCCCTGACACGTACTCTTCCATCCAATAACACTGGCCTTCTGGCTCTTCCATGAACAGGACACTCCACCTCTTGGCTCCAGGCATTTTCTCTGGGTGTCCCCCATTCCTGGAACACTCCCCCTACTCCTCTCTGACTAGTGACCTTCCTGGCTTTCTTTAAGTCCCAACTAAAATCCCACCTTCTACAGGAAGCCTTTCCTAACCCCTTTTAATTCCAGTGGCTTCCCTCTCGTTATTTCCTATCTATCCTGTGTAGAGCTAGCTTGCTTTGTATATTTGTTTGCATGTTGTCCACTCTCCTTCTCCCCCCCCCCCCCCCATTATATTCTAACCTCCTTGAGGTCAGAGACTCTCTTTTGCCTCTTTTTGTATCCCCATAGCTAAGCACAGTGCCTGGCACACAGTAGGTGCTTAATAAACGTTGATTAATTGAAAGAAAAATCTGTTTTTCTCTCACTTTTACCCATGCCTCCTGGTTCTGCCCTCTGGGGCCAAGCAGAACAAGACTAGTTTTCCCCATAATAGTATATACTTAATTGAAGTTATTATTGTGCCCTCCCTATTCCAAGTCTTCTCTTCTACCAGTAAAACAACCTCCATTACTTCCATTTATCTTCACAGGACACGATTCTTCAGTCCCCATCCTGTTTGCTCTCCTCTGGACTTTCTTACAAGGGGGCTTTTGAAGCTTAATTGTGCTTCATACATCAAGATAATGCTTCAGATCAATCATCAGTGGGGTTCCTGCTTTGAGCTGCTCCACTAGAGATGTGTTTGTGCTGAGCCATCCACATCCTCTCTCTCTCCTTTCTCTTGATGAATAAGTGCAGGCACCTGAAGAACAGATTAAATACTGAGGGTTAGGAATGCAGCAAACTAGGCCTGGAGAACATAGTGGAGGTAACTGTCCCTCAAAGAGATCAGACTCATGACCTTAGCCTCCTGAGCATCAGATGGGAACCAATGGAATGAATCAGTAGTATGGTGTTTGGGAAGAGAATCTGGTGGGAACATACTAAAGAAATATAAAAAATAGCAATGGGTGAGAGGTCTAGTGAAAAATATTCCATGAATAAGACCAAGGATCATGAAGAACCAGCTGTAATATAGAGAACAATGATTACAATCATATAGATGAAAAACACTAACATGAAGTTCAGGGCCAAACAATTATAATAACCAGTTTGGATCAGGGAGAAGAGATAACAAAGGACCTCTCTCCTTTTGTCTGGCATGAGGAATTCAGTGGAATGTTATATACTCTGTCATGGTGTTGCTTGGTTTTGCTTGACTGTTGTGCGTGTGTGAGCACATGTGTGTGTGTATGTGTGTGTGTGTGTGTGTGTGTGTGTGTGTGTGTGAAATATCTGGAATTTTTGTGATGTAAAAACAAAAGGCATCAATAATTTTTTTCAAATGGAGGGAAGTCTTCCATGCCTAATCAGTTTCCAAGTCCCGTGCATTTTAATTCTACAATACATCTTACATTAATTTCCTCTTTTCCACTCCCGACTAACATTATCTCATCACTTCTTGTCTGGATTATTATAATATATAATATAATGTATGATATTATTTTATATATTATATAATATATACTGTATATATAATATATTATCATATTATATATTACATACCAAGGTAGTCCCCCTGCATCTAATGTCTTCTATTTTAATCCATTCAACAAAGATCTCTCTCTTTCTCTTTCTCTTCTTTCTTTTTCTCTCTCTCCCTCTCTGTCTGTCTCACTCTCTCTATAGATAACCCAAGAATGGGCTTATATGAAAGTTGAAATGATTTCACATAGAAGAAGATCTTCTTGCCTGTCAAAATGATAAAATGGTGGTCTTTATCCCTGGAGACATGCAAAACATAGAAGAAACAACCTAGAGATCCCCAAATCTGTAGCTGTCATTACTGTCCAAACAGGCTCTGAAGTGTGTATGGACCTACAAAGTGCACGAGGGCATTTGTGGGGGTGGGGCTGAGCTATAGGGGGCTCTTCTGTACAATATGTGGCTTACATATCCTAGAGGCAACTTCCTGTATGATCTGAAGCGTTCATTTGCCTGAAAAAAGTGAATAAGGCATCACAGAGTAGCAGAAAGAATGTTGGATCTAGACTCAGGCTTTGAATCCTGATTTGAATGCTGGCTCTGATACTAACTATTCCTATGACCTTGAGCAAGTCACATCACTTTTTTAAAGGCTTAAATTACTTCATCTGCAAAATAGGGACAATAATCCTTGCACTACCACCTTCACAGAGTTATTGTGAAGGTAGTACTTTGTAAACCTTAAAGTACAATAAAATAGAGGTTATTTTAAAGACATGGACCTGGTCTACATGGCCTTTTGAAGGCTCTTTCAGTTCTAGGATCATCTACTGAAAATAGGACCAGTACAACAGGATAAAGAACAGGGGGCTTTGGGACTGGAATGGAGGAGTGGAATCAGGGGAACAATATATACAGTGATTATAATCATATCAAGGAAAAATACTAACATGAAGCCCAATGCCAAGCAATTGTAATGGCCAGTTTTGGTCATGAAGAAGAGATGAGGAAAGACCTCTCTCTCTTTTTTGTGTAGCATGAGGAGTTAATTTGCCTATTCCAATGGTGTAAAATATTGCATAGTCTGTCAGAAATAATCACTGTGTTGTTTGGTTTTGCCTAACTGTTATAGGTGTGGGGGGCTCAGCTATAGGGGGCTCTTCTGTACAATATTTGGCTATATATATGTGAGTGTGTGTGTGTGTGTATGTATGTATGTATACACACACACACACACACACACACATATTCCAGTGGAGGGAAGTCAGACAAGTCCCTCTTCCCAGTTTCCGAGTCCTGCCCACTTAAATTCCACAAGATACCTTGCATTCATTTCCTCCTTTCCACCTCCAACTGACATCATCTTATCACTTCTTGTCTGGATTATTATAATAGTTTCCAAGTTGGTCCCCCTACATCTAATCTCTTCTATTTTAATCCATCCTGAACATATTGTCAAGACCACATCTCTGATTATATGATATCCTTAGCCTGGTACTGCAACAACTTCAGTGGCTAGAAGATACATTGCCCAGAGGATTAAATCAAAACTACTTTGTCATTCTAGGCCCTCCACAAGCTAGATGTTTCCAATCTTATCTCCTACTACTTTTCTCCACACAACCTTGACTTCA
Organism: Trichosurus vulpecula; assembly: GCF_011100635.1. Lineage (NCBI taxonomy): Eukaryota > Metazoa > Chordata > Mammalia > Diprotodontia > Phalangeridae > Trichosurus > Trichosurus vulpecula. The sequence goes on from NC_050575.1 coordinate 110,453,597, forward strand.
GAGACCTTGGATTATTCACTATACTTAGAAGTCACATCATCCTTTTTTAGGCTTCTGTGACTTTCCTCACACCATTCCTCAGCCCTAGAATGCATTCCTTTCCTCCCCTCCTCCCACCCCAGTTTCTTTCTAGTGAGATACTTCACCTACTTCAACCTAGGTGTCACATTGACCATAAAGGCTCCTCTGAGCCATCCCCTCCACCACAAAAACTGGAGGCAAAAGTCCTATGAGTGATCCCACCTCTGATTGCCTTTAGCCCTTTTGTACCTTTCTGATATACTTATCACAGTCTATTTTTTATTACAAAGCATTTTATAAACCTCAAAGTACTACATGAATGTCTGTTATTATTACTATTATTATTATTATAGTTATTTGCATCTCTTTCAACTTTCTCCCTAGAAGTCCTTGAGGGGAGAGATTACATTTTGTTCATCTTTGTTTCCCCCACACCTATCAGATGAAGGTAGTAGATGTTTATTGGTTGAATGGATTTCTACAAGGCCATGAACAGGGCTAGAGTGCCAAAGACATCACCAAAGGATCAAGGATAGATATTCAGTACCATGGTCAGGGCTCAGGTATGGATTCAAGGTGCCATGGATAATGTCAGGAGTGGTAGCATTCTAGAATCCACCAGTTCTTTTTCCAGCCTAGACCTCATGACTGATCATCTAGAGAAGGAGCCACTGTGAAAAAGGGGCCAGTCATACCAACCAAATGTCAACCAGCAGCCACATACAGAGAAGACAGTCCAGTCTAGTTGAAGCAAGGCTCCCTGTGGGAGACATTGGAGACAGCACGTGCCAGGCAGGTCAAACCACCACAAACACCTTGACTGCTACATCTCCTGATGGAGAGAACCCAAGACCTTGAAACCAAGAGCACTGAGAACAGCAATGCTTCCCTAAGTGACCTTAGTCATCACCCTGGGAAGCAAGCCTTGTGGTAACAGTCTGGCAAGTGCTGCTGCACGTGCTATATATAGCCATAGCTACAGAAGACCCAGAAAGGAAAGTTCTTGCCACCAAAATCTTTGGTGCTGTCAAATGGTTCAATATTAAAGATTGACATGATGTATCAGTGGAAATGACATTAAAGAAGAAGCATTAACATCTGCTTTGCCTTGCCACTGTACCCTAAGGACCATGGGACTTTTTCATTTGACTTGCAGCTGAAATCTTCCATATGTGCTGTCTCCCTCATTAGAATATGAACTCCTTGAGAGAACAGGGACTGCCTTGCTTTTTAAAATTGTATCCCTGGTGCTTTGCATGGTGCTTTGCACATAATAAATGCTTAATAAATGTTCTTAATAAATGCTTTGTCCATTCATTCATTTATTCGTTATTGATATGCTATTAACTCTAACTCTACTTCTATCGTGGTTGGTGACAAGACAATGACTACTTCATCCTAGTGACCACACAAAGTGATCTGGATAATAAGTCAAGTTTCTATAGTGTTTTAAGGTTTACAAAGTGCTCTTCCCATAACAACCCAGTGAGGTAGGAAATAGATAGCAGACCTTTGTAGTAGGGGTGGCTGGGTTTTTTTTAAGAGTCCCAAATGTTACAATTGTCCTCACTGTGACATTTATCCCATGTGGGATCCCCCTGACAGTGACAGAGAGGGGATAGAACCAGGCAGTGGATACCCTAGTGACAGATTAGTGCTGCCAAAGCCCGACACAAAACCATTTGGTGTGGGTGAAATGATAGATGCTAACACTCATTTTAAACACAGGCAGCTGAATTCCTCCAGACAGGTGCCACGACTGGAATTTAGGGCCCAGCTGCTGGGTTCAGATAAGGTGCGGACTCAGCCCAGCGCACTGAGAGGTTACTTAATAATGAAATGCAGTGATTGATGTCGCTGTCTTCAGGATATAACCTCCCCATTTGGAGGCCTTCAGCTCCCAAATCATCCATCCCCTGGGGAAGGGGGAGGGAATAAAAGAAAAGGGATGGTTCAGAGATATCTGGGAGGAAAAGTGGGCTCTAGGCACAAAGATACTCCTCCTACAGTGTTTGAGAGACCCAGGAGCTCACTTTGCTATTTGGGAGCCTTGATATGCTCATCTGCCACTTAGAACTAAACCCATAGTAGGAAGGACTTGGGCTAGACCAAAGGATTTTCTCATAAGCAGGGTTTGGGTCCTTTCTTCCTTCCTTCCTTCCTTCCTTCCTTCCTTCCTTCCTTCCTTCCTTCCTTCCTTCCTTCCTTCCTTCCTTCCTTTCTTTCTTTCTTTCTTTCTTTCTTTCTTTCTTTCTTTCTTTCTTTCTTTCTTTCTTTCTTTCTTCCATCCTTCCTTCCTCCCTCCCTCCCTCCCTCCCTCCCTCCCTCCCTTTCTTTCTTTCTTTCTTTCTTTCTTTCTTTCTTTCTTTCTTTCTTTCTTTCTTTCTTTCTTTCTTTCTTTCTTTCTCTCTTTCTTTTCTTCAGACATAGTGCCTGACAATTTGAACACCTTAAGAGCTGCTAGTTTCTTTTTCTTCCCTCTCCCAACCTCTCTTGAGTTTCAGCTCCCTGTTGCCATTTTGTTTTGTGCAGTAGGGGTAGCCCGTTGTTTTTAAGAGAGTTCCAAATATCACAATTGTCCTTATTGTGGTATTTTCCCCATGTGGGATTCCCTCTGACAGTGATGGAGTTACTATTAACCTCTATTAACAGAGGTTAAGTTACTTGCCCAGGGTCATATGGCCAGTAACTGAAGCTGGATTTGAACTCAGATTTTCCTGACTATAGGCCCAGCCTTGTATTCACTATACCACCTAGGTATTTCCATTAAAATAAGAGTTTTTCAGCTCTGCCCTCTTCCCATCATCATCATTATCACCATCACCATCAACAGCAGCAGAAGCATTTGTATAGCACTTTAAGGTTTGCAAAGTGCTTTACGTGATTTACAAGGAGACTTGGTTAACTTCTATAAGGGGACCGGGACAAGTCACAAAGTTTTCTACTTTGGAAATTTCTTAAACAGAAGAATCTTTCTGCTCTGAGTTGACTTTATCTTGGTCCTACATGGAAGCAAGGAGCATGTAATAATTATTTCAGGTTCCCTGCTAACTCTGAATGCTATGATTCAACGGGAAAGGTTTCACTTGTATAGCAGGCTGCAATGGAAAAAGCCCTTGAACTGGGGTCAGAAGACCTAGATTCTAGTCTTGTTTCTGCCACTTACTAGACACTTGATCTTTGGCAAGTGACCACCCTCTCTGGCTTCAGTTTTCTCTCCATAACATAACAAAATTGGACAAGATGGTCTCTAGGGCCTCTTCTGCAATACAGCAATCTATGTTTTAAATTCTAAGGTTACCTTCAACTATGGCATTCTCTATTTTAGGGGCTAACCCTGCTTCTAGCTCTGACATTCTATGTTCTAATGTCCCCTCCAGGGCTAATGTTCTAGGAGTTTGTGAAATCAAGTTGAGGTCAGGTCAACTTGAGCAGGGTGTAGAGAGATATCTTGGACCCTGGAGTCATTCTGCAATATGGGTAAGGAGGCTTGAATGAGATGCAGAGAAGTCTGTGCAACATGGGATAGGAATATATGCACTAGCAAATCCATCTCAGAAACAGTCTTCATTCAACAAATGAGCAACATAGGATGTATTCTAGAGATTACAGTGTCAACCCTTCAAAGGTGGTCAGGGTGTCAGCTGCTGATTTTCTTCTTGGGGGATTGGGTTCAAAGGAGAGATAACCACATCTACCCTAATTACTGGAAGGAAATGATGATAAGGAGATGGCTATAAGGATGCGCCTGTGACAAAAGGCATCTGGAGTGGGAAGGGAATTGAGAGGGGGACAGTGAGAGAACTATGGAGGCTGTGATGGGAAAGGGACTTTAGGTGGCTTCTTGGGCAATTAAAAGTTACCCCACATGCCAGAGGAGACTGATCTTAATTACAGACAAGACATATGGGAACCCCTGGAAGGTGAAGTCCCCAAATAATAATTAAATTAAAGGGAATAGGGCAAAAGCTACTAGAAGGAAGGATTTGGATAGTGGGGAAGTCACCGTAAAGACCAAGTTCATCAATACCAAAGATTACTAGCAAGAGGTTCATGGGAAATAAGATGGGTAGCTATACTCAGGGCCAGAGCTAGGCAGAACTGATGACTGACTACATGTGATTTCAGGCTGACCAGGAAAGTTCCTATCACTAAAATACATTCTCTACTTATTGGCTTGCTTTTAGTTCTAATATTTGAGGTTCATTTATTTAATTTAAGATCTAATCTCTGTGAAAGTATCAGTTTCTCTAAGGAAGACCACATTAAGTCAGATACTTTCAGTAGTTGATACTTCATTGGAATGAGTTTTGGAGATTCTTTCCTGAGAACAATTTTAGATAGAGCAAGAGAATATATGGGTACCTAGAGTAGGTTTGGTATTATAGGATCATAGGACAAGGAGGGGTAGGGGAAAAGCCCAAAATGGGGATAAAGGGAGCCTTGCAGCCCAGCTTTAATGCCCTCGTTGAACATGGGGCCATGATTCCAAACCAGCCACAAGTCTCTTCCTTTGGATTCATAGAATTTAGAGCTAGAGAAGACCCTAGAGATCATCTAGCACAACTTTATTTTATGGTAGACTGCAGGAGTGGGGAACCTGTGGGCTTGAGGCTGCATGTGGCCCTTTAGGTTCTCAAGTGTGGCGCTTTGACTGAATCCAAACTTCACAAAACAAATCCCTTCAATAAAAGAAATTGTTCTGTAAAACTTGGACTCGGTCAAAAGGCTGCACCCAAGCACCTAGAAGGCCACGTGTGGTCTCAATGCCACAGGTTCCTGACCCCTGTGGTAGAGGGATCTGAGGGCCAGTGGGGAGAAGCAACTCTTCTAGGGATACATAACTAGTAACAGCCAGGATTTGAAGTTTGGTTCTATAATTCCAAAGCCAATATTCCCATCACTACATCATACCACCTGACAAATCATTTGGGAATTTAAAGCATCCCCTCCCACCAGACTGTAGGAAGGACAAGGTTTTTCTTAGGTCCTTCTTCTGTGGTCCCAAGCTCTCACACTCTTCTTCTCAGCCTGCTCCCAGAGAGCTCTGTGAAGTTCCCACACCCTCTCCTTAGACTCCACAGAGGTCCTATAGCTATGCTTTCATCAAACACAGAATCCTAGAATTTGAAAGCTACAAGGGACCTCAGAAATCACTTATTTCATTTTCTACCACTTCCCTGCCCCAATACCCAGTTTTAAAGAGCAGACTGAGGCCCAAAGTGGGTGAGTTGTCCAAGGATTTATAGAAAGTTAGTATCAGAGTTAGGCAGCTAGGTGGTTCAGTGGATAGAGCACCGGTACTGGAGTCAGGAAGAAGTGAGTTCAAATATAGCCTCAGACACTTACTAGCTGTGTGACCCTGGGGAAGTCACTTAACACTGTTTGCCTTAGTTCCTCATCCATCAAATGAGCTGGAGAAGGAAATGGCAAGCACCTCCTGTATCTTTGTCTAGAAAACCCCAAATGTGGTCATGAAAGGTAAGACATGTCTGAACGACAACAAGCATTAGAGTTGGGATTAGAACCAATATCTCCTGATATCTCCATCACACTTTGCTACAGTGTATTGCTGAGATTTGCAAGCTCTTAGGTTGTTAGAGATCAAAAAGATCTTAAAAGAGAATATTAGAACATAGACTATCAGTGCTAAAAGGAACCTTAGAGCTTAGAATGTTAGAATATAGAACAAAACTTTAGAGCTGGAAGGCACCTTAGGATTATTGAATCCAACTATTCATTTGGGATACCTGTTTTTGATATCCTCGTTCACTTCATTATTGTCTGCCTTAGGTTTAAATCTCTCAGGGGACTTCTGATCATTTGTGTCCCTGAAAGAATGAGGGTTAATGATTGCTGAAGCCTTCATCCCGCTCACCTTCTTGGACTGGTCCCTAGGAATCCAAGCTGGGGATGGCCACAAGGTCATCAGAGGTATCTTGTGGTGGGAGGAAGTAGGTGTCTAGATTGGGTCTTGTGGATTTTAGGACTTTTGAAATGCAAGCAAAACTTCTCTTTTCCAACATTGCTTTTGTAAAGGCATGTGTTGTAAATGCATGCACTTATGCATGGGCATGCTTTTACTACCATGCTACATTGACTCCCACCCAGGGATGGGAAAATTTGACACTATGGGTCATTGCGCAATACAGTGAGGCCAGTCAGATGGCTTGTTCTCACTAGCTACCACCCCCATTCCCACCCCTGCCCCAGTGGATTGCAAATCAATTTGTAATCCTGGAATAATTCCAGGAATAAGCAACATGGTATAGTAGAAGGTAGTAGGTTGTAGTAGAAAGAGCACTGTATTTGGAGTCAGAAGACCTGAATGTGTGATCCTAGGCAAAGTCATTTAACCTGTAAGCCTCAGTTTTCTCATCTATAAAATTAGATTTGGGCAAAATTATTTCTAAAATCCCCTTCACCTCTATATTTGATATTCTAACAACTCTTGCACCTCTAACATAGAAATCTATGTTCTAAGATCCACTTCAGGTTGGATGTCCTATGTTCTAAGGTGCATTCTAATTTTAAATACCATAACCCTAACAACATACACACCTGTAATTAAAAACAACGTCTATTATTTATTTGGTAGGGACCCATGGAGCTAGTAGGTCCTGTTATAGGTAGAACCGATTACATGGCTAGAAATACACCATGTCTGGTTTAAGATGGGAAGGTCCCTGAAGATCCCTGACACTTAGATTAGTTTTACATTAAAAAGGCAATGAAACAATTCTTGAAACTTAATGGGACCAGGAGACTAAAGCTTGAACCACTGACATAGCTTCCTGGTCACCTAAGGCATAACACTCTGGCATACAAGTCATTGAAGCTCCTCAGGTTTGATGGACTTTCCAGTGCCATTTGACTTAACATACCCTTCTGACCAGATGCACTATTGGTTGAGTCAAGAGGCACTGTGCCACCCTGAACCAGCCTTGTACCTTTGCTGAATATCTTCTTCATGCTATTGTTGAAGTCACTTAACTTCTTTGTACTTTCTTCATCTGTAAACTGAGAGATGGGTCTAGATGGTCTCTAAATGTCCCTTCTAGGCTTAAATACATGATCCTATGAATCATCCCTTTCCCTGGAAGACTAGTTGCTTTCTTTTTAAAAAAGTAATTATTTATTTTAACATTCTTTTCTTTTTAAATTTTGAGTTCCCGATTGTCTTCCTCCCTCCCACCCCTCTCCTTACTCACTGAGAAGGCAAACAATATGATAACTTAAATACATGTGAATTCATATTAGCCATATCACAAAATAAAGCAAAAAAAATAAGGAAAGAAAGTGAGAAAATTATACTTCAATTTGTACTGAGAATTCATCAGTTCTGTCTCTGGAGGTGGAGAGCATTTTTTCATCATGGGTCCTTTGGAATTGTCTGGGATCATTGTCCTGGTCAGAGTAGCCAAGTCTTTCACAGTTGATCATCATTACCACATTACTGCTGTGGACAGTTCTCTCCTAATTCTGCTCACTTCACTTTGCATCAATTCCTATAGGTCTTGCCAGATTTTTCTGAAACCACCCCCCTCATTATTTCTTATAACATGATAGTGCTCTATCAAACATCTGCCACAACTTGTTCAACTATTCCCCAATTGATGAACATTCCCTCAATTTCCAATTTTTTTGCCACCACAAAAAGAGTTGCTATAAATATTTTTGTACACATAAGTCCTTTTCTTTTTTCTTTGGTCTCTTTGGGGTACACACCTAGTAGTGGTATTGCCAGATCAAAGGGTATACACAGTTTTATAGCCCTTTGGGCATGGTTCCAGATTGTTCTCCAGAATGGTTGGACCAGTTCGCTATTTCCCCAACAGCTCATCAATGTACCTATTTTCCCTCATCCCCTCCAGCATTTGTCATTTCTGATAGGTATGAGGTGGTACCTCAGAATTATTTTACCTTTCTCTAATCAATAGTGATTTAGGGCATTTTTTCATGTAACTATAGATAGCTTTAATTTTTTCCTTTGAAAATTGCCTGTTTGCATCCTTTGACAATTTATCAATTGAAGAATGGCTCTTATTTTTATACATTTGACTCAATTCTCTAAATATTTGAGAAATCAGGTCTTTATCAGAAAAATTTGCTATAAATTTTTTTATATTACTTCATTATCTCTCATACCTTTTAGCAAAATGTAGTTTCCACGAGTATCTTTTAGTTAGGTCTATTTTTCCTTTTGCTTTGTCTGAGATCATGATTGCTAACCCTGCCTTTTTTACTTTATCTGAAGCGTAACAGATTCGGCATCAGCCCTTTATTTTAATTCTGTGTGTGTCTTTCTGTTTCCAGTGTATCTCCTGTAAACTATATTGTGTTGGATTCTGGTTTCTAATCCATTCTGCTATCTACCTCTGTTTTATGAGTGAGCTCATCCCATTCACATTCACATTTATGATTACTGTTTATTTCCCTCTATCTTATTTCTTCTGTTTATCCTTTTCTCTCTTTCTTTATCCCATCTCTCCTCAAAAGTCTGCTTTGCTTCTGACCACTGCCTCCCCTAATCTGCCCTCCCTTGCATCATCCCCCTCATATCTCTTATTTCCTTCCCCTCCTATTTCCCTATTGGGTAAGATAAATTTCTATATCTAGCTGAGTGTGTATATTATTCTTTTCTCTTTGAACCAATTCTGATGAGAGGGAGGTTCAAGCACTGTCTACCCCACCCCCATTTTCCTTTCTATTATAAAAGCTCTTCCTTGTGTGCCACTTTTATATGAGAAAATTTTCCCCGTTCTTCTCTCCCTTCCCCCTTCTCTCAGTGTATCCATCTTTCCCACCACTAAATATTTTTTTGGAAATAATCCCAACATAATCAACTTATACTCATACCCTCTGTCTATGTAGACTCCTTCTAACTACCCTGATAATGATACAGTTCTTGGGAGTTAGATGTACCATCTTCCTATATAGGAACGTGAAGAGTTTAACTTTATTGAGTCCCTTATGATTACTTTTTCATGTTTACTTTTTTATGCTTTTCTTGAGTCTTGTGTTTGAATGTCATACTTTCTATTCAACTCTGGTCTTTTCATCAGGCATTCTTGGAAGTCCCCTATTTCATTAAATACCCATTTTCCCCCCTGAAAGATTATATGTAGTTTTGCTAGGAAGGTGATTCTTAGTTGTAATCTAGCTCCTTTGCCTTCCAGAATATCATATTCCAAGCTGTCTATTCCCTTAATGTGGAAGCTAGAAGCCACTAAGTCTTTTGTGAAGCTGACTATAACTCTACAATATTTGAATTGTTTCTTTCTAGCTACTTGCAATATTTTCTCCTTGACCTCAAAGCTCTGGAATTTGGCTATATTATTCTTGAGAGTTTTAATTTTGGGATCTCTTTCAGGAGGTGATCTATGGATTCTTTCAATTTCTATTTTACCCTCTGGATTTAAGATATCAAAGTAGTTTCCCTTTATAATTTCTTGAAATATGATGTCTAGCCCTTTTTTGTCATGGTTTTCAGGTAGTCCAATAATTTTTAAATTATCTCTCTTCAATTTATTTTCCAGGTCAGTTGTTTTTCCAGTGAGATATTTCACATTATCTTCTATTTTTTTGTTCTTTTGACTTTGTTTTACTGTTTCTTGATGTCTCATAGAGTCATTAGCTTGCACTTATCAAATTCTAGTTTTTTATTTTCTTCAGTGAGCTTTTGTACCTCTTTTTCCATTTGACCTATTCTGCTTTTAAAGTTCTTTTTTTCAGTGAATTTTTGTACCTTCTTTTTTTACTATTAGGCTGATTCTGGTTTTTTAAGGTGTTATTTTCTTCTGTATTTTTTGTACCTCTTTTATCAAGCTGTTAATTCTCTTTTAATAATTTTCTTGCATCATTCTCATTTCTTTTTCCAATTTCTCCTCTACCATTATTATCTCTTTTTTAACTCTTACAAGAATTCTTGCTGGCCTTGGGTCCAATTAGCATTTTTCTTTGAGACTTTGTTTGTAGCTGTTTTCCAGTTGTTGTCTTCTAAGTTCAAGTCTTTAAATTCTCTGCCACTCTAGTAGCTTTTAATGATGAACTTTTCCTCCTCCTCCTCCTCCTTCTCCTCCTTCCCCTCCTCTTCCTCCTCTTCCCCCCCCTCCTCCTTCTCCTCCTCCTTCTTTTGGTGTTTGCTCATTTTCCTGTCCTATTTCTTCACTTTGAACTTTCTGTTAGAGTTGGGCTCAGCTCACCTGGGGGTGGGGAGACACTGTGCCAAACTTCAGGCCTTTCTGAGCTGCCATTTTCAGAAATAGTTCTGTGGGGTCTGAAAGTTTTTGGTGCCTTCAAGGTGGTGTTATCATGGAAGAGTTGTGGTCACTGCTCTCTTGGGTCGCATTCTGGTCTTTACTGAGGAAGTGTCCCTGCTCCCCAACAGCTTCAGGTACTAGGGCTCCTTTTGGCCCTGGAGCTGTGACCTGGGCCCTTGTTCCCTTGTGACTGATCACAAGCACTCCTTTGTACCCTGGAACTGCAACCCAAAACTGCATGTGGTCAATAGAGTTGTCAATAAGCATCACTAACACCCAGTGCCAGCAAAGGGTGCCCTGTAATCTCTTGATGACCAGCTTTCCAACCCCCTTACTGCCCCTGGGCTGAGAGCTCCTGAAGTTGCTGCTGCTGCTGTTATAGGACCCACCACTACAGCTCCTGCCAAGCTCTAGGCCTGTGTCCACCCTGGAGACCCCCCTTCTATGGATCTCCTAAGTTGTCTTAGGCTAGAAAATTTCTCCTCTGACCTTTTGTTCACTCTGCTGCTCCAAAATTTGATTTGAGGCATTGGTTTTAAAGTTGTTTGGAGGAGAATGTTGGAAAAGTTCAGCTGGGTTCCACCATCTTGAGGATAGTTCTTTCTGATGGAAGCCTAGCCTATTTCCAGTCCCTGACCCTCTTCCCTTCCTTCCCTAAACTACTTTATCCCTTGCCTCAACAACTCTGAACTGAATGCTTCTTATCTTGGAGACAAGGTCCTCAAGTAGGTCCCAGAGCAGTGTACTTACTCTTCTCCCTAAACCTGAGCAGAAGTTGATATGATGTAGCTAAAAGGGCTCTTTGTAGCCAAAGTTCATGCCAAGGGACCTACACTGAGACATCTAGATTCATCTCCTTAAATCCCGAAGAAGACTAAGGACTCAATTTAAGGCCTAACCTAATAGGTCCTGGTTTGTTCCTAACTGAGGCTTCTTAAGTAAATCTGACCCTCAGGGAAGCTCCCCAGCTAGAAATATGTCTACTTTTGATCCTCATTTCTTTGAATCTTGACTATTATAATAATCTTCTAGCAGGGTTCTTTGTCTCTAGTCTCTCCCCTCTCAAATCTAGCTTTCACACATGACCCAAAAAATCTTTCCAATGCACAACCTGATCTACAGGACCCTGGGCTATTTCCAGTGGGACATGTGTATTTTGGCTCAGTGCTGTAGCGCTTGGAGCTTTGGACTCCTTTTTGCCCATTACACAAAGAATAAATTTCATTAAAAAAAGTATAAAGTATAAATTCCTCAGTGGGGTACTCAAGGCCTTCTACAATCTTGCTCCAAGCTACCTATCCAGCCTTATTATACACTATTCTTCTCTAGTATTGTAAATTCCAGCCAAACTGGACTGCTCCCCACTTTTCATCCTGCCCTAAACCTTTCTTCATAATCTTCTCTTTGACTGAAATGAATTCTCTTCCTCCTCCAATCCCAATCTCCATCTCTTAAAGTCACTTTTTTCCTTTAAGGCCCAACTCTGGTGTCACCTACTCCATGAATCACAATGCCTTGCACGAAATAGAAGCCTAGTAAATGTTGAATTCAATAGAAAGAAATCTTGCTTTGACTTTCTCCAGAAGAAAAGTATCTCTTGCTCTTTATATTCCTCACAGGACTTTTCTGAGGTCTCCTTTGCATTTATTTCTCTTCCTAAGACGATAGTTATAAATGTGCCTGTCTTTCATTAGATTGTAAACTCCTTGAGAGCAAGGTCTGTGTTTATATCGGTCCTTCATACTGATAGACTCCAGTGCTTCCCATGTGGAAGGTAGAGAACAAATGTTTGCTGAATCCACAGGAGTAGATCCTCCACAGCAATTTAGTGGGGTTTAGTAGTTCCATTTTACAGATAAGGAAATAGAAGCCCTGTCAGCCATTGAGTGGGAGAGTCAGCTCTTTTCACTACAGTAAGTTTTGTTTAGAAGAAAAAAAAAAGGATTAGGATATTTAACTTTAAGGACCTCATTGCTTCAATGACTATGGGATGGTAGGAGAACAACAGTGAGGAGGGACAATTTTCCTTTTATAAAATAGAGAGGCAAAGGAGTAGGATGGGACAAAAAGGTAAAACTGACATAAGCCTGCCCTGGGAGAGACAGGATCTCTAGAGAGTTAAGGTGGGGTTTGGGAGTAACCTTCTACGGCTTTGTTAATTCTCCTCTAAGCTAGTCTTCCTGCCTTTTGGTTTTCTGGTATAGTGAAAAGGACCTCAGATTTGGAATTTGTCCTTCTCTCGATACTTATAATGTCTGTAACCTTGATCAATTCCATTCCTCCCTTTGTACCTGAATTTTTTCATTTGTATGTTGGGTGCCTAGTTACACATCACACATAGAAAAAAAAAGCAGGAATGGGATGAGATTAGTGGAAGACAATGAGTATACTTCCTGTGCTTAATGTTTGACCCTGTGCAATCCAATTCATTTGCACAGGAGACAAAAAGCATTTTGTCCAGGTTGCTAATGGACCCAGAAAACCCTTGGCAGTTTATCAGAAGGATACCCTCTTAACTGAAGCTTTCTGGGAGCAGTTTAGCAATCAGATATTGAGAAGAGAGCCATAAGGAATTTCTAACCTTGAATCAGAGTGAGATTTTTGACAGAGATTCTGCCTTTAGTGAGCACAAGGTGGAAGTTAAAAAATAGATTTGCGCTGATGGACTTTAATTCAGTCTTTCCTGTGTTCTGAAACGCATAGGTCCTGGGGTGAGGAATCCTCTTTTGGAGAGGAAATACCTATTTCTGCCAAGGTCCTTTGGGAGATGGTAAAAAGCTTCAAAAAAAAATCAAGGAAAATAAGGAACAAGGAAAGATAATTTGATTTAGCAGTTAAGTTGTTTTGACAGGTTATAAGAAGTCAAGAAGTTAGTGCAGACTTCTTTTTCAAGGAGTTAGGTTGTGAAAGGCAGAAATAAAGGACAAAAACTTGAGATGATATCAGGTCAAGTGATTATTTTCTTTTCTTGAGAATAGGTAAGACCTTGCTTCTGGTTAGGATGGCAATGTAGGGGCAGTAAGGTGGCACAGTGAGTAGAGCACCGGCCCTTGGAGTCAGGAGGACCTGAGTTCAAATATGGCCTCAGACACTTGACACACTTACTAGCTGTGTGACCTTGGGCAAGTCACTTAACCCCAATTGCCCTGCTTCCCCCCTCCAAAAAAAAATAAGATGGCAGTATGAAAGGTCATTGAGGAGCCCAGCTCTCCCACATTTTCTGCAACATGAACCTGAAAAGAGTACCTGACCAAAAAATGATCAAGAAATCCAAAGAGAAAGAATAGTAAGCCCAGGACTTCCCCAAAAGATAGATAGATACCTGTAGACCTTGGGAGAGGGTCCACTTTAGGGAAGCCCATGCGAGCTTCCTGCTAAATTTCTGACCAGGAGAGGTTGAAAACCAGGACAGCAGCCCTGGAAATAAAAAAATAGGACCAAACAGGGCCTGACTGCCTCAACCAAGAGCATGGGAAGGGGATAAGGCCTAACCTCAATATTCCTCCCTTCCTGAGGAAAAGTCACTAAGCATTTTCCCCTAGTTATGCGACTGAGTGTTAGAGCTTTGCCTTTCTAAAAGAGTATAAGCCCTGGGCTTTAGTCAACAAGCATTTAAGTGCCCTATATGCTAGACACTGTGCTAACTGCTGAGGACTGGAAAGCGAAAACAAAACAATTCCTTTCATCAAGGACCTTATATTCTCTTGGAAGAAAACATGTACACTTATAAATAAATACAAAACACATGCAAATACAGGTCATTTCAGAGGTGGTTGCAGGGGAGGGAAGAGGTAGGAGTTCCAAAATTGAGGTGACCAAGCCAACATCTTATGAGGGAAGAGACAGTGTCTCAGTGAAGGACTCCAGCTAAAACCAAAAGCCAGAAACAGAGAGAAGCTCAACAACCTTGTGCCCAGTAGAGCCTGGCCTGGCAGCAACCAGCAGGGACCAATGGAACATGACTAAGCAGCAGCCACCAGAGACCAGCAGGAGAAGTGCAATGACATCATCAGAAGCCATCCTTGGGCCTGCAGCATCTGTGGTATGAATTGACCCTGTACCAGTGAGCTTTGCAAACATGTCCCAGTATGTATGTGACCCTCTCCTTCTATGCTTTGACCACATGCATTCTCTATGTGTCCATTCTTCCCATTTTACATATATATATATATTTGAAGGAGCATGTACTGCTACTTTTCTTACTGCATTGTTTTATTATATTTGCTAGGCTTATTTTAATTTATTAATAATATGTTATTATTATTATGCCTTCTGTTTTGCATTTCTCATCTTTACCTATTCTCTTCCTTTAAGTCCCAATTAAAATCCTACCTTCTACAGGAAGAATTTCCCAACCCTTCTTAATTCTAGGGCTGTCTCTCTCTTAATTATTTCTTATTTAACCTGTATATAGGTTGTTTGTACATAATTGTTTGCTGCTTGTCTCCCTCCTTTAGATTGTGAGCTCCTTGAAAGCAGGAACTGTCTTTTGTCTCTTTTTGTATTCCCAGCCCTTAGTGCAATGCCCGGCACATCGTAGGTTCTTAATAAATGTTTATTGACTGACTGAGTTGTGTCTTTTGACTGAGTTGTAAGAATGAATCCTTCAGTGGGGGCTTGTGAGCTATGGTTTTGAGTGGATGTGGAGCCACAGAGTACCTTGAACCCGAGGTGCCCTCTTCTGGGGGACATATGTGTTTTACATATAAAATGGGACAATCATATTTGCACTCCCTACCTCACAGGGCTATTGTGAGGTATATGGATAGGAGAAGGTTTTGCTCTTCAATGGACCACAGACCTGGGGGAATTCTAACTCCTTTGGGAGGGTCAAGGGTAAATTGGGGCAGCTGCTGTGTGATTTCCCCCTCCTGTGCCTTTACACTAGCCCCATGGAAGGGGCAGGGGGGTTGTGGGATTCAATGAGCTTATGCTATGTCCGAGCCACCAGGGCCCTTTCTTTCCACAGGGTGAATGAGGGATGAACAGGCTCATGGCTGGGGAGACTAGGCTGAGGATGGGGGGGGGTTGGTGCACATCCTTCAGCCTGACATTGGGGCCCATCAGCAAGGGAGCAGAGCAGAGTGCAGGGTGACAGAGAACCCATCCCAGGCAGTAATGACTCGGGTGCCGGGAGGAGAATGACATAAATAATATCCCATTAGAGGCGGCGCTGCTCTGCTGAGCGCCTTGTTTTGCAGGAGACATTATGGGCTTCATAAACAGACTCATTTATTTTCCAGTCTGTGCCCTCAATGCCGGGCTGCTCTGAGGAAGCCGAGTCTGGGCAGCTGAGAAGGTGACTGGAGGTGGGGGCTGGAGGGGACCAGAGGTTAGCAAAAGCTTGGGGAGGAGGCTCCTCTTGACTTGCGGGAATAAATTCCAGTTCTCCTACTCACTCAGTGTGTGACCTTGGGCAAATCGCTCCCTATCTCTTTGGGCCTCAATTTTCCCATCTATAAAACAGCAGACTGACCTAGATAATCTTGGATATTCCTCCTAATCATAGAATCATAGGGTCACAGAGCTAGGGCTGGAAGGGCCTCAGAGAGATCAAATGAGGTAATATCTATAAAGTGTTGGCACAGTGCCTGGCACCTAGCAGGGCTTTAATAAATTCCCTTCCCTCTTTCCCCCTCAAAGGCTATCTATTCCAACACCCTCATTTTATAGGTGAGAAAACTGAGAGGGAGGTTGAATGTCTTCCCCAAGCTTGGCAGGGTCTGAGATAGGATTTAAAGACAGGCCTAATGACTCTTATTATACCTGCAACAAGTCACTTTATTCCCTTGACTTAGACCAAGGCTTCACACATTTGAATGAGCATCTGACTATTCAGCGTTGCTAAAAGGTGTGTGTTAGGTAGCTCGAGCAGCAATGTTTAAACAAAGTAGCTAAGTAGTCAAGAATTCAGGCAGTTCAATGTTTATTATGTTCCCCATCACTTTCACCCACACAAGATCTCTTCCTCTAACCTGATAGGAAAGAAGATAGGACTGATGGTTAATATCTCTACCTCCTGGCCATTAAACTTTCACTGAAATCCTAGGATCCTAAATGCTTGGCATTCTAGGGTCTTTTAGCCCTCCTCCCAACCTACCCCTCTAATACCCTCTTTTCTCCTTTCCCCCTCTAGGCCACCACTGCTCCAGCCAAGTTGGATGATTTGTGTTCCCCAAATATGTCCTTTGCTTGCAATTACTTGGAATCCTCTTCACCCACTGCCCCCATTTCTAACAGAAGCTTCCTTCAATTCATCCCATTGGTGTTCCCATCTCTGTCTGTCTGTCTCTCTTTCTCTGTCTCTCTGTATCTCTCTCTGTCTCTGTCTTTCTCTGTGTCTCTGTCTCTCTCTGTCTCTCTGTCTGTCTGTCTGTCTGTCTCTCTCTCTCTCTGCTATGAGTTTCCATAGCCTTCTATAGAGTACTGTCTGTACCCTCATTTAGCACTTAGCAAAGATGGCTGATATTGTTATTCAATTGAATAATAGAGACAGAGTGGTATAGTAGAAAGTTAATTGGACATGAAGTCAGGGGGTACTTGGGTTCAAATTCTACTTCCCATGCTTGCTAATTGTGAAAGTCACTTTACGTTTCTGACCCTCAGTTCCTCATCTGTAAAACAGGGCTAATAATTGTAGTGCCTACCTCACAGTGTTGCTTGTGAAGGCCAAATGACATAATGACATAAAATGATGTAAATGGCATAAAACTCTTTGCAGACCTTAAAATTCTATAGAAAAATCCACTCATTGTTATTTGATTCCCACTGCCTTGTGACTATCTCCAGTTAGATCTCTTATTGGTATCTTAAACATATCTAAGATTAAGACCAGCTTAGGGCAACCATCTCAACCTCTTGAGAGGTCTCATGCAAATGAATAACTACTGATGAAGTCAGTGAGCCAGTCTGTGCCCAAAGAGAAAGTTCATTGTTTCTTCCGGCTTTTTCAGATGTAGTTGAGCTAGTCAAAGCCTCAGACCCCTTCCAAGTTGTACAATACTTCATTCATAACCTGGAAGAGTCTACCTCTTACGTTTCATTGCCTCTCTGCCTCCTGTCCTTCAACTTTGCATAAGTCTAAACAGGTCATGTTGTTGTTGTCGCCGTGTCTGACTCTTTGTGATCCCATTTGGGGTTTTCTTGGCAAAGGCAATGGAAGAGTTTGCCATTTCCTTCTTCAGCTCATTTTACAGATGAGTAAACTAAGGCAAACAGGGTTAAGTGACTTGCCCAGGTCACATAGCTAGTAAGTGTCTGAGGCCAGATTTGAACTCAACTTCTCCTGACTCCAGGCCCAGTGCTCTATCTACTGTGTGACCTAGCTACCCATAAACAGGGTATACCACTGGTCTTAGTGATGCACTTTGGACTTACATAAAATAAATACAATTTCTCATCCTTCTTCAAGCTTCCCATGGTGCTCACTCAAACTCTCGGCTGAGGACCTTGCCTCATATTTCATGGAATACACTATTCACAAATATCTCTTTCTTCTCTCCTCCTTGTCATCTTATATCACTCTAATGTCTTTCTCCCACTATCTCCTCCTTCACCCTTGTCTCTCATGAAGAGGTCATCCTTTCCTTTATCAAAGCCAACTCTTCTATATGCATCCTTGATCCATCCCTTCCCATCTTCTCCAGCAGATTACCTCCTCTATCACTCACACGCTTTCTCTAACCTTCTCTTTCTCCCAATCTACTGGCTCCTTTCTTGCTGTCTGCAAACACAACTATGTCTCCTCCCATCATTAAACATCCTTCGCTTGATCCTACCACTCTTGCTAGCTATTGTCTTATATATCTCCTCCCCTTCTTGGCTAAACTCCTTAAGAAATATGTCTATCATTGATGCTTCCACTTGTTCTCTCCCTTAATTCTAAATCCTCTGCAATCTGGCTTCTGACCTCATCATTTGAATGGACTTGTTCTCTCCAAAGTCATCAGTTATCTCTTAAATGCCAAATCTAATGGCCTTTACTCAATCTTCATCCTTATTCTAAAAAATTTGTATTTAATTTTTATTTTCAGTTCCAAATTCTCTCCCTCCCTCCCCCACCTATTGAGAAAGTTAATATCTATTAAACAATATCCAACACCCATATGAAGTCATGCAAGACATATTTAATCCTTATCCTTCTTGACTTCTCTGCAGCCTTTGACCCTTTTGATTACCTTTTCTAGATATTCTCCCTAATTTTTTGTGTTACTCTATTTTCTGGTTCTCCCACTACCTGGTAGACTGCTCACTCTTAGTCTCCTTTGCTGTTTCTTCATCCTTGTCATGTTCACTAACTATGTTCTTACCCAGGGCTCTGTCCTCAACCCTTTTGTCCTCTATACCATCTCGCTTGGTAATTCCATCAGCTCCCATGGGTTTAGTTTTCATCTCTATACAGATAATTCCCAAGTCTATAACATATATGTATACAACACACATACACATGTATATATGTATATATATATATCTATATGTATACATACAGTCCTTATCTCTCTCTTGATCTCTATTCTTGCATCACCAACCAAGGTGGTGATGTCAACACCAACAATTGCCTCTTGGACATTTTGAACTGGATGTCCTGTAGGCATCTCAAACATAACATGTCCAAAACAGAACTCATTATCTTTCCTCCCAATTTCTTGAATACTATAGAGGACGCCACCATCTTCTCAGCCATTCAGACTCCCCATCTGAGTGTCATCCTCAATTTCTTGCTTACATTTACTTCACATATCCGATCTGTCGCCAAATCTTGTTCTTTTTACCTTCACATCATCTCTTCCCTTCCCTTCACTCACCTTGATAC
Organism: Trichosurus vulpecula; assembly: GCF_011100635.1. Classification (NCBI taxonomy): domain Eukaryota; kingdom Metazoa; phylum Chordata; class Mammalia; order Diprotodontia; family Phalangeridae; genus Trichosurus; species Trichosurus vulpecula. The sequence continues at coordinate 110,472,692 of NC_050575.1, forward strand.
AGACCTCATGTCTGGACCATCACAATAGCCTTACTGTTGGCTTCCAGCTGCCTTAAGTCTTTCTCCACTCCACTGAACTGCCAAACTGATCTTCCTAAAGTGAGGGTCTGACCGTGTCACCCCTCTACTCAATAAATTCTAATGGCTTTTATATAATAAATATATTTATATATTAAATAAATACAAATAAAAATAAATCAATATAAATGAATAAACTCTGTTTGGCTTTTAAAAGTCTTCATGGACAGACTACTTCCCACTTGTCTGGTCTTCTTACATCGTACTCTATAATCCAACAGCGCTGGAGTTCTTTCTGTTCCCTCCGCAGGATGCTCAATCTCCTCATTATTTTATATCTTTTTGCTGGCTATCTCCTATGTTGTCCCTTCTCACTTCTATCTTCTGGCTTCTCTAGAATCCTTCAAGATTCATCTCAAATCTCCCTTTCTCCAAGAAGCCTCGCCCACGCATCCTTTGACTTCTACAAACGCCTGCCTCTGGGATCACATTCCATTTACATTGTATTTATCTGTTGTACATAGTTGTCTGTTGTCTCCTCCATTGGAATGTGAGCTCCTTGAGGATGTTTTTACCATTCTTTGTATTCCCCTCAATTAGCATATTAAGAGCTTAATAAATGCTTGTTGACAATTGACTGACTAAACAAAATGTCCGGAGCAGAAGAGTCCCTAAAGACCATATAGTTCAACCTCATTGGTTTACTGATGGGGAAAGTGAGTTCCAGGAAGGGTAATTGACTTTGCCCGGTGTAAATGGTAGAGCCATTTCCTATTTCCTTCTCCGATGCTCTTTCCACTCCAATCAATTGACTTATAGGGCCTAGAGTTAAAACTTCACAGCTTGGGCCTGAATCATTGGTGAAACCACTGCCCACAAGGACCCTATCCTCTTTCCCTGGGTTGAGTCTCCTGTTTCCCCAACAGAGCTCCCCACTGACGCAGACACCGCAGGTGTGTTATGCTGTAGCTGTCGGCATGATGAAAAGCCTCCCGTGGTAGAGCAGATAACGTACACGCACAGGTCAGAGAAGGCCTGTGTCGCCCATCCATCAGGCCGAGCAGCTCCGGGAAGGGCTTGCTCAGCCTGCTCCACCCTGATGCCTGTTATCTGCCACAAATGTGTTTTTCCCCCAAGGTTAAATGGATGAGTGACAGTGAGGCAACTGACAGGTCCAGTCATTGGGATGAATGGTCTCATGCCTGAGAGAGAAGACGCATCCCCCATCCCCATCAACCACCCTCTCCTGAGCCTTTCTTAGGCCTCCTCCCCTGCTTCTTGCTCAGCCTGTACCCATGCACAATTCCTTCCCTGCCCCCCAGGCCTCAGTTTCTTCAGTTGTAATATGACTAATTTCAACTAGATCACCTTTCTCTAAGGGTAATTTTGTGTGACAGTCTGAGTTCTAGGGTTCCTTGTGTGACAGTTTCTAGTTTGGTAGAGTCATCAAATATCTACAGCAAAGTAAAGCAGGAAGAACCCTTTCATGTGGGGCTTCCCAGAAATCCTAAGGATTGGATCTTACTTTAAGTCTGTTTCCCTGTTCAGCCTTGATCTATAAGTTCTGCTTGTAGGTCCACTGGACAGCTCCCAAACTGCTCTCAGTTGGAAGTGCCTTTGTAAGAGGCAGCATGGCATAGGAGATAGAACACCAGACTGAGCCAAAAGACCAGGGTTCAAATGTGGGCTCTGACGCTATCAATTGTTGAATCAACAAGCAATTATTGAGTGCTTACCATGTGCTAAACAATGAAGATCAAATACAAAAAAGATATGAAACAACCCTTGCTCTTAAACAGTTTACATTCTAATGGGAGAGATAACAACTAAATATACAATAAATACTTGGTAGTTAGGGATAGAAAGAACTAGCATCTGAGGGGGGATTAGGAAAGGTTTCATGTAGAACAGAGGTTCCCAAACTTATTTGGCCTACCGCCCCCTTTTTAAAAAAATTATTCAGCACCCTCTTGGAAATCTACTTTCTTTAACCCTTTAATGTTTTTTTTTTAAATTTGCATCATTTAAAAATATTTTAAATGACATCTTAAATTTAATAATTTATTATAAATTTGTATTTTTCCTGCATCGAAATTTTGATGATGCAATACTGTATCATGTAACTGTATAGTATCATATTTTAAACAAGTCATTACACCCACTTGTGCATGCAAGACTTCCCAACAATGTGCAACATGCTCATCTGCCAACACTTGCTTGTTAAGACCTGTTGGTGGACTTGGCCATTGATGGGTTATAACTTGCATTTTGAGTGTTTATTTGGAAAATGATGTAATCACTATGACTTTAACTCTGTTACACAACATATGAAACATGTACAAATAGTTTTTCAAAATTTTCTTCCCTTCTCTTCTTTCCTTATGCTTACACTACCCCCCTTATTTTTATTCATTGCTTCCCAATTACACCTGAGGCTACTACCATGCCCCTGGATTGTTCCAGCACCCTCCAGGGAGCAGTACTGCCCACTTTGGGAACTTCTTGAGCCAAAAGTGAAGGTGAGGAGAGAATATAGTCGAGATATGTGAGATAGCCAGAAGAAAGACCCAGAGAGGGGAAATAGAGTGATGTATACAAGGAACAAAGAAACGTCCAATTTGGCTGGCTCAAAGAGTTGTTGAAAGGGAGTAATATATGGGAAGATAAGTTGGGGCCACCCTATGAAGAACTTTAAAAGCCAAATAGAGGCATTTATATTTTATTCCAGAGGCTATAGGAAACCTCTTAAGAAAAATCACTTTGGAATCAGTATGGAGGATGGACTGGAGTAGAGTCAGAAAGACCAATTAGAAGGTAGTTGCAATAGTCTGGGCAAGAGGTGATGAGGCTTCAATTAAAGCAATTGTGTGAATGTAGAAAAGGCTTTGGAGAAGTGAGGCACAGAGAAAGATGAAAGGAAAGGAGATTATGATCAGAGAGAGTAGTAGTTCTCAAACTTTTTGGACTCAGAACCCCTTCACACTCTCAAAAATTGAGGACCCTAAAAAGATGCTGTTTATTATGTAGGTTATATCAATTGATATGTATTATGTTAGAAATTAAAATGTCTTAGTAATATTATTAAAATGGTTTTGACTTAACAGACCCCCTTGAAAAGGGTCTTGGAGACCACACTTTGAGGCTTGCCAGAGGTTTTTTGTTTTTTAATCAAGGAAGTAGAACCCTTGTGGGTAACAGTAGGATTCTGGGTATAACCATCCTTGCATGCATGTAGCTGAGGCAGAACACAGCAGGGGATCATGAGATTAGAGGAGACTGAGGAATTAAGAAGTTGGGGTATCTGAAGGAACCTCAACAAGATTGTTGAAGTCCCCTAGGACTAGCTGTGTGAGCATGGACAAGTCACTTTAACCTCTCTAAGCCTCAGTTTCCTCATTTGTAAAACTGGGGTGTAATTGCACTACCTACTTCTTGGGGTTCTTAAGGAGAAGGACTCAGCAAACCTTCAAGGGCTGTGAAGACTTTTTAGTAGAAAAGCACTCAACTAGAGTCACTGACCTAGGTTTGAAGCCTAGCCATCCAACGTCACTTGGACAAATCACTTAATCCCTCTGGGCCTCAGTTTTGCCTTTGTAAAATGAGAGACTTGAACTGCTCTCTAAGGTCCCTTTCTAATTCTAAGTCCTGTTGTTGCTGAGTTGTTTTCAGTCATGTCCAACTCTTGGTGAGGCCATTTGGGGTTTTCTTGGCAAAGATACTGGAGTGGTTCGCTTTCTCCTTTTCCAGCTCATTTACTGATGAGAAAGCTGAGGCAAACAGGGTGAAGTGACTTGCCCAAGGTCACATAGCTACTAAGTGTCTGAGGCTAAATTTGAACTTAAGAAGATGAATCTCCTTGATTCCAACCTGGATGCACTAGCCATTACTCCACCTAGCAAACTGATGATAATACTCTTATTAGATCTCCTTTCTTGGGGTGAGGGTGGAGGTAATTTCTTTTTTAACAGGGAAAAACTGTTTTAACCCTAAGGAGAAACTCTGTAATCATGGAATTCCGAGCAGTGGGGCAGGTGATGATGATGATGACTATGATAATGATGATGATGGTAACTAACATGGTAACTATGGTAACACATAGTGCTTATTGCTATATGCCAGGCACTGTGCTAAGTGCTTTATGATTATTAACTCATTTGATCCTCACAACAACCCTGGGAGGTGGGTGCTGTTGATAAGAGAAAATTTTGTGGATAGAGAGCATAACAAGGTGAGAGATGGCCAACTCTGACTTCGTAGCCCTCCTCTTTCCACAGATGAAAGTAGTCTTTTTCTCCTTGAATATCTCAAATGACTTTGCCTGGATCCCCCTTTGCCTTTATTTTTGTTTTCTTTATATCAATAATTTGAACACATGTAAAGGAGCAACATAGCACAGGATTAAAAGCAAAGGTGTTCTGGCAAATGTTTGACAACTAGCTCTCCCTAAAATGTACTCATGACACACTTTGGAGTTTAATCTGCTTTATTGACAATTTTTCCATGGCTTTCTTAATTCTAGGTAATCAACAAAACAACAAATTAAGCACTGATTGGTAGCTTTTGCCGATTTCCGAGTTGTAGATGTTCACACTGAAAATGTAACAATTTGCTCTCATAAGAATTCATGGAACTAATAATTATAGATTTAGGGAACTGATCTTTGTTCAGGAAGAAATAGGATGCCATTGATAATATGTTTTAAAGTATATATTTTCTAAATAGAACTTACTATGCAAGATATTTTCCATGCTATCCTGGACTGGCATGACTTCCTAGGACAACATAGATCCCCATCCAGAAAATCTCAGGCTGAGTGAAAAGTGGCAGTGTGGAATAACACAACCTCTTTTACTTCCAAGAAGGATCATGTTTGCTCCCAAGAGTAAGACACTCCCATCCATCCTGTTATTACTGGACTCAAAGAAAAATAAGTTGGCAGCCTCCCTCATCTAAGTATCACAGGTCCTCAGTTTCTCCACTTGCAATCTCTTTAAAGGCACTTCTGGCTCTAAGGGTCTTCAATTCTAGGGTTCTATGTAGGCTCGTTTTTTCACCTGGTAGACTCACTATATCTTGAGAGAGACAGAGAGAGAGAAAGAGAAAATGAGAGAAAGAGACAGAGAGACCGAGGGGGGGGAGGGGAGTGAGAGAGAGAGACAGAGAGAGAGACAGAGAGAGAGAATATGAACTTTGGGCTCCAGTTGTTGCTGAGTGGAATTAAACCAAGCCTTTTTCTGCCTAAGTGTTCGAGACAGCAGACTGTCCTAGACTGATAAGTTTCCCACATGCAGGGAATCTTAAGCAGCCTCTGCCCAGCCAGCTTTCTCAGCCCAGGGAGAGAGATAGCCAGGAAGTGGCCACCCAACCAGCCCAGGAACAGCACAAGACAGGTGGGGAGTGGGGGTTGTGGTGGGGATGAAAGAAAAGTAAGCTAAGGTCTCAAATGTGTGCAGCCCTGAGGTTGAAATGGTAAGTGATTTGTCTAACAGAATTGGTAGCCTTCTTTGGGACAGTGGCAAGACCAAGCATGGTTGGGGCTGCTATGGTTTCATGGGTTCAAGAAACCTCTATATGTATTTGCTGGGGGGTGGTGTGTGAAAAGAAAGTTTCTTCTTTCAGTGTTCAGCTCAGATGCCACTTCCTCCCTGAATCCTTTCCTGGCCCTTGACCTCTTACCTATGCACTCTTCCATTTATTACAGTTTTTGTGTATTTCTCCCCCTCCATTTGAATATAAGCTCCTTGATCTGTGCCATACCTATCTTTGCATTGCCTACTACATGCCAGACACTTTGTTAGGTACTGAGAATACAAAAAAAAAGTGAAACTGACCCTGCCCTCAAGAAGCTTACTTTCTAGCCTGGGAACATAGCATAGGGTATAGAGATATATATAAAATATATACAAGATGATTTTGGAATGGAGACACTAGCAGCTGGTGGAGGAATAGTAAGAAGGCTAATGTGACTGGACATAGCTCCCAGCACATGTGGTTATTCAGTTATTCAGTCATGTCTGATTCTTCTTCATGACCTCATTTCGGGGTTGCTTGGCAAAGACAGTGGAGTAATTTGCGATTTCCTTCTCCAGTTCATTCCTCATGCTTCATTCCTCATCCTCCAGATGAGGAAACTGAGGCAAACAGGGTTAAGCGACTTGCCTAGATTTGAACTAGGAAGATGACTCCAGGCCCAGCCCTCTATCCACTGTGCCACCTAGTTGCCTGGCACATAGTAGGCACTTAATAAATGTTTATTGACTATTATTGACATAATGTACCTGAAGGAGAGTAACAAAGCTATAAAGTTAGGTTGGCGCCAAGCTGAGAAGAGCTTTTCTCAACTATGTAGGTGCTTAATAATTGTTTATTTGGATTGACAGTCTGGCTGAGATTTCCTACTCACTCCTACAGTAGGGGTGTCAGATATGGATTGGGTGAGTATTGTGAAATTGGTTTGGTTGAGAATGGAAGGAGTGGGGGACATGGCTAGGCTTGGGAGAGTAGTTAAGACGAGCTGGATGTTTAGTCAGGTATGTTAGTGGGGACAGGTAATGGGAAGAGTGATCAGGACAGAGGGGGATTGAAGAACTGCCAGGGTGCTTAAGCTTTGGCCCAGATTGGGGCGTGGCCAGGATTTGAGAGTGTGGCCGGGGTAGAAGGGGCGTGGCCAGGCTCCTATCTGGCCCTTGAGATGCTTGGTTTGCGGACTTCCTGGGGGAGGGGCAGCCTCCAGAGGCGGGTTTGCCCGATGAGCCATGGAGCTGTCTTGTCTGTCTGTTGGGGGAGCCTGCCTCTCGCCCTGATTTACTGCGTCGGGAGCTGAGCGCAGTTTTTTCTTAATCTAAATTGAAAACTGCTCAAGTAGAAAAATAATTTCATTGCTTCATCTTAAAGACGAAAAAATAGGGGGTGGGGGGCGGTGCGGGAGGATGGTGTCAACCGCCGTGCGGGGCTGGACTGGGGGAGACGGGGGAAGGAGATAGTAAAGCACAGCAGAAGGGCGGCTGCCAGGGTACCCCCACCCCCAACCTGGCCAAAAACCCCTTTCCCTTGCCCCATCACGCTCTTCTTACTTTCTCTGAACTCTTGGGAGCAGCCAGGGGCAGGCAGCTTGTGGAAAGGGATGTGACTGAAGGCAATGTGCACCCCATCCCTCGATAACTGTTTGTTAGGAATAGTGTAGAGAGAACAGGTGGGTGTTGGATCAGATCGCCTCTAAAGTCGCTTTCCACTTTGAGACTCTGAAAGTCGGAAGCCAGAGTCTGGTGAGAAGGTCCAGAATTTACCAACCAGGAAATTCACAGGACCCTGCCAAAGTTGGAGAAGGGAGGCTGACAGCTTACTTTTCTTAAGAGTCTAGTTATAATAACAACGGATGGGGGTCTAACTCTTGGGAGCAAATGTGATCCTCCTGAGAAACAAAAAGGATTGTGTGGAATGAAAAGAGATTTGGAGTCAGAGGACTTGGGTTTGTGTGCTGGCTCTGACACCTGCTACCTTGGTGACTGAGCAAATCGTATTAAAGTCTCATTTTCCTCAATTTCCTGTGAAATGGGGGGTGAATAGAACAGGTGGTCTTTAAGGTCTCTCTCAGTTCTAAATCCTATGACCTCTGCTGTCCCCTTCCGACTCTGGATATGAAAGATTTTCCTACCCTGAAGGCCAACAAAGAAAAAATTCTGGGACTACTGATCCTGTGTCTGTGGGGAGACTAATCCTACTTGCATGTGGTCTTCAGCAAAATTGTGAAGTGGTCCTCCCATATTACAGAATCTCTGAGCTAGACAGGATCTCATGGGTCAACTAGTTTAAATCAGCCTGAACAGATATTCTTTCCTCAACATCTCTGACAAGAGTTCATGCAGGTTTTCCTTGAAATATCCCCCAATGGGGAACTCGTTACCTTACAAAATAGCCAATTCCACTTTGGAACTATTGTAATTGTTAGGAAGGTTTTCCTTACATTGAGCCTAGGTCTAGCTCTAAGAAACTTCCGCCCATGATTCCTAGTTCTGTGCTCTGTGGCTAAGCAAAACGAATACAACTTCCACATGCCAGCCCTTCAGATCCTGGAAGATTGCCATCAAGTACCTATAAATCTCTTCTCCAGGCTAAACATACCAAACTGCTTTGGCTGATCCTTAATAACCTCTCTCATCCCCTTCAATATTGGTTGGGGATTCATGCACTCTCCAGATTTTGACACTGTGACTCAGATTGCCTTCTTCCTCCAACCCTTCATCAATTAGTGAGTTATTCCCAGAACCTCTCTTTTGAGGAAGGGCCCAGACCAGCCATCCTTCATTTTCCACACTTTGCCACCATGCTGTACATAAGTACCTACCCACCCCTTTCAGCTTTCTTTTATGTGCAGTCTTCCTCCATTAGAATGTAAACTCCTTGTGTATGTGTGTGGAGGGGGTGGGAATAGGAACTGTCTTTCTTTATAAATGTTTATTAAATTGACTCGGTTGTCATCTTCTGGATGGACACTAGTTTGTCCTTCCTAAAATGTGGTACCCAGAACTGAGCACAATACTATAATGTTGTTTGATTTCATCAGAGTACTTGTTTTGGCCTGAATTAGCTGAGAAGTAATACCACAGCACAATACAATGAGGGAAGACTATGACCTTTTAATGCAGCCTAAGGTCCCTTGGCTTTCTTGGCTGGCATGTTACACTGTGTACTCACATTTTGCTTACAGTTCACTAAAGGACTCCTACCATTGTCATATAAGCTACTGTCTAGCTGTACCTTCTCCAAAGTACACCCCATCAGGACTTTGTATTTATACTCACTAAATTCCATCTCATTAGATTCTGGCTATCTTTCAGTTCTGATTCCTGACTCAGTTGACCAGTGCATTATCTATTCCTTCGAATTGAATAAGCAATCAGTATTGATTTCTTCCCTCCTGTTGCCAACCTTTCTGGTGCTCCAGCAATCACCTCTCTTGGTCTTAGTTCCAGGCTTGCTCTTAGTTGGCTCTCAACAAACCCTTACTAAGATATTAACTGATAAGGTAGGTGAAAGCCCCTTAAGGTTTTCAAAGAAGATTCGGGAAAGCCTTCAGGACCCCAAAGAATGAAGTTTTAATGGTGGAATGTAAGGTCATGGGATTATTTTAAGCAAAAGTCTCACTTCTCTTCTTCCTGCAATTATACCACATTACTCTAAACAACTCCTAAGGGCACCCTACCCTGGGCTTTTAGCCCATTCAGAGTTTACAAAATAAAGTTGAGTTGGAGGGTAATCAGAAAGGACTTCTTGGAGAAGCTATACAATTTCATTGCAGGACAAGGTCCAACTTAACTTTGGCCTTACTGTAGTCCATCCTCCCAGACTGTAGAGACCCAGTGAGGTGTAGGAGTCACACCTATAGTTTCTGGCCTCCTCTGGCCAACTAGCTTTAAATAATAAAATCAGTCACAGTCTTTCCCTTCCGCCTCCAATTTTTGATTTGTCCTAATTGTCAATTACCTTTAAGCATTTAATGTGATCATTTCAATACTTATTTAAATTCTAGAAAGAAAAGGAGGCCCAGGAGACCTCTTTTAAGGTGTGATGTATAGACTTGGGTTCTGGTCCAAGCCTGCCACTAATTTACTGTGTGACCTTAGGAAAGTTCCTTTCCCTCTCTGGCCTTCAGTTTCCTTCTCTGTAAAATGAAGGGGTAGGACTAGATGGTTTTTACAATCCCTTCCACTATCTGGTGTCTTTGAGTCTATGGTTCCATGTTTTTCTTTTATGGTATTTACAAGTCCACCAGCTTGAACCTGTAAAGAGCTTTCTGTTTCTTAATGTGTTTTCATACCCAGTCTTCCTTACTTTTTCATCTTAGTCCTGGGAAGGAAAGAAACAAGCATTTATTAAGCCTCTACAATGTGTTGGGCACTATGTGAAGCATTTTACAAATCTTATCTCATTTGACCCTTACAACCCTGGGAAGATGACACTATTATTGTCCCCATTTTACAGTGGAGGAAACTGAGGCAGACAAAGGTTAAGGGAGTTGCCAGTCACACTGCTAGTAAGTGTCTGAGACCACATTTGAACTCAGGTCTTCCTGACTCCAGGCCAAGTGCTGAATCCACTACCTAGCTGTTTCCAGGGGAGGAAGGAGAAGAGACCTGATCTAACCATTCTGGAGAGCACTTTGGAGCTATGCCCAAAGATCTATGAAACTGTGCATACCATTTGATCTAGCAATACCATTACTAACTAGGTCTATATCCCAAAGAGATCATAAAAAAGAGAAAAGGACCCACATGCACAAAATATTTATGGCAGCTCTTTTTTGTGGTGGCAAAGAATTGGAAATTAAGGGGATGCCCATCAATTGGGGAATGGCTGAACAAGTTGTGGTATATGAATGTAATGGAATACTAATGTTCCATGAGAAATGGTGAGCAGATGGATTTCAGAAAAACTTGGAAAGACTTGCATGAACTGATGCTGAGTGGAGTGAGTAGAACCAGAAGAACATTGTACACAGTAACAGCAACATTGTGGAATGACTGACTTTGTTAGACTTAGGCCTTCTGGGCAATGCACTGATCTAAGACAATTCCAAAAGACTCATGATGGAAAATGCTCTCCATATCCAGAGAAAGAATATGGAGTCTGAAGGCAGATCAAAGCAGACTATTTTCTCTTTTTTTGTTGTTTTTTGTTTTTTCTTTCTCATGGTTTTTCCCTTTGGTTCTGATTCTTCTTTCACAACATGACTAATGTGGAAATACATTTAACATGATTGTACATGTATAACCTATATCAGATTGAATGCCATCTTGGGGAGGGGGAGTAAAGGGAGGGCAGAAAAATTTAGAACTCAAGATCTTATAAAAGTGAATGTGGAAAACTAAAAATAAATTAATTAATCAATAGAAATAAAAAAAAAATAAAGAGTCAGTATGAGAGCCCTTAATTTGGAATCAAAGAATGGTGGTTTGAATACCAGCTCTTCCACTCACTTGCTACATGACCTTGTACAATTCTTTTCCTTTTCTGTGCTTTATTTTCATCATTTACACAGAGAGGAAGTTATTCTAGATCAAGAGTTCTTCACCTGGGGACCATGGACTTGTTTTAAAAAAATGTTTCATAACTATATTTTAATAAAGTTGGCTTCCCTTGTAATAGTGTGTATTTTGTTTTATGCCTTCAAAAATATTATTCTGAAAAGGGTTCGATGGGCTTCATCTGACTGTCTAAGGAGTCCAAAACACCAACAAAGTGTAGAGCTTCTGGATTAAATGATTTTTCAGGTCTTTTCCAGATCAAAGTTCTATGCTATGAGCATATGGTTCTAATATGAGGAAACCAAGATTGAAAGAGAGAGTTCCCAGTGAATTAGTGGCACATTTAAGCTCCAAGCCAGGTGTCCTGACATCCAGACCCATGCATCCAAAGCCCAGGTCCATGGGGAATGTCTGGCTTTCTTCCCAGGGCACACCTGCATTGACAGGTATGACAGGTGTGGGCAGACTCCCTTTCCACCCCCAACCAAAATAGCTCCTGTCCTTGCTGCACCCATACCATTCAGTAGTTATTTGGGTGGTAGCTTGGTCTGTTTTTGACAGAACAGCCCATGATGATTGAGTATGTTTCTCACACACTCACACAAATCCTGCAAAGCTCCAGGCAAGGTCAGTTTGAAAGCTAAGAAAATATATTATATAGGTTAAGTGTTTTTATCTATGTGTGGGCTATGTACATATCATGTGTGAATGAATGTCACATTAATATACACATGTATGCCATATTCCTTTTCCTGAAGGTTTGCATGTTACTTACATATTGTACTTACTATATTGTTATGTATATTGTATTATGGACATGTGTACACATGTGTGTCTGTGTATGTGTGCATCTAAGTTTATGTGTGTTCTGCAGGGAGGCTCTATCACATGCTGGTGTGTACATCATGAACACAGCGAGGGATGGTTCCATATTTATCATGTAAAGAGAGGGAGTGTGGTTGAGAGATGTGTCCAGATGTGTCCAGAATGAAAAGGTTGAGAAACATTATGAAATCCTATTTTGGTGGTACCCAGCTTTCTGCTCAGGTTTCCCTGTCATGCAGCCGAGCTTATGGCTAGCCTGCCCTACCTCTCCCCTATGTCTGCCTTCCATACAGGCAAGGCTAGGCCCTGGGCCAGGGTCAGGGCTTGGGAAGGAAGAAAGGGTGGGCAGGGCAGGGCAGAGGGCAATGGAGGGGAAAGCCATAGCCTGGCACAGCAGCACCTTCAGGCTCCCCTATGTGAGCTACTGGCTGTCTCTGAGTGCTCCAATCCCTGTCAGGGCTTTAAGGAAAGGGCTTACTTAACTTGGCCCCTTAGTTTCTTGCCCTTCTTCTCCTCTCCCTACCCTAATTCCTTTCTCCACCTTTCTATCTCTCCTTTTTTATGCCCCTCCTCTTCCTCCGTCCCTCTCTCCCTCCCTCCCTCCCTCCCTCTCTCTCTCTCTCTCTCTCTCTCTCTCTCTCTGTGTTTTTTTTCATTCATTCATTCAAGCATGTACTAAACCACACCATGTACAGACCTGCATTAAACTGAATCTGTGGTGGAGACAGGAAGAAGGATTGGTTCTTCTCCTAAAAAATATTTACAGTGTGGTTGGGGAGACAAAACACATCTACAGGAAACTGCTAAACAATAATGTAATCATTCCTTCCTCCTCTGTCTGTCTCTGTTGTTCCCTTTGTCTTTATCTCTTTTCTGCCCCCCAATATCTGTGTGTCCTTCACCACACACCACACCACACACCACACTTATTTTGCTCTGGGTCTCTTTGCCTATGTAATTTGCTCTCTGTCTCTTTCATCTCTCTCCAATTTTCTTCTCTTCCCTGTTCCTGTTCTGTCCTGTCAGCTCTGTTTTTCCCCATTTCTGCCTTTCTTTTCCTACCCTCAATCTTTTTTGTCTGTTTTTCTGTGCCTGTCTGTCTCTGAGTCTGTCTATCTCTCCATCTCTTGCCTGTTTTTCTCTGTCTCCCTATGGCTTCCCTCCCTTGGCACTCCTCCCTGACAGGCCATCAGTCCCTGGAGCTATGGGGCAGCCTCATTTCACAGGTCAGCTCTCTTTAATTAGCAAGGGTTCCAATCCTTTTCCCTCTCAAAATGTGAAGCTGCAGGTTCATCAAAATCTCATTAACCTTAATTCTCCCAATGGCTTCTTGGCAGGGTCAGACCTGGATCCATAGCTTGAGGGGAGCCTGCCTTCCCCAGGGGCCCATCTAGTCCTGGGGTTGGAAGGATAGATCCCTTGGGGCCAACTACAACAACAACAACAAAAGACTGCCCCTAGATATATTCCTTACCATAACCAACCTCCCATCCTTTTCCTATCCTCAGTAATTGCTGTTCCGTGTCCCTTTCCTTGGCCTGTTGGGGGGCCCTGTCTGACGGCTGCACTTTAATTTGAAAACTTGCCTTGGGAGCCGGAGGGACCAAGGCAAGCAGAGGGCATGGCAGACTCTTTATGAATTAATACTGTGCTGGTAACTTGCAATATTCTCTGATTTCATGTCTCCTTCTTGCTTCTCTCCCCAGTACCATATTGGTCTGAAAATAAGCATCATGCTTCCTTAAATCTGTCTATATAAAGCCTGAGTGCGGCCTATAATTGATGGTATTTGACCATAGGCTTAAGAAGTAGAAGACATCTCAAAACACAGACTGTCAGAGCTGGAAGAGAGCTGAGAATACAAAATGTCAGAGCTGGAAGGGACCTCAGGACACAAAATGCCAAAATTGAAATGGACCTTAGGGATCATCTATTCTAAACTTGTCATTCTACATGTAGTCTGCCCAGTTCTAATAGATCAATTTCTTTGGACTCAGATTCAAATCAGAGGGACTTTACCAGGAGGCACATAGAGAGTTAGAACTAGATGAGAAAGATGTGGGTTTGAATCCTGCTTCGGACACTTGCTAGCTATGTGATCCTATATAATCACTTAACCTCTCTCAATTTCAGTTTCTTCATCTGTAAAATGGGGATAATAATAGCAAAAAATAACAAAAAATTAAAAATAACCTAAAAAAAGAAAAATGTCAACATTTATACAGTGCTTAACATTTTTAAAAATCACCTTTGTTCATTCTTCTCATTTGAACCTCACAAAAATTCTGAGAAATAGATAATTGAAGTATTATTTTCCCCATTTTATATATCAGAAAGCTAGGGCTCAGAGCAATGAAGTGACTCAGAACAATAGGTTTTAAAACCAGACTTTATAGATAATCTCATTTAAACTTCTCAGCCCATCTTACAGATGAGGAAACGGAGGCTTTTTGAGGGACTTTTCTAGGATCACATATAATACGTAGCAAAGCCAAGTTTTGAATTGTAGACTTTGGCTCCAAATCCAATCTTTTTTCCATGATAACTGAGGTCAAATAGTACTACTATCTCCACTTTATGGATGAATACACTGAGACTCACCATACTCAGAGACTCAAGGGATTTCTCTATCATCACATAGCTAGCTGTATCAGAAGTAGGGTTTCAATTCAATCTTTCTGACTCCTAGTCCAACACTCTAGCCCTTCATCACAGCATCACAGGGTCTCCCAAGGTTGATGGTGCAGCTTCAGATAATTGCTATATCTGAATCAAGTCAAGTCAACAAGCAATTATGAAGACTCTACTATGTGCCAGACACTGTGCTAAGTGCTAGGGATACAAAGAAATAAAAGAAATCAGTCCCTACTGTCAAGGAGTTTACATTCTAATGGGAGAGACAGCACGTAAACAACTATGCACAAAAAAGATATATGCAGAGTAAAATGGGGATGATCTCCAAAGGAAGGAACTATTGTTAAGGAGAACTGGGAAAAGCTTCTTGCAGAAGGTGAGATTTTGGTTGGGAATTGAAGGAAGCCAGGGAAACCAAGAAGTCAAGATAAGGAGGGAGAGCATTCTAGGTATGGGGAGGAAGGCACACAGCCAGTGAAAGCATGGAGTCAGGAGGTGTGTCTTGCACCAGGAACAGCAAGGAAGACAGAATCATTGGATTGCAGCATACCTAGAAGGAAGGAAGATGTAAGAAGACTAGAAAGGTAGAAAGGGGCCAAGTTATGAAGTTCTATAAAAGCCAGAGGATTTTATATTTGACCCTGGAGGCAATAGGTAACCACCAGAGTTTGCTGAATATGGGGGTGATATGGTCAGGCAATCACTTAGACAACTGGGGGGACATGGACTAGACACTAGTCACTTGAGGAAGGGTGGCAGACCAGAAGACTATTACAAGTGATCAGGTCCTACATCAGAAGGGTAACAATGTCAGAGAAGAGAAGGAGACAAATACAAGAGAGGTTATGAAAGTAGAATCAATAGGACTTGGATAGGGAGGATCTGAGAGAATCAGGAATGCAGGATGACACATAAGTTTTAGACTGGATGACTAGGAGGATGGTGGTAACTTCACCAGTAGGAGGGAAGTTAGGAAGAGGAAAGAAAGGTTTGAGGAAAAGATAATGAGTTGATATTGAGTTGAAGATGTCCACTAGGCAGTTGGAGATGTGAGAGAATGAAGGTTAGGAGAGGGGTTAGGGCTGGATAAATAGATCTAAGATTTGTCCATGGGAGATTGAATCCATGGGAGCTGATGAGATCACCAAGTGAAATAATATAGAGTGTGAGGACAGAGCTTGGGGGACCCCCAGTTAGTGGTCATGGTCTGGATAAAGATCCAGCTGAGGAATAGTGAGACAGGAAGAGAAGCAGAAAAGAACAGTGTCACTAAAACCTAGAGAGAAGAGACTATTGAAGAGAAGAGGAGGTACATTGGAGAGGACCTAGTATCATAAAATTGGCTATACTAGAAGGCTTACCCCCTCCTACCTCCACCCCAGTGGGGGGGGCAAGGATATCCATAGCAAACAGAAAAGAAGGAGAGAAAATTTGAGAAGGTCAAATGGAGAGAGATATAGATGCAGCATAGAGGTCCCTTGGTCATTTTACCACACATTAGAACAGAGAGAAACATGAAGATCTCAAACAAAGCAAGAACACCCTTGTTAAGCCCCAAAGACTTACCTAGGTCTGAGTCTTTTCCCAAAAATGGTCAAATCTTCCCAAAGGCTCCACAATTGCCTCCAGTTTAATAAATTACTAGCAACAGACACTACTGTAGCCAGAGTCCCAAAGCCATTGGGACTCTTCTTGGTGGAGATCAATGACCGAACCTTCATGAGGGGCGGGGCAGAGTTAGAGCAGTAGAGAAGAGAGCTCCAGTCTCTTCTGTCTCTTCTTTGGTCTCTTGAGTCTCTTTCAGACTTTGTAGCCACTTCAGGCACTTTTGGTAGCCAGCTTAAAAAGAGAAGATGGAGGATGCCAACGCCAGGTTGCTGAAGGAAGAATAAGACTCTGGTAAGAAGCTGACATGAGAGGAGCTGGCAGTCTTCATCATGTGCCATCTCCCCAGCTTGCTACATAAGAGACTTTAGGGAGTTTCATTTTGGGGTGAGATTTGGGAATCTCTGTCTTGGTTGAGCTGAGTTATCTTGCTCCCAATGGGAGAGCTTCTTCACACTGTATTTTCTGGTGTATATTCTCATATACATATTCCGATTTCCATTTTGCTACTGACATGGATAAATGGGTTTCTTTGCTATTTGCTATATGTCTGTATTCATTGTGGAACTGATATTTGGTGGGAAAGGAGTCAAGCTTTGGATACAAAGTTTGGGATCCTCCTTTCCCCATTAAGATATAGCAATCAGAAGTTTAACTGGAACCCCAAAACCACATCTACTGGATCAATAATATTTAAGAGGCAGAGAAAATATGCAACCCCCTCCCTCAAAAATGGCAGCAGAATTGAGTTCAGCTGCAGCTAAAACCTTCTCTCACTCCACCCCACCCCAGCCACGATGCCAACAGTTATTATGCTAATAGAGTATTTGGATTTTAACAAGGAGTTCTTATTTAACCCAAAGGAATGGAGTTCTAATTGTAAAATGTCAGGCATTTGATGAATGGGGTAAACAACTGGGGTGGGTAAAACTTCCAAAGAGGGAAAGGTCTGGTAGCAACTTAATACTAGCAGCACCAAGTCAAGGCCACACAAAGATATTCACAGTCTGGAGAACTTAGCCATAGAACTTTTGAACAACCTCCTATATTTCACGGTTTCCCTGTATCGCTGCTGGTGGGGTTAGGCAGGAATTTCAGGGTTGAACCTCTAAGGGAGATAATGCTACTGAGCTTGTGTCCTATCCTTTCTGCCAAGAAATTTCACTCCTGCAAAACCTGGTGCTTAGTTCTCCCCATAGCTATGCCAAGAGTGTGGTGTCCCCCCACCCCCAGCCCCCCACACAGATTGGTGCCCTTTGTATATGCCCATGACCATGAAAGTGTCTAGGTCAGAAAGAGAGCTAGAGGGCTCTGCCCAGGACCATGCTGTCTTGGGGGATTTCAACAACCACAACAAAGATACCAAAGTTTTGGGAAATCCGATTGAATCAGATAAACTGTCGCCTCCTTAATACTCTCTATATTTTGACTTGACTTTGTAGTCACTTTTCAACTCCGAACCCTTGCCTAACTGCTGGTTTTCCTGCTCATCTCAACCCTTGGATTCACAGACATACTTTGGTACCAAAAGAGACTGTTCTTTGCAGTTTACCCTGTATCACCTCCCAACTTAGATATTGACTCTGTGGCCCCAAGCAGAGATTACCTTTCCTCCTACCTGGGGATTTTTCTACTCACTGGGCAAAACACAACATCCTAAGTTGAGGGGAAATTGTTCTAGTCCTTTAAATCCTCAGAAAAGTATGAAATTCTCATCAGTCTGTATGTGCCTACCTGCGGACAAGTGTGATCTGGGAATGGGCTAGAACTGACTAGGGATGGTAGCAATTCACTGATGAGCATTGACCTCAGGGTAGCCTGGGTAGACTCATGTAGGCAGTTTTATGGTTCCCATTCTGTCCAACAGTAGAGAAAATTCTTGGGGGAAGATACAGGAACCTCAGAGAATCCTATATATTCACCAGTATTCTCAATCTGCTCACCTTGCCCAGGGCATGGTGTATCATCCTATAGCTACTGGACTTGATTCACTTTCTCTTTTTGGCCAAGCATGTGATCCCTATGGTGAGCTCCCTTCCCCCAACAAAGCTCTGCTATATAGAGTCTATGATGATTGCTCAAAGCCTAGGGCAAAAATCTTTCCATTGCAGCACTATTTAGCAAACATCCAAGTTCCCCAAGGTCAGCCAGAGTCTAGTTTCTTCCCCTCTTTAAAATGAAGGAGTCAGACAGTACAGTGTCCTCTGCTCCCTAACTTGTAACCTGCCCTGGGTAGTAGGGAGAGTGGTACATTTTTAAATAACAACAAAAGACGCTCAGAATCCCACTGAGAGAGGACCTCAGATAGAAATTATCTCCCCTCTTGATTAATAATTAAAATGGGGTGGGTAGGGGAACCCCTAGCAAAGCAAACCTTTCTCCAAAAAAGCCTGAGCTATAGTTATGGGGTGAACTCAAGAAAGGTTAGGACCAATTTGCATTTTACTCTTCAGTAGTTTCAGCACTTAAAGGTGCAATTAGAAGGCCAGGCTGGAATTATGGAACCAACAGTGGACAAAGAGCTGAATACTAACACACTCTAGTCTGGGCTTGCCTCCTTTGCGACTGTGATTTATCCCTGGTAAAACATTGTTACCCATTCACTGCCACCTCCATGATATCACACCACTTTAATGCACATTTTCCCACATGTCCAATTCCACAGCCCTCAAAAAGATATTTAAGTGATGAGTGTAGAGCTCATTATCGAAAGGCATTGATTGCCAGAGATTGCAGTGAAAAGAGTCTTCTTTTATTGCAACCAAATGGTGAAATCCCATCTCCTTGGAGGCACTGAACAGCTATCCCACAGAGTACACCCAATATTCCCCTGATTTTCTGGGTCCCTTCCTACAGGTCGGCTCCCCCTTTCGCATTCTAGACTTTGCATTGTCACTAACTAATCTCTGATAAAATGTTATCCTTCTCACCTTATCCCTGGATCAGAAATCCACCCTAAACCATTATTCAGAAAATCTGCAGTCATTTCTGCTCTTTAATCCTGGTAAAGTTCCTAAAGCACATGTCTGACTGTGTTACTCCCCAGCTCAAAAACCTGCAGTGGCTCCCCTTTTGCCTCTAGAATCATATACAAACTTCTCCTTTTGGTATTTAGAGCCCTTCATAATCTGGCTCCAGACTATTGTTTCATCCCTGCACCTTTTCTACGGTTCAGTCAAATTGGCTTACTTGCTGTCCCTCATACAAAACATCCCTGTCTCCCATCTCTGTGCCTTTGCAAGGCTGTCTCTCATGCCTAGAATGTACTCTCTCCTTTCTCTTCACCTCTGCCTCTTACGAGTTCAAGTGCTGAGTCCTGCAAGTGCTATTTTGATCTCCATACAGCTCTCAGTACCCTCCTCCCACCCAAAATACCATGTATCTACTTTGTAGCTATTTTGTATTTTCTTGTCTATGTTCCCATTGTTTCCAGAGAGAATGTAAGCTACTTGAGGACAGGGACTGTTTTGATTTTTAACTTCGTATCCTTAGCGTTTTCACTGTGTTTTGAACATGTTGTTCAGTTGTTTCAGTTGTGTCCAACTCTTCGTGACGCCATTTGGGCTTTTCTTGGCAAAAATACTGGAGTGGTTTGCCATTTCCTTCTCCAGATCGTTTTACAGATGAAGAAACTGAGGCAAACAGGGTTAAATGACTTGCCCAGCGACACCAACTAGTAAATATCTGAGGTCATACTGAACTCAAGTCCTGAACCCTATCCACTGTGCTGCCTAGCTACTTCTCTTGAACATAATAGGTGCTTAATAATGGCTTTTTGAATTATTGAATTAATCACTTGGAACTAGACCCTTAACCCTAAGGAAGGAAGCTTTTTCAGACAGCTCTCTAATTTCTAAATTTATCCCCTGCTCCTCTCTCCAAAGCGGGTGACACATTCCTGCCACATCTGAATTCCCATCCCTCAACCCCTTTTCCTACCTTGAGCTTACCTATTTTTCAAGGACCAAGCTGTATTATCTCCTTGGGGAAACCTTTTCTGCTAATCAATTCCAAGCCTGTAATCCCTCCCTTTTCTCCATTTCTACAGCTCTCTTTATATTCCTCATTTAACACCAATGATGATGATGCTGATGATGCTTATATAGAACTTTGCCAAACACCTTATTATAGACATATATGTATATTATATATGTGTGGGCATGTGTGTGTATGTGTGTATGCATGCACACACACACAGATAGCCACTTTCATCAGGTGATGGGTATATACAAAGGGCACTAATCTCTGGAGGGAAAGCACTACACTCTCAGCACAGATAAGGGGAAAGAACTACATACTGGCTGTTGTAGGAGTGGAATTCCTTGGCAGAATGGATAGGACGCAAGCTCTGTAGAATTATCTCCCTCAGGGGTCCAACTCTGAAATTACTCCCCATCAGCAGTGATATAGGGAAACTGTGGGGTGTGGGAGGCTGTTCAAAAATTCTATGTCTAAGTTTTCCAGACTGTGAATATCTTTGTGTGGCCTCTGCTTGGTGATACTAGTATTAGGTTGCTACAAGACTTAATGCTTCACACACACTGTATGTGTGTGTGTGTGTGTATAATATATATGACATATATTATATATATAATATATATACACACACGTACATATATACATACATATACATATACACACATACACACTATATATAATATATGTGTGTGTTTATGTAGGTATAGATATACAGATATTATATTAAATTATATTATATTATTGTCATTAAGTCATAACAAAAGATGTCCAGGACCCCACTGGGAGAAGACTTCAGATAGAAATTACCTCCCCTCTTGATTGACAATTAAAATGGTGTGGGTGGGGGAAAGCAGGCCTAGCAAAGCAAACATTTCTCTAAAGAGGCCTGAGCCACACTTATGTGGGGTAAACTCAAGAAACATTAGGACCAATTTTTATTCTTCAGTAGTTTCATCACTTAAAGGTGCAATTAGGAGGCCAGGTTGGAGTTATGGAGCCATCAATATAATATATATAATAATGTAACATTATACATATATACATACATATATATTTAATAACCATATATACAACTAGGTGACACAGTGGATAGAACACTAGACCTAGGTCAGGAAGACCTGAGTTCAAATCTTGCCCCAGACACATACTACTAGCTCTATGACTCTTGGCCAGTCACTTAACCTGTGCTTACCTCAGTTTCCTTATCTGTACAATGTGGATAATAATAGCACCTACCTCCCAGGGTTGTTTGTAGGAATCAAATGAGAAAATATTTATAAAGCACTTTGCAAACCTTAGTGTTAAATAAATTTATGTATATATATAAAACCATAACTATAAATATAACTATATATATTCCCTCAGAGAGAGGGATTACTAGGCTAGAATTACATCTGTCTGCTCCCTTAAATATTGTTAGTCTAGGGTGCATGGTTTTCAGGTTCAATCTAACTTCTGATCACTGTTTCATTATTGAGGAAAGCAGGACCCCAAGCTTTATATCTAAGGCTTGACACCTTTCCCACAAAATAGCACTTTTACAATGAGCACACATAGTACTTAGTCAAGAAAACCCAGTTCTCCAATTCGATAGTCAAACAGAAAGTATACACATACACATACACACACATCTATGAACATATGTGTATATATGATCTTTCTGTCTCTCTGTCTCTGTCTCTGTCTCTCTCTCTGTCTCTCTGTCTCTCTTTCTCTCCGAATAGATACTATACACAATACAGAGTGAAGGAGCTCTCCCATCGGGCTTGAGATAGCTCAGCTCAACCAAAACCAAGACTTCTAGTTCTCACCCAAGGAGAAGTTCCCTGAAGTCTCTAGAGTAGCAAGTTGGGGATGTGGACATTATGGAGACTGCCAGCTCCTCTCATGTCCTTCCAGAGTCTTTTCCTTCAGCAACCTGAAGTGGAGTTGGCCTCATCTGTCTTCTTTCTCAAAGCTGGAAGGCAGAAGTGCAAGAAAACTCCAGGGTGAGAAGAGACTCAAAGACTAAAGAGAATTAAAGAGTTTCTTTTTCTTCTGCTCTCACCAACTCTACCCTGCCCCTCATCAGGCATGGGACATTGATCTTCACAAATGAAGATAGATTCCCATATCAATGGGCTTTGGAACTGGGGTTTTACACACACACACACACACACACACACACACACACCCTTATACACATATAAATATTTTAGATAGATGTAGAAATTGAGATATATCGTTTGATCTTCACCACAATTCTGTGAGGTAAGGGCTATTGTTATCATCCAAGCCTTAAACCCAGTTTACTCTGGAGCTCATAGATTGGACAATAGGTCCGGGCCCTCCCAGCACAGAGTGAATGTAAATACTAAATAATAACTGTTTCTCTTTCAGCCAGGAATGCTGAGGGTCTTCCCCTCAAGGTTTGATTTTTTTTTGAGTTTTTGATTAAAGGGGCCATCCCTTGGTTAACTTCTTAAAGAGACCTATTCACTGAATGGGCCTTAACCTCACTCACAGTGAGCACGTGAAAAAACCTCAGCCTAAAAGGGCCGGGGTCTCCCAATGCATCCTGGGCCATCTCTAGTAGTCCTGGTGAACATCAGGCCACTGGACCCAGATGGCTCTGAAGGAGAAAGTGAGGCTGGTGACCCTGCACAGCCCTCCCTCACTCAAATCAAAGTCAACTGCAAGTCATGTCATCATTGCCCTGATGTCATGGTCCTCTTCAAGAATGAAGGACAAACACAATAATTATTATCGTCTCCATTTTACAGATGAGAGAACTGAGGCTGACAGGGGTTAAGTGATTTCCCTAGGGTTATACAACTAGTAAGTCTCTGTGGCCCGATTTGAGCTCAGGTCTTCCTGACTCAAAGCCCAGTGCCCTGTTCATTAGACCACCTAGCTTCTTGATCACATGGCACTTTCTGCTGTTTATGCCATGCTCCTGTCTTCTCAGCTAGACTGTGACTCTGCTTATATTCCTGCTTCCTGATATAGCACCTCACATATAATAGGCGCTTGGTTAACACCATTGTTGATGATGATATTTTCCAGTTCTGGTTCAGGAACTACCTGGCGGCAGGGAGGGCCTTTCCTGAGACCCGTCGTATTACAGCATATAGTTAACCTGTTGTTCTTATTTTTTAAAATGTGATGATATTGAGGCCCACAAATCTTTGCATTCTGGCAGGCTCCATCCAGGTCCAGGAGCAGCCAGCTCTGTACATCTCCCTTCCCTTCTGGAGATATTTTCAGATGTAGTTCCAGTGTAATTTGCATACTCAGGCCCAGTTGCCCTCAGGGGAAGTTAGCATATAGAAAGGCAAATAGGAACGTAGAGGAGTTGATATCTGGAACCCCAGACTCAGTGCAGCATGCTGATGGGAACAGGAGGCACATTGCCTGGATGCAAAGAGAGAACGGAAACAAATGGCTGGAAGTGGAAAAAAAGATTTGTTTGAGCAATACAAGAGAGGAGTGTTCTCTTAGCACCCTTGGAGTGGGAGGGTAGAGGCTATGTATAAAATTAGGTTTCAACCTAGAGTCAAAAAATTTGAGTTAAAATCCTGTCATTTACTATATCTGGGACCTTAGATAAATCACTTAATTTCTCTGGGCCTCAGTATTCACATCTGTTTAAAAGACAAACAAACTTGAATTGGGCATCCCTTTCTAGTTCTAATCTGTGCCTAGGTGGCTGGAGGCACTCTGGCCTGGAGGTATGTTTTTGAGCAATGACCCTTTTAGACAAGGTTCCAAAGTAATCTCTTCCCAGGCCATCCATTAGAGAGCTAGTCTTCTAGTGAAGGGTAGTAGAAATGCAGAAGTGAGAAAAGGAGCTATGAGAGGTGGGACTATGGAAGACAGAAAATGGAGCCTTTGAGGATCAACCACCAGGATTTAGGGCTGAAAGGTGGACACTGAAGGCAGAGAATGGAGAGCAGCCAGTGATTCCTGAAGAGGGCTGCTGGGGAAAAGACCTAGTACTGAAGGTGAAGGGACCTTGAAGGTGAACAATGATGTAGAGAAGCAAAACCTGGTTTCCTTCCTTGCTAGAGTCTACTCAAGCTCTCAATACTGAAAAATTTCTTGTGGCTGCCATATGACAAGGATTCCCACGTTGATTATGTAGTCCACCCAAACTGGCAGAATTGGTTCAGATGAACTGCTATCTAGTCATGCTTACTCCATCTTGTACTTATGAAGTTGACTTTTTCCAAGTGAAAGATTTTACATTTATCCCTATTAAATTCAACCCAAAGTCCTAGTCTGTCAAGACTTTTTTGGATCCTCACTCTATTACCCAGGAGGTAAGCTATCTCTTCTACCTTGGTGTCATGTGTTAATTTGATAAGCATGCTACTTACACATTTATCCAAGTCATTGATAAAACTGTTAAATAGAGCAAGGAGCACTTCCCTGGAGACCTCTTTCCAAACTGACTTTGGATTATAGAAAACCACAGTTTGGATGGGCGGCTAGGTGGCACAATGGATAGAGTGTTGGACCTGGTGTCAGGAAGACTTATCTTCTTGAGTTCAAATCTGGTCTCAGACACTTACTAGCTGTGTTTGACCCTAGGGAAATCACTTAACCTGTTCGCCTCAGTTTCCTCATCTGTAAAATGAGCTAAAGAAGGAAATGGCAAACTACTCTAGTATCTTTGCTGAGAAAACCCCAAGTGAGGTCAGAAAGAGTCAGACACGAATGAAAAATGACTCAACAACAATGGTTTGGGTCCAGCTATTTGACTAATTTTGAATCTGATTGTAACATTACCTAACCCAGAATTCTCCACCTTTTCCGCAGGCCTTTTTCAAATATTCTTCTAAAATCCCTGATCTATCAGTCTAGTAACTATCAAAAAGAAAATGAGGTTAGACTAGATTCATTCTTGGTGAAATGGTTTACGATCACTGCTTGAGAGGTCAAATAGGATAGTTATATAAAGCACTGGACTTAGAGTCAGGACACCTGGGTTCAAATCTTACTTCAAATATTTCCTAGGTGTGTGATCACAGACTCAGTTTTCTTCTCTCTAAACAAGGGATAATAATCTACATACTACCTACCTCATGGTGTTGTTGTAAGGAAAAAGCTTTTTCAAACTTTAAAATGTGAGCTGTTGTTTTTGTCTTATTTAAACTTGGTTTCTCCCCCATGGTTTAGCACCACGCTCTCCTCACAGGAAGTATCTAATGTTTGTGTTGTCAAAATTGAATTTGAAAAGGAGAGCAATGGAGGAAAGCTGCTCTTCCTTAGAGAGGAAGAAGGTGGCTCAACGCAACCTGGCAGATGTACCCTCAAAACAAACTAAGTTTGAGTCATCAGATGCCTGTTGAACATTTATATTGGGATGTACGATAGACTTCTCAAGCTCAATACTGACAAACCACAATTTAAATATCTCTCCCTTCCCTCCTTCATCCCACCCTTCTTCTTTGAAATCTTATTTGTGTCAAGGACATCACTATCCTTCCAATCACCCAGGTTCTCAATGTGGAAGCCATTTTTGATTCTTCCCTTTCCTTCATCCCACCCTATCTCCAATAAGCCATGCCTTTTCAGTTCTCCAACGGTATCTCTCAAATCTATTTCTGTTTCTCCTTTTCTATAGCCATCATTCTATTTCAGTCCCTTGTTACCTCTTTCAAACTATTACAACAGCCTCTTATTGTGTCTCCCTGAATTTGGTTTCTGTACTCGCCAAACGATTCTTCACATGGCTGCCAAACTGATGTCCTTAAAGCACAGTTTGGACCTTAGTGGTTTCTTGCTGCTATAGAATAAAATACAAATTCTTCTGGCAGTTAAAGCACTATACAATGTGCCCTCAACTTTATTTACAGGATGATTACACACCATTGCGCATTGTACATTCAATGGTTCAGCCAAACTGGTCTACTCACTTTACCCAACAGTCATATTCCTACTACCACGTCTTTGTACACGTGGTTACCCACATACACTCCTCTCCTTATCTCCACTTCTTAGGGTCCCTAACTTCCTTCCTTCAGGGTTCTGCTCAAGTGCCACCTCCTATAAAAAGTCCTATCTTGAGTCTCCATTATTAGTTACCTCCCCTGAGGGGGGAAATTATTATGTGTTTGTTTTGTATATATTTTATTTTCATTCCTCTGTGTTCGTGTCGTTGTTTTCCTCCAGTGAAATGTAAGCTCCTCAAGGGAACCAAATATTTTGTTTTTTTCTCTGTATCTCCAGCACCTAAAGCAATGTTAGGCACACAGTAGGAACTTAAAGAGTATTTGCTGAGATTGGTTTGGATGAGGTGGATACAAGGCTAAATGTATGAAGCCTCAAGATGTCAGCTGGCAAAGATCTTAGTACATAGAATGTTAGAACTGAAAAGGAGTTTAGAACATACCACATAGAAAGTCAAAGCTGAACGGAGCCTTAGAACCTCCACTATAGAATGTCAAAGGTAGAAGAGACCTCTGAACATAAAACGTAGGATGTTAGAAATGAAGGGACCTTTGAACATGGAATATAAATAAATATTAGAGTTAGGAGGGTCCTTAAAATATAGAACATAGAATGTTAGATCTGGAAGGGACCTTAGAACATGGAACACAGAATATTAGAGATGGAAAGGACCTTAAATTATAGAACACAGAATGCTAGAACTAGAATAGAACTTTAAGAGCATCTAGTCTAGATGAGGAAGTATTTTATAGAATTGAGTCTAAGAAAAGACAAGTGAGTCATTCAAAGTCACTTAGGTAGCTAGTGGCAGAGATGGAACTTGACCTCAAGCCTCCTCAGCTCATTCCATAGAACCAAGAGACTGTCCTTTTCTCAGGATTTAGATTTTTACAGTATCTTAGGACCTAGAAAGATTACACTGGCCCTTTAAATGTCATCATACTTTAATTGGATACTTTTGACTCAAGTCTCATGATTTCTCTCTCTCCTTCTCTTTTTTTTCTGATGCAATTTGGCCTGAGATTTCTGTCTCTCCCTCTATTATCCACTCTGATTAACTCAACTGCACCTGTCAGCTTTTATCCTGCAGAACCAGAGTGGGAGCTCTCAGAAGAAGTTGTTAAAATGCATGAGTTTTATAACCTTCACTCTTTCCTGGCCAGCGTGTGCCATTCCGAGAAGCAGGGCCAGGGCTTGAGCCCCACCATTAGCAATAGTCTCCTCCCTATTTGCGGTACTTGAACTTCAATGGCCCCTACCCTCTTGGGTACCAAGTGCTCTCATGATGACCCTGGGTAACCAGACCTTTCCCCTTTGGGACCTCTTCTCTAAGTGGGAAGTGACCCGTGCTTTCCAACTTTCTGGGCCCCACCAAAAATGAGTGAGTTGGACTAGAAATTATTTCAGGCTCCTTCCAGTTGTAACATCTTACAGTCTATGTTCCATTCTCCCTTTGACATTACATGTTCTATATTCTAAATTCCTTTTCATTCTATGTCCTAAGGTCTTTTCCAGCTCTGGCATTCTGTATGTAAAGCCACCTGGCATTTTAACTAGGAATAATCCCTTAATTCTAATGCCAGAATTTCAGGCACTGTCATGGTCAGCATGAAGATATTTGGATGTCAAGTCTTTCCTGAGCCTCTTTTATCATAACATATAGGGGCCACCTATGTCTAAGACTTGTGGTTATGATGGACTCTTTTGGCTCCAGGTCTATGCTCCTCCTCTAGGTTAAATCCTCCTTCATACAGAAGTAATATTTCTGGGAGTCCAGAAGAAAGTATTTAGCTGAAAATTCAAACTTAGAATTTACCCATCTTGTACTCTCCACTTCCACTGTAACCACCCTCATTCATGCCCATACCTCTTCCTATCTCTGGACTATATTAATAGTCTATTTTCTTGCCTCCAGTAACCTTACTCTCCAATCTATTGTCCACGCTCATGCTTGAGTAATCTTCATAACTCCCCATGTCACTCATCCTCTGCTCAAAAACCTTCAATGGGTGAACATTGCCTATTGAACAAAATTTAAGTTCCTGATCCTTACATTTAAGCCCCTCAAACTACCCTTACATCTGTCTATCCTTGTCCCATACTACTCCCTTTCATGTGCTGTCCATTCCAGCCAAAGCGAATTACTCTATCTTTCACTTTTGCCCTTCCAATGTCTGTGTTTTTGTTCACACTATTACCCATGCTTGGAATGGACATCCCCAGCCCACACCAATCTCATCTGTAGACAGTGGTGGGATTCAGCCGGTTCGCACCAGTCCATTAGAACCAGTACTTAATTTTAGGTTTAGTTCTGCAGAGCCAGTTGTTAGCGGGCGAGGTCTGTGTCCGTGTGTCCGAGGTTGTGCCTCAGCTAAACTCCGTGGAGAACTGGTTGTTGATTCATTTGATTCCCACTACTGTCTGTAAACATCCCTTTCTTCCTTCAAGCTCAAAAGATCTCTCCTTTGTGATTTCTTTTCTGATCTCACCTCCCTCCTCCAAGGTGAATTTTTTCACAGCACTCTCTTAAGACGTGTCTTCATCACATCCTAATTTGTATCACAGATATTTGTGTGGATGGTGATTCACACCTCTCTCGAAGAGAGGAATTCATACAATTCTCCTCAGGGTAAGAACTGTAGCTTTAATTTTTTAAAATTTTGTTATGAGTTTTTACAGAGATTTTTTAAACCATCACCTTTATTTCAAAGTATACCACTCTCCCCACCTCCATGGAGCAGCAAAAAAAGAATAAAAAGGAAAGGTAGAAATAGCATTTCAGCAAAATTAACCAACACATCATTCTCTACCT
Source organism: Trichosurus vulpecula (assembly GCF_011100635.1). Lineage (NCBI taxonomy): Eukaryota > Metazoa > Chordata > Mammalia > Diprotodontia > Phalangeridae > Trichosurus > Trichosurus vulpecula. Next base: position 110,501,522 of record NC_050575.1, read on the forward strand.
CTGGAAAAAAAAGGAAAGGAGGTACATTTTCTCCTCTCTTTGCTAGGGCCAAGCTTGGTCATTATAATTATACAGTTTTCAGCTTCTTTTATTTTCCCTTTCCATTTACATTGTTGTATCCAATTTGTTTTCCCTATTCTGCTCACTGTACTCTTCATCAGTTCACATAAGTCTTCCCATGCTTCTCTGAATTGTTCATAGTCATGGTTTCTAATAGAGTAGTAATATTCTATAACATTCATCCACCATAATTTTTAGGACTGTGTCTTTTAGAATTTTTTCTTATCAATATATTTATGTTTTTTACATCACGATCATTTCCCTGCTCACCCTTCTGTTGTAAGAAAAATAAATAGTCAAGAAAAACTAATAGAGCAACTCTCTACCCATATTAGTCATGTTCAGCATCTGTAGCCATTTGAGTTCAATATTGGTGATTAAATTTATTCTAAATTCTGTTGCTGTTTTGTACTTTAAAAAAATAGACATTATCATAGTTATTATGTATACTGTTCTTCTTATTTCACTTTGCTTCAGTTCGTACAAGTCTTTCAGTATTTCTCTGAATTCATCACCTTTGTAGGTTTTTTTTACAATGAAATTATATTCTGTTACAACTTAACTAATATGTTCTACTACTCCCAAATTAGTGGGGACACACTTTATTCCTATTTTTTTTGCCCTGACAAAATTTTTGACTGTGAATATTTTAGCGCATATAGTATCTTTCTTTTTGTCTTTGACTTGCCCTGAATAAATGCCTCTCTCTTAATGAGATTACTTAGTATGATGGTATGAGTAATTTAGTAACTTTTCTCATATAATTCCAAATTATTTTCTGGAATGGTTGAACCAATTCACAGATCCTTGACTAGAATATTATCATGGTTGGCTACAGACATCCCCTCCAACCTTGATTATTTCCATCTTTTATGGTCTTTGCAAAGACGGCCTTTCCCATCTTTCAGTCCTCAGAATCTATCAGGAAACATTGCACAGAGTAGGCACTTCAAAGGGTCTATCCAATTGATTTGAGGTGTTAACATCTAGCTCCTATCCTCAAAGATAGCTAAGACTCACACATATGAAGAGATCATTCATAATACCAAGTAGGCAGTTTATACCCACTGAGTGATACCATTATTAAGGGCTATAGGAGATCAGATCAAATGAGTTAATGTATACAAAGTGTTTTATAAACCATAAAGTGCTATATTCAATTATTCAAATCAATAACTATTTTATTAAGTACCCACTAAGTGCAAGCTACCATATTGAGCCCTGAAGTTACAAAGATGAAAAATTACCTGGTGCTTGCCCTGAAGGAGCTCACATTCTATTAGAGGGAAAATATATCTTATAAACAAATAAATTTAAATGTAGGATAGGTCCCACAAAACTCCGAAACCCCTCACTACCCTAGATTCAATATGGTGCATTTGTGGGGTAGCATAGCTATAAATATGACTCAAGCTCCCACCCAGAGCATTCATCAGATCACAGATTTAGGGGTGGAAAGGATTTTAGGTCCGACTCCTTTCCTTTTACACATGAGAAACCTGAAGTCCAAAGAAGTCATTATTTATCAACTCTCTCATTCTCCACTTACTATTCTAATCCTTTTCCTCTATTAAATCACCAACTGTACTCATCATACTTACGTCAAATAATTTAGTCTTCTCCTTTATTAAGATGATTACGTCATTTGTATTAGGAGGGCCGAGTTTATAATCTCAAAGAGGATCATAAACATGTCTGAAAGGTTCGGAACCGCCGGATATAAGAAACTCTCAAAGTAGAAGGCAGAAGAATCAAAACATTTATTTAGGCTCCACAGTAACCAACCCATGAACCAGCAGCCCCATTTTGATATGTTGATCAAAAGCTTCCAGGCCCAATAAGTACGCCTTGCAAGAGTAACCAGGAGGCTACAGAGAAGCATGATTGCGTAAAGCAAGATCATGCTTCCCCCTCGATGGTAATAAGATTACCCACTGGCCTGAAGTCTTTGTTCAGCTTCCTCCCGTAGGTCAGCTCTGCTGCTGGCAGCTCCTGCTTCAGCTGTGGCTGAACTTGTGGCTGTAACTGACGTAACTGTCGTAACTGCCTCTGTAACTGCCTCTGGCTCCAACTGTCGCTGTAACTGTCGCTGTAATGGCCTGAAGTCTTTGTTCAGCTTTCTCCCGTAGGTTAGCTCTGCTACTGGCAGCTCCTGCTTCAGCTGTGGCTGTAACTGACGTAACTGTCGTAACTGCCTCTGTAACTGTCGTTGTAACTGTCGCTGGCTCCAACCGGAAAAGGAAGAGAAGAATCTTCAAGCTGTCCTCTCCCCTCTTATAGGGTTTTTGACATCATCAAGCTCCGCCCAAATGACCAGGGCCGATTGGTTCCTGAGTTGGCTCCTCCCCCTAGGGTAGACCAGGTTCTGGAGCTAACACCTCCCCTCAGCCAGCCCCATGACTCATCACACAGGAAGTTCTGGTCCTGCCCCGGAAGAGCAAGCCCCAGCGTCCAGGGAAGCTCAATGAGGTAAACTGAGTCATTCAAAGAAAACAAAGGCCATTCTGGCTACACTCCACCCCTTGTTATAGGATACATAATCTAATCAGCCATGTATCCTAGAACATACATTGTGATCCAATTACAAAGGAAACTAAAACATATCATTCATTATAAAGCAAAACATATCATTCAGTGACATTCCCAAACATTGGTTAACGATTCAAATGCGATCCACCCCTAAATCCTTGTATCCATTACATAGGATCAATAATATCATAACAATAAAACAACACAGCAAGGATAACACAAAATAAGTAAACAGAACACTATCATCATTTCCACCCCCCTTGAACGATTGGGGCTCAAAATCTTGGGGTGAGGGGTGAAGGTCTCATTTTCCATAGCTTCTTCATGCTGAAATTGGATGTAGAGATGGCCCTGCCCCCAAAAAGTCCCATTCCAGAGGTCATTTCTTTAACGAGCTGGCAGGAATTCCAAGAATGCTACATGCTTAGGCAGTCACCGGAAAGTGCAGGGTGCTTAAGCCTGAAGGAAACAAAACTAGCAACAAGGTTAGCCAAAACAAAGGACAAAAAGAATAGACAAGTATAGACTATAATTCTTCAAATAAAATCATCTCAAGTTTGGTTGAGATTTCAGTTATGCAAAGATCCAACATCAGAGCCAAACTCAGGTGGGAAATGTTTCTTTTCAAAAGGAACATAATGAGGAAGCCAAGAGGATCCCACCCTAGATATAGACTAAGATTGTCCTCCCAGCCTTTCCCCAAATGTACAAGTTTTCATCCGTTAATCACACAAGGTCACCTTCAGTCTGAGTGGCTTGTAGGCTTGCAGGAGCAGTTCTTATTTCCCTATTTCTCGTGTTATCAAGTCCTCTATACATTCTGTATAATTCATTGGTTGGAATTCCATCTATCATTTCAAAACCTACTCCTGCTCTCAATAAAGCAGTAAACATTTCTTTCCTTGTTACTCTCCTTTGGCGCCAAGTTTGCTGGTTATTCACCCTTCTCTCTTGAGGAGATCTATCCCTTCCCCAGTCACCTAAGTCATATAACTGTAAAATCTTATTTATCACTGTTGTAAGACGGCTCCCTACTTCTCCAAGTAATAAATTCAAAATTAGTTGTTTATAAGCAGGGGGAGCTGTCCTAATTATTAAATTCCTATGAGGCAGTTCCATTGAATCATTGTAATATTTGTCTGCAGTTCCTACCATAATGGCAGTCTTCATTACCTCCTCCTTTAGTCTCATGATACAGTCTCTAAGTGAATACCAGGGTCTGTGCTCAGTGGGCCACATAGAATCAGTAGCATATCTCTTATTGCATCCCACAGCGGCTAATGCCAACAGAGTAGTCCTGCTATCACCATCTCCTTGCTGATGATGTTCCCTAAAAGCTTGTTGAACTAGAGGATCATGGCTGATACCTATGAATCTCATGCAGTCTGTCCCATCTACTGATATTCCACCGGCCCCTTGATCACTGAGTCTTACCATCCAAGATATCAATGGTTCTCCTATTCTTTGGCTGAATCTACTCAAAATATCTGTGACCTCTTGCGGTGAGAAATCTTCCTGAATTTCCCTTGTAACTGAATCTTCACCTCGGGTTTCTGTCTTCCTCCTTTGTATGGGTCGAGCCCTTGTCTGATCATTTAACCATCTCCTATTCTCTGTGTGAGGCACATCCTGAACCCCAGTAGTGTTTTGTGCCTCAGCCCCTAACATTGTCTCATTCTCTCCCCACTCACTTCCTCTGCCACCATGGCTAGGACGAAGCAGGCAGTCAGGCTCTTTCTGGGCTGGGTTGAAATGCACTCTGGGCTTTTTTGGTCTCCTGTTGCTCTTAGCCACATTAATAGAAAAGTTCTCATTTGAGTCAGTTTGGTCTTCTGCTATCTGAGATTCCCCTTCTTCCTGTGGGGTAGGAGTGCCCCCATGTCTTTCACTTAATCTCAATCTTTCGTATACTAGCCGGTAGGCTGATAACACTATCCAGCTTTGCCTAGATAGTGATGCCCCTGACTGAATCCCAACTTCTCGTAAACACTTTTCCAAATCCCTAGGATCTCCTCTTCGTAGCCTTGGTTCCCAGTTTTCACAGGGTCCAGCTTTTTTAGCCAATTCTTTTGCTAGGGAGGAATAAAATGGATCCTCCCATCCTGGGATATTCATCTCTTCCTCTGGAATTGTTCTGCTTCTAAATAGAGATCTTATACCTAGCGATCCCATCCACTTCGTCGCCAAATGTATCAGGAGGGCCGAGTTTATAATCTCAAAGAGGATCATAAACATGTCTGAAAGGTTCGGAACCGCCGGATATAAGAAACTCTCAAAGTAGAAGGCAGAAGAATCAAAACATTTATTTAGGCTCCACAGTAACCAACCCATGAACCAGCAGCCCCATTTTGATATGTTGATCAAAAGCTTCCAGGCCCAATAAGTACGCCTTGCAAGAGTAACCAGGAGGCTACAGAGAAGCATGATTGCGTAAAGCAAGATCATGCTTCCCCCTCGATGGTAATAAGATTACCCACTGGCCTGAAGTCTTTGTTCAGCTTCCTCCCGTAGGTCAGCTCTGCTGCTGGCAGCTCCTGCTTCAGCTGTGGCTGAACTTGTGGCTGTAACTGACGTAACTGTCGTAACTGCCTCTGTAACTGCCTCTGGCTCCAACTGTCGCTGTAACTGTCGCTGTAATGGCCTGAAGTCTTTGTTCAGCTTTCTCCCGTAGGTTAGCTCTGCTACTGGCAGCTCCTGCTTCAGCTGTGGCTGTAACTGACGTAACTGTCGTAACTGCCTCTGTAACTGTCGTTGTAACTGTCGCTGGCTCCAACCGGAAAAGGAAGAGAAGAATCTTCAAGCTGTCCTCTCCCCTCTTATAGGGTTTTTGACATCATCAAGCTCCGCCCAAATGACCAGGGCCAATTGGTTCCTGAGTTGGCTCCTCCCCCTAGGGTAGACCAGGTTCTGGAGCTAACACCTCCCCTCAGCCAGCCCCATGACTCATCACACAGGAAGTTCTGGTCCTGCCCCGGAAGAGCAAGCCCCAGCGTCCAGGGAAGCTCAATGAGGTAAACTGAGTCATTCAAAGAAAACAAAGGCCATTCTGGCTACAGATGAACTCCTTCAAATCCCTCCTCTAAAGTTCAAAACTTCTCAGCATCACCACTTTTTTCTCCTTCCTTCCCATCACAGAGGAAAAGGTATTTCTGGCCCTTGACAAAGCTAATACTTTATAGTCTGCTCCACTATCTTGTTCTAGCATTCATCCCTTATGTATCTATCTTCAGTCTCTTCCTCTATACTGTTTTCTTCCCATCTATCAATAGACATCTTTAAATTTCCCAGATGTTAAACATATCCTTCTCTTGATCTTTCTACCTCCTCCAGCTACCATCCTATTTTTTTCCCTTTTCATTGCCAATTTTCTGAAAGAAAAAAAAAGTTTTCTAAGCTTGTCTGTTCTTCACACTCTGTGCACCAATAAAGTAACTTTATAAAACATTCCATCACCCATCTCTGTGCCCTCTCACTGGCTGTCTCTCGTACCTGGAACAAATGTACTCCTTCCTCACCCTCAACCCTTAGAGTCCCTAGTTCTCTTTAACAACCCTTTCTAATGCCACATAAGGCTTATCTTGATGATCCTCTCTTCCATTAGCTAGAGGCCCTCTGGAATTACTTCGTACTCTCTTTGTATTGGCTTATATGTAAATATGTTGTTTGTCCCCATAGAATATAAATTCTTTGAGGGTAGGGACTTTTTCATTTTTGTATCTCTGGTGCTTAATAAAGGCTGACTGATTGATCCTATGATCTTTTGTCTAAGGTTGGAGACTTAACCTGGGGTCTGTAACTCATATTTGTGATAACTGTATTTCAATATGACTGATTTCCTTTGCAATCTTATGCATTTTATTTTATGCATTTAAAAACATTTTTCTGAGAAGGGGTACCTAGGTTCTATGAGACTGCCAAATAGACCCAGGATACAAAAAAGTATAAGAACCTTTGGTCTAAGGCCACATAGGTGAGGTGTTAGAGACAGGAAACCAAGCCTTCTAATTACAAATATATTATTTTTTCCACTTCTACCATACTGTCTCCCTCCCATTCTCTACCAATAAGCCAGGAAGGAATAAAATAAAAAGGGAAAGTAGAAGAGAATAAGCATTTATTAAGTACCTACTATGTGCCAGGCACTATGCTAAGCACTTTACAATTATTATCTCATTTGGTGATTGCAGAATAGCAAAGTAAATAATATGGGATAAACAAGCAGTAGGGGAATTTCCTCCCTTCCCCTCTCCCTGCCACAAGGGTACAGTTTCCCACAGATTTCCATGCCAATAGAAAAGGAAATGCTTCCTGGAGAAGTCACTCTCCTAGGGTTGCATCTCAGCTGGAGTACTTCCTAGGAACAAGACACCCCAACTCCATTTTCTCTGGTTGAACCCCATGCATAGAATCCTCTCCCTCTTCATGTCTGCCTCCTGGTTTCCCTGGACTCCTTTCAGTTCCAACTAAAATCCCACCCTCTACAGGAAGCCTTTCCCAATCCCTCTTAAATCTAGTGCCTTCCTTCCCTCTGTTGATTATTTCCTATTTATCCTGCCTATAGCTTGTCTGTATATATTTGCTTTTTGTCTCCCCTCCTCCTCCTTAGAATTGACTTCCTTGAGAGCAGAGACTGTCTTTTGCCTTTCTTTGTATCTCTAGCACTTAGCATAGTACTTAGCACGTAATAAATGTTTATTGACTGACTGGCTCTGACTCCCAAGAACTGGCTGTGCCTCCATCCACTCTGCCTCTAAGGTGATATAGTTCTTCTCCACTAAGCTGTTTCTGCCAGTTGCTAGAGCTGTCTGTGGTTGCTGAGACCTATCTTAACAATAGTCAACAGCCAGTAAACATTTATTAGAAGTCTACTGTGTTCCAGGCACTGTGCTAAGTGCTGGGGATACAAATGTGAAAAAAGAAAGTTCCTGCCCTCAAGTACCTTACAGCTTAATGGGAGAAGACAAGATACAAAAAGAAGCTCAAAATCGGAGGAGGGAGGCATGGTGGAAAAGTCAGACAGGTCCCAGAGTAGTGCAGCAAAATGAGAAATAAGATGTCTGAGTTAAGTTCCTTCCTTAAATGGAGATTTTGGCATTCATGGTTCTACCCTCTAATCAGAGAGCCAGAACACAGTAATGAGATGGAATACTGAGGTGGACAAGATCTCTCAGGAGTATGAGATTTTCTGCTGAGCTGCTACTGCCCTCTGCTGTGGAGGCTTCTTTTGCTCAAAAGAAGTGCTACTATTTTTTTGAGACTGCCCCCATAAAACATGAGGTGCGGGGAGGGAAAAAGGTGAATGACTGAACAAGTTATGGCATACGAATGTAATGGAATATTGTTGTTCTGTAAGAAATGATGAAGGGGACAGTTTCAGAAAAGCCTGGAAAGACTTAAATGAACTGATGCAGAGTGAAGTCAGGAGAACCATTTATACAATAACAACACCATAAAGTCAAACAGTTTTGAAACACTTAGGAACTCTGATCAAAACATTGACCAATCCCAATTCCAGAGGATTCACGAGGAAACATGCTGTCTACGTCCTGATACAGAGCTGATGTACAGATTGACATGTTGTTCTTAGACATGGTCAATTTGGGGATTTGCTTTGTTGCTTTCTCAGTGGAGGTGGGGAGGGGAAGATGGGAGAGAGAGAAGGAAGATTTTTGTTTGAAAAATAAAATAAAATTTAAGAAAAAAAAGGCAAAACGTTCACCCCAACATGGGGGAAGGGGCAGGGCTAGTTGATAGACTTTTATTTCTTTTGTTAAAAAAAAGATGAAAAAAAGAGCATCAAGAAAACATTTTAAAAGTACACAGAAGAAAACAAAAAGTTCAAAGGGGGACGCAAAAATTGGGTAATTTTTGTTGTCAATATTTATTTAATGATAATAGCTGGATGTGGCAAAACAAAATAGGGAAATTAATAGCTATTAATAGTAGTTAACAAAGTAGTTTAATGTCTGCAAAGTACTTTACTCACTACTTGCTTGTTAAATACTTTACTAACTCTTCTCATTTAATCCTCACAATAACTCAGTCTGATAGGTACTATTAGTATCCCCATTTTACAGACGAGGAAACTGAGGTCAAGAGAGGCTAAGCAACTTGCCCAAGGTCACATAGCTGAGTAGTACCTGAATCAGGATTTTTCTTCAAGTCTTCCTGACTTTAATTCCAATGCTCTACTTAAATTTAATATACACTTTAAATACCAAACTACATGTAATAAGAATTCACAGTTTCATATATAGTCCTTTTTTGTTCTTTGTGTGTTAAAATGTTCATATTTGTTGATGATTGTTAAGTTCATAATTTTAGAAAAGAAAATGAGAAAAACCCCAAATGATTCAGTAATGTTTAAGAAGGGAGAGGACATTTTCAGCTAAGAGGTGGCTTTCCAGAGGAGGGAGCACCTGAGCTGGGTCCTGGAGGAGGGAGCTGGCCATAGGTAATGGCCTGCAGGAATGCACCAAGGTGGGAGACAGAAGGTCAAGTGTAGGGAACAGTTAGTAATACAGCTTGGTTGGAGCACACGTGGGAGTAATGTGAAATAGGACTGGAAAGGGAGGTGAGAACTAGACTCTGGAGAGTCTTAAATGCCATACTAAAGAATTTGTATTTTATCCTATAGGGAGCCACCACTATTATTGTCACCAATATTTTTTTCTGCACTGACAGCAAATTGCTGCATGGCATTAAGACATGAAATAGAACATTCTCTGAAGAATCGGAAGACAGCGTCAAAGAAAGGGCAAGGGGGAAATGGGTGGGTATGAACAAGTGTGAGCTAGCCTAACCAAAGAGGAACTTCAAAGAAGATCAGCAATGAAAAAGGTCATCGAGTATTGTAAAAGAGAAGGTGGGCTGGTCACAGTGAAGGATAGCAACAATAGTAATAACTAGCATTTAGATAGCATCGTAAGACTTGCAAAGTACTTTACAAATATTATATCATTTTATCCTCACAACAACCCTGGGAAGTAAGGGCTATTATAATCCCCATTTTATAGTGGAGCAAACTGAGGCAGGCACAGGTTAAGTGACTTACTCAGAGTCGCACAGCTGACCCTGAGTGTCTGAGGCAAGAACTGAATTAGGTCTTCATAATTCCAGGTCCACTGCTGTATCTACCGTCCCACCCAACTGCCAGGATAATGGGTGGCCATCCAGAGCGCTCTACTATCACTCTTTCAATGTCAGGCCAAATCAAGGAAGGCCTCATAGGGTAGATTCCTTTGGATAGACTTGTCTGAGCTTCTTTCCTGTGGGTTATGGGGGTGGGAAAAGTGATTTCAGGGAAGAATTCCTGGAAGATATGGGAGCTGGTTTTTAAAGGCAGGATAAGATATGGACTGGTAAAGTACAGATGGGGAAATGACATGAGAAAAGCAGGAACCAGGAACTCAGTCATTCAATATTATTAGGGGACAGGAATAACTAATTCAATTTGGCTGAAGCTTAGGATCCATGTCAAAGTAGTGAGAGATGAGATGAATGTCAAGGTAAGGAGCTTATATTTGGTCCTACAGGCAATGCGAGGTCATTGGAAGTAACTGAGCAAGGCAGGAACAACACAAGGAAAGAAGCAATGAGAAAATGAATCTGGTAGCTGTGCAGGATGGGTGGAGACCGTTGAGACTCAAGTTGGGGCAAGGGAAGGCACAGTATCTGTTGATTCATAGATTTGGTGAACACAGGAAGAGTCTGAAACCCTTGAAAGACTTTGGTAACAAAACTCCCCCATGGTGCACCTCGGGAACCACTGGAGCTTTCTGACAGCACCGAACACAATGTCACAACTAGAATGCACCTATGAACATAGAACACAGACTATCACAGCTGGAAGGGCTCTCAGACCATGGAAAGTTAGATTTGGGAAAGGACCTTAGAGACCTTAAACCAATTGGACAGTGAAACATTTGGGGGCTTGAAATATATTGATGGCCATCTCCTATGCGATAATAAATGCTGTGGCAAACTTCTGGAATAACGGATAAAAATCTCAGATGATGGGCCCACATCTGCAAGAAATTTTCTAATCACTGAAATCACAGATCCTCTGGAATACCCTGGTGACAAAAGGGAGTTGAGAAAAATTTGGAGCAAAATAGAGAAAATTAAATGTATTTTAGTACTAAATGTTTGCCACAATTTGTAACTCTGACATATATAGAATTAATATTTTAGAGGTGAAAATGTCCCTAGTAATCGAAATTTTCTCACAGAGGCCCTTCCCTTCTGTCAGAGAATACTAGGGTTCCCACAACACATTTTGAGCAATGCTATTGTGGTTCACTGCGCCACCAACTTTACAGATGGGGAAACTGAGGCCTGTGAAAGGATGGGACTTGTCTACTACAACAGCCAATTTATGGCAAGGTCCCTGGCTCCCACCCTGGGAGCTTTCTTCTGCCGCACCCTGCTAGCGGCTCCTTTGGGTACGAACCATTTTATGGCAGCCCCAGCTGCCCGGCGGCTGTAGGGGGAAAAGGGAGCAGAGGGGAGAGGAGTCCCGGGCTTTCTCTGACTGCTGCCTTTGGGCCTGGGATTAATTTATTTACTCTGGCTCCAGAGATCCGCAGTGGGAAGGACCCAGCCGTCTGTCAAGACGGGGAGCCTTCTTCACCCCACCCTCCTTCCCACCCCCAGCAAAATATATTTCCCTGCGGCTGTACTGGTGCTGAACAGTCGCTAATTTTGTATTCCAATTATAATTTGTTCCCTTTTCCTCCTTTTAATAAAAACGAAAGCATCCGGAAACATCCGGGCGTGGGCCCGGGAAGAGAAAGGATTGCCATAATTAAAAAGTGTCTTCAATCAGGCTCTTCTAATGGCTTGTCAGCTCAACCTGGCCTTCCTCCACCTCCCCCTCCCCCTCCCCAAGCTAGGTTTCCCCCCCGCCCCTCCCCCCAATGCCCACCTCCAGAGGCAGCATTTACATTCCTTAATAACCCCTCATTAATATTCATGAGGTGGGGCGGGTAATAACGGCTGAGCGAACTGCACTAATTCAATTTCCCCCGCCTCAGTGTGTTTAGTTAATCACCAGGGGACCTGGGCTACTCAGTACAATTATTTATTCGGAATTAGACCTTGAGGCATCTAGATTGAAAAAGGGAACCAGGAATACAATTAAAATGGGACTCTCTTTGCCCCATGGCTGGTTCCTCCCACACTTTCCAGCCCAGCTCGCGATCCCCCTGTCTTCCTATCTCTCGGTCTTTTTTCCCTGACTGCCTGTCTTCCTGTTTGTCTGTCTTTTCTCTGTCTCTCTATCTGCCTGTCTCACTGTATGCTGGTCTCCCTCTCTCCCTATCTGCCTGCCTGTCTGCCCTTGCCTCCCAGGAGGGCTCTATAGAAAAGCTGAGAGTTTTTATGAAGCTTGGGTGGAACTGACTGGAATCAATTCCTGGTAAAGAATTGAGTCAAGGTTCCCTAGCTTCAGTCAACTGAATCTTTCCCTAGAAATCTTTAGCTTGGTCCTGTCCTGGTCCCTGAAGCAGGGAGAGTGGGAGGGTTGGGGCCAGTGTGGTGCTGGGTCCTGGGCAAACCACAAAAGGTATACAAGATTTACGCATTCATACATTTATTAATCTCTTTCTTAATTTGTTCCTTTACTCTTTTTCCAAAGACAGCTAGGTGGGGCAGTGGATAGAGTGCTGGGCCTGGAGTCAGGAAGACTCATATTCCTGAGTTCAAATCTAGTGTCAGACACTAGCTGAAAGACCCTGAGCAAGTCACTTAACCCTGTTTGCCTCAGTTCCTCAGCTATAAAGTGAGAAGGGGGAAAGAAAATGTCAAACCATTCCAGTATCTCTGCCAAGAAAATCCCAAATAGAATCATGGAGTGTAGAACATAATTGGAAAAATGGCTTAACAACATTTTTTCCTTTCTTTATTTCTTCTTCCTTCTTTCCTTCCTTCCTTTCTTTCTTTTTCTTTCTTTCTTTTTCTTTCTTTCTTTCTTTCTCTCTTTCTTTCTTTCTTTCTTCCTTTCTTCCTTCCTTCCTTCCTTCCTTCCTTCCTTCCTTCCTTCCTTCCTTTCTTTCTTTCTTTCTTTCTTTCTTCCTTTCTTTCTTCCTTCCTTCCTTTCTTCCTATCTTTCTTTCTTCCTTCCTTTCTGGGTCAGAAATGCATCAAAATTGGATTTTGCCCTCAATAAACACAAGATCTAGTGGGACAGAAATGGACAATACACACACACACACACAGAGGGAGAGAGAGAGAGAGAGAGAGAGAGAGAGAGAGAGAGAGAGAGAGAGAGAGAGAGAGAGAGAGAGAACATATTTACAATAAAAAGCAGGATATAGAAGTATAAATTGCTATGAAGGTTCCAAGAGGGGAAAGATCAGATCTGGGTAGGGGCTCACGAGGGCTTCATAGAGGAAGTGGTATCTGAGTCTGGCCTTGAAAGACAAGCAGTATTCTACTTTCCCCTGGTTAGGCAAAGGCCCCTGCCTTCTCTACCCGCTCCTCATCCCTGGATCCAGGCTTTTCATTTAGGCACAAGCAATAGAGAGCAGAAGGAGGAGGGATGGAGGCAGGACAACTGTTTGCTGTTATTCTGTATTCCATTCTTGCAAAGCTGCATTCATAATTGATTTATCTGATAGTTACAGTATAGTAAATGTAGAATGAGAGTGAGTGGAAAGGCTGATTCTCCTGGGATTCCCACTATATCCCTCCTGACTGTTAGGGATATTTTTGCTCATATGTTTGTCCATTTCTTGCCTCATACAGGCATAATGGCTCATTCAGACCATTTTCTCTGCTTGCAGACCTCACCCCTCTCCCCCTACTCTCCCTTTCACTCCCTGTACCAAATGCTTGCTCCTTCCCAGCTTTCCAGTCATCCTCATTGCCAGCACTGTGTTCCTAAACAACACTTTGCATCTTCCTAATGTACTTGCACAATATTTTGTATTATATAATTACCTTTTTTGCTGTCTTATTCCCTCATTAGACTGTGAGTTCCATGAGGGCAGGGACCATATCTTTCTCATTCACTCACTCATTTACTAAGTAGATGCTATGGTTTGCAGAATAATGTGCTTGGGTATTGTGGGGGAGGGATACCAAGTCTAGGTAGGATATGTTTGTTTTCTACTCTTATGGAACCCAAAGTGTACTACGTTAGTGTTATGTATGTAAGCTGTATGTCCTGGCATAGTGCTCTACAGACAGTAGGTACTTAATACATGTTTGTTGCATTGTATTATGCTCTGATTCACAGGACCTTAGGGAAGGCCCTGGGCCCTAACCCATCTTAGGGATGGATTGTTCTAATCCTCACACAGAAAGATTTGTCCATGAGATCTGTCAACCAATGTTTTAGTCCATCATCATAAAATTTATGTAGGCATCCTATCAATCTGAATATAGGCTGTATTTTTTCATTCAAAATTTTGCTTGTATAAAACCTGAGTATGGCCTATAATCATATATATATGTATATGTATATGTATGTATGTATGTATACACACATCTCCACATATACATTGCCCCCTTTCAAAGAGATCTTATTTTAAGGGTGTAGACTGTTTTAATTAATCTAGTATATGGATTAGTATCTTCACTTACAGCTTTCAATTAAAATTATATATGTATACATCATATATATATATATATACATACAGAGCCATTCACCTTCAACCATATGATCAGAAATATGCATTAGTCACCTACTATGGGCTCATCCTCATATTTTCATACCCATATTTATTCTATTCAACAAATATTTACTAAGTATTAGTTTTACTACTTATCATCAGTTCAACTTGGACAAGTCTAGTGTATCGCAAGCTCCCTGAGGACAGGGACTGTTTTTGTTTTCATCTTTATGTGCCCAGCACCAGGCATATATGTGCTGTTTAATAAAAACAAGCTTGTTGAATTGAAGTTTGTTATCTGATCTCTCAGGACCTCGCTTCCCTCGTCTGTAAAGTAAGATTGGACTAGATGATCTCCAAGATTTCTTCCAGCTCCCATGTTCTGTGGTCTGTGGTCTCTCCTAGCTTTTATATTGTGTGTAATTTGATGTGACAACACTGAGTAAAGTAGGGTTTGGATGGATGGAAGAGAGGGGGAGAGAGAGGATGGCCTCTCGAGCAAGGGGAAAGCTAAGAGTAAAAAAGTATGTAGTAGGAAGAGTAATAATAATAAAAACAATAATAATTATTACTCTAATGAGAAGAAGGAGGAGGAGGAGGAGGAGCAGCATAGGGCTTTAAGGTTTGCAAAGATCTTTACATACATAACTTCATGTGATCCTCACAACAACCCTGCGAAGCAGGTACCATTATTATCTTCATTATATAGACAAGGTTACTGAGCGTGAGAGGGACTAAATGTTTTGCCCAGGGTTTGCAGCTAATAAATATTTAGCAGCAGAATGTGAATCCAGGTTTTTTTGAATGTGAATCCCATGCTCTATCTACCATGCCAGGCTGGTTTCCCAGGAATTTGCCTTGCTTTTCTTTTTGAGGAGAGGATCTATTGGAAGGTCAAGGCATAAGCCTCTCTCCTCCCCCTCCAACTCTCTCCAAGACCAAATCGTATCTCAACTCAGCCCTTTCTTGCTCCACCAAGCCCATGTCAGAGGCCGTGACAAATAGCTTAGCTGATGGCTTATAATGTCGGAGATGATGGAAATGGGGATGTGACAGTTGAAAGAATGGGTTGGGGATGCTTGTCATAACTTTATTTGTGGGAGGTGAGTTCTTGTCAGCAAGTGATGGATCATCCAAGGCCAGGGCACAATGCAAGTCCCAGCAGAGTATCTCTCTCTCTCTCTCTCTCTCTCTCTCTCTCACTTTCTCTCTCTCATCTGCCTTTCTCTCCCTTGGACTCTCTATGTCTGTCTGTCTGTCTTCTCACACACACACACACACACACACACACACACACACACACACACACACACTCACACCCTCCCTGCTCTCTCTTCTCTGAAAGCCGAATGACTGGGGATGACAAATGATTTTCTCAGCAGGAGCAGGGGAAGGGAAATTTGAAGGTAAAGAGGCTGTGTGGACAGCACCTCAATGTAGTTTCTGTTTATCCTGCTGACTGCAGGCATCTACCCGACCTACTCCTCTGGAATATGTCTAGGGCCATAGCAGCTAGTTCTTGGGTTACCCTCTTGCACGACTGAGGCTCTGGCAGGTGGGGACTGATCTTCATCTGCTCCATGCTCTTGACTTGTCTAGGTAAGGAAGAACTGTTGGGCCTCACGACAGGAACAAGGATGGGGAGTAAGATGAAGTAGCCAACTGGACCCACCTTCTTGTGGAAGTGGGTCCAGGCAGGAGTTGGGGAGAGTAGAATAGTAGACTATGGAATGCTAGGACAACAAAGAACCTTAGAATATATCATATAAACTGTCAGAGCTGAAAGGGACTTTAGAACATAGAATATGGAATAACAGAGATGACAAAGGCCTAAAAATATAGAACATTTAATGGTCAAGCTGTAAGGGACCTTAGAACGCAGAAAAGGAAGGCTGGGAGAGGAACATTAAAATGCTTAGAATATATAATGAATGAATAAATGATGAATGAAAAATAATTTGTGAAGTATTTCTTATGTGCTGGATGCTATGCTAAGTGCTAGAGATAAAAACAAAAAAGGGAGACAATTTCTACCCTCAAGGAGCTTATATTCTATCTAATGGGGAGAGACAACACATATAGAGTGGTGGTTGCCAGGGAAGATTGAAGTCACAGAGATGGTGAGCAATTTGATGATTAATTTGCTTATTATTCTTGAAACAAGAGATGGAAGAGGTTTTATACCTGAGGCATAACAGTGACTGGGGCCAGCTAGATAAAGTGGTCTCACCAGTCAGCACACAGAATGTCAGAGTTGGAAGAAACCAATATATCACCTAGTCAAACCCTCTCTTTTTACAAATGAAGAAACTGAAAGCCAGGGAAGTAGTGACTTCAGTAAGGTCACTCAGTAAGTTAGTAGTCAAGCGAGCAGTATACCTCTGTTGTCCTGACTCAAAGCCCAATGTTCTTTTTATCACACAACACTTGATTCATCCAGGACACTTAAGCTTGAACGCTGTTGTTTTCTAGTGTTCTAAGTACAAAAGTCCAGCTTGTGAGGAGGCATGGGCTTCTCAGGTTTGACACACACTTTGACCATGGCAGCTATGGAGGCAGGGGAACCGTACTCAGATGAATCAATGCTGTAACCTTGCTTAATACCCTTTCCATGTTATTGTTAAGTAAGCTTCTTTTTGTTAAATGTATGATAGCACAGCCTACCAGTGCTTCATTTCATTCCAGTCCCAAACCTGAACCATCCTACCAGACTAAGCCATACCTGGCTCAGAACAACTTCCTAATAATTAGAGTTATCCACAAGTGGAATGAACTACCTGGGGGGAAGTAGGTTCTTTCTCTTCCAAAGTCTTCAAGCAAAGACTGGATGCCCATCAGTCAGGGAGATTGTTGAGGGGATTTCTGTTCAGGTGTTGGTTGAACTAGAAGGCTGCTGAGATGTTTTCCAACTCTGAAATTCTGTGATTCTCTGGTTCTTTGATATACAGTGAGACCCCAGCCAGCTCACTTTCCCCATTTTCTAAAAATGATGATCCCGTGTTGGGAAATATCCCATATACTTTTCCCATGGCTTAGGTCTCCTTCCTTGGGTCAGCCCTGGCTACATGGTTATCGACAGTGGCAGGGCAGGCTGCCAAATGTGTTTCAATGCAGACCTGAAGGTCCTGCCATAGTCACCCCTCCTTCTCTCTTTCCCCAGCCTTGTGGATGAATGAGTTTCTTGGGCCAGCTGTTGTTGTTTCTCTAGGATAGGTCCCCTGAGATGCAAAGAGAAGCATTTTTGCCTGTTATGGTGTCAAATCTAATTGCAATCTTTTTTAGCTTTCTGAACTGTTAACTCCTTTAGCATCCTAGAATCTTCTGTCCATATCAGCCTCAAACAGAAGTTGGGTCACAGCTGAGTGGCCTTTGTCCCCCCACCCACCCTTGCCCACCTCTGTTCCCTTTACCCTCTGTCCCTACTATGGCCTCCCATTCTACCTGTTCAGTTTGGCCAGAAGTGTTCTTAGAACATAGAGCGTGGGCCCCAAGCTTCACAACTTTGGGGAATAAATAACCTTACCTGTTTACTCAGCATCCTTACAATAAATATTTAAACCTAGGTTTGAATCTTGGTTCTTACACATTACCTTTAAGGCTTTGTAAACCTCAAAGTGCTAGAGAAACAAGAGTTTTATTGTTACCCATATATCCTTGAGCAAATCACACAACCATTCTGGGCCTCAGTTTTTTCATCTTGGAAAGGTTAGACAAGGTGATCTCTAAGGTCCCTTCTGGCTCTAAATCCCATGAGGGCTGTGATCTTAGGAATACAATCAACATCAACATATAGACCTGGTGATGCTATGTGGCCAGAATCACGGAACACTAGACTCTCAGGAGGAACAAAATGACCAGTCCTAGCATCGTATAGAGTTGGGAGATACCCTAAAGGTCATCTAGTCCAACCCCCTGGTTTTACAGATGAGGGAAATGAAGCATTGAGAAGTTAAATGACTTGTCCAAGGTTACACAGGTATTAAGTGGCAAAACCTGGCTATCTGATTCCAAAACCAGTATTCTATTCACTATACCACTCTGTCTTGAGGACATGATCCAAAGGACAATAGGAAGATGCTTTATGTACCTATAAGAGGGCTGTAGCATATTTACAAAGCTGATATGCTCAAGAAGTATTATAAAATACACTATAGAGAGCATGGACAACCAGAAAAGAAATGGACTCATCATGTAGTGGGGCAACTAGGTGGTGCAGTGGCTAGCATGCAAGCCCTAAAGTCAGGAAGACTCATCTTCCTGAGTTCAAATCTGGCCTCAGGCACTTACTAGCTGTGTGACCCTGGCAAGTCACTTAACCCTGTTTGCCTCAGTTTCCTCATCTGTAAAATGAGCTAGAGAAGGAAATGGCAAACCACTCCAGTATTTTCACTACCTACCCCAGGAATTGTGTGAAAAACACTTTACAAACCACAAAATGCTACAGAAATATGAACTATCATAATTATTGTCATTGGTAGGGGTCCCTTCGTTGGGTCTTTGCTAGTCTTTCTCCCTTTTGTTAGGTATGCCTGGATGTTAATTGCATCTGAAATCACCCTGCTCCGCTGGTCTGGGTCTGCTTCTGAATCATTAGGGAACACTAGTGACCATGGTGAAGCAGTCTTTTTTTCTTGTTTAGAAGAGTTTCTTTGTGGTACAGATAATTATCCTTCATTTATTCAAAAGGTATTTGGTGAGCATCTGCTCTGGGTTTAGCACTATGTGCCATATTGAGGAGAGATGAGAGGCAGCGTGGGACCATGGAAAGAACACTGGATATGAAGTCAAAAGACCCAGGCTCAAATTTCACATCTGACACTTATTACCTCTGTGACCTTAGACAAATTACTTAACCTCTCTAGGCCTCTATTTCCTCCTCTGTAAAATGAGGACTCTGGACTAGATGGCTTCTAAGGTCCCTGCCAACTCCAAATCTATCATCCTACAGTATAAGAAAAATTGAGGTGAAATGGATTGCTCAGAGTCACACAGGAAGAAAGCAGCAGAACCAGGATTTAATAATAATAGCTAGCATTTAAGTAGCACCTACCATGTGCCAGACTCTGTGCTGAGTGCTTACAAATATTATCTCATTCGATCCTCACAACAACCCTGGGAAGTAGGTGCTATTACTATCCCTATTTTACAGTTAAGGAAATTGAGGCAAACAGAGGCTAAGCAACTTACTGCGAGTCACACAGCTAGTAAATGTCTAAGGCAGATTGGAACACAAGTCTTCCTGATTCCAGGTCCAGCATTCTATCCACTGGGACACCTGGTTTTCTTTTGATTTGAACTTAGGTCTTCTGACTCTGAATGCAAGGCTCTCTCCTTTATGCCAAGCTGCCACCTATATAAGGACTCATCCTTCATAAGTTCACAGAATAAATTGGGAGATGGCAAAAATATGAGCCAGTTAAAAAAACAACAACTGTGCAATATGGGAATAAAAGCTAAGATTAATGATACATATTTTATCACAGTGTTCAGAGGAGGGGGAGATCCCCGTGGGTTGGAGATGTTGGAAAAGGCTTCATAAAGAAGGTAGAACTCTGTTGTTCCTTGAAGCATCCTTGAAGTTAGAATAGAGAGAGATGGAAATCAGGGGGTGGGGCAGCAGTGCATTCTGGGCACCATGATGTAATGGAAAGAGTACTGCCATGTGAGTCAGGAGACGGGTTCTGTTGCTCACTAACTGTGTGACTTTGGGCAAATCATTTAGCCTCCCCAGACTTTAGTTTCCTCATCTGTAAAATGAGAAGACTGGATTAGATTGTCTCTAAAGACCCTTATTGCTCTGACATTCTGTGATGAGCATGAACAAAGGTTTGGAAGCAGAATGTGGATGTTGGGTTTGGTGGGTCATTTGATTTTCTCCTTAATTTAAAAAATGTATTCGAACTTCATAACTATCAATATAAGCAAACATTCGAATGCTGGGGACAGTTTGGAGAATGATGTCTAGATAATGGGATCATATAGATTTTTGGAAGTATATGTTGTTGGCTAATATAGAATATGTTTTGCATGATAGCATATGTATAATCTATAGCAAATTGCTTGCCTTTCTCAGGGAGGGGGAGAGGATAGGGAAGAAGGGAGAGCATTTGGAATTCAAAATTTAAAAAAAGAAATAGTAAAAATTGGTTTTATATGTGATTGAGAAAAAAATAAAACAAACATCACCGACAAAAAAAAGAAGTGTATGTTGTGACCTGATAATGGGGGGAGCGTGCTTGAATGTCAAGCTGAGTAATTAAGACTTTCTTATGTGGGCAATAGGAGCCATTTTTTGTTCTTGAATAGCACCAGGAAAGGGGTATCATGAAAGTCACAAAAGTTCTCTTTTTCTGCAGAAATTGCTTTTTCTAGTGATGAATACAAGGTGTAGTTAGGATAGGTAGGGGTGACATGGCTTGGACCCCACAGAGACTCATTCACCAACCTGTACTAATCCTGTACTAGCTGCATGAATGTGCAGCTAATTCTTGCCACTTGTCTGCTTCCTGGTAATCTGACCATCTCAGAAGCCACTTTCAAATATGCCGGCCTCATTCCCCAAGCAAGACTCAGAAACATATGGAGAAACTTAATCCTACCAGGGAATTCTGCTTTCCTAAAGATGAAGCTGCCTGGATCCATAACTTCTGCACCATTGTTCAGAACTTTGGACAGTAGCCGGGTATGGGGTGGGCGTGGAAAGTCCTCATGGGTGCACACACAGACACACACATAAGCATACAAACACACACATATACAAAACACAAGGAAAAAGGCATCAGTCACCAAGCAGGCTGGGGCACATAGTATGGGACAGTGGAAAGAGTACTAGATTTAGATCCAGAAGACTTAGGTTTGGATCTTGACTCTGCAGCTTACTCCTTATGTGATCTTAGACAAGTCACGTGACCTTTATGGAGATGATATTTCCTCTTCTTTAAAATGAGGGCAAGGGACTTAAATGATCTCCAAGATCACTTCCCACTCTAAGTCTTTTTTTTTCCTGTCCTGTGACTAGTTATTGTGTACTTTCTGTTATCTTGATGACACCTTCCTTTATAACAGCCCCTCCCCTTCCCATACACTAAAAAAGAGGAAAAGTCCACAAACAGTATCCCTACCCTGAAGCAGATAAAGAGACCCTAGACCCAATGTCACCCTCAACTCCCTAAGTTAGACTGACAACAGATCTTGGTCCTACCTCATCCTTATTCCCTCTCTATCCCTAAGACTGTCATGGGGATGGGATGAATCCTTTAGGATAAGGGTTAGAGGAATAAGTGGCTGAAATCAGCTAGGTCCTGATCATGGGCTTTGTCAACAGGCTCTAAAGTTCAGTGGGTTAATATTGAGTTAGATGTAGTCACATAGTGTTTTCTGTTGTTTTTCAGTTGCTTCCAACTCTCTCTGTGACCCCATTTGGCCTTATCTCGGCAAAGACACTGGTTTGGTTTGCCATTTCCTTCTCCTGCTCATTTTACAGATGAAGAACTAAGGCAAGCAGGGCTAAGTGACTTGCCCAGGGTCACTCTAAGTCTTATAACATATTTTTGGAGATGAAGACAGAACATCAGAGGGGTTGTTTCTTCCTTAAGCCCCATTCTTCTTTTTTTTTTTAAGTCCCAGTCTTTTAAAGGTTCTTGGTAGCATCAGCTACTAACGTCATGGCTCTGAGAAAAGCCTCCAAATGCCCTTGAGGCAGCAGCTAGTACTAAGATAACCAACAAGGCTTTGAGTTCCTTAATGGGTCTTTATATGTGCTTTAACTTTATTCTGTAGGCAATGGATTCATTACTGGACAGGCAGGGCTATGGTTTTGCTGCACTGGCTAAAACTGTGACAAGGGAAAGGAAAGGAAGAGCAGATTAACTCTTTGCTTCTCGATGGTAAAGCTTTTCAGACCCTGGACAGCAGTTACCTTTGTCTATGAGTTAGGACATTTATAATGCTTTCTTACCATCTGAACCTTGTGAGGTAGCCAGTACAAGTATTTCTATGTTAAAGATGAAAAAGCTGAAAGTGGGGTTAAGTGACTTGTAGTGATCACAGGATCATATAATCTGGAGCTTTGAAGTACTTCTGCGATTATTTATTCACCCCTTCCTTAAATTGTAGATAGGGAAACTGAAGCCCAGAGAGGATAAATTACACAGGTAGTAAATAGCAGAGTTGTAATTCAATCCCAGGTCCTACAACTCCAAATTTTTAAAATTAAATTTATTTTTTAATAAATAAAAATCTATTTTCTCTCCCTCTCACCCCCATAGTGGGGGGAAAAAAGAAAAAAAAAACCTCTTGTAACAAAAACACATTATCAAGCAAAATAAATTCCTCCATTGACCTCTACACACACACATACATTATAATATATGTATATATATGTGTGTATATGTATATCTTTATACACATGTAATATGCTTCATAATCAGTCCTCTGGAATCATGCCTCCAACTACAAATTGAGTTGTTTTTCCATGGTAGTACATTGTCAGAAGCAGGGATGGAAACAAACTAAGGTCTTGACTCCGGGTCCAGGACTTTTTTCATTTCATGCCATTGGCTTGATGAGCAGACGTGTTAAAGGGTGAGGGACTAGTGGCAGGAAGACCAGTTAGGCTACAGTCATGGCAGAGCTGTGAAGTGATCAGGACCTGTACTATAGCAGTGGCCATGAGAATAGAGAGGATGGGATGAGTTAGAGAGTGAGGGTGAGAGCTTCCAAATTCTCTTCTGTGTTCTTTCTCGACCACTGTTTCTCAACCAGCCAAATACATGCTTTGGTCTTTCCAAATATTCTTGGTTCCTCAGTTTTATCAGTTACTAACCAGGAGTCGACCAAGATGGAAAGAGGATGAGATAAAATGAAAGAGCCAGGACTTTGGAGTCAGAGGATCTGGCTTTTGAATCCTGGTTCTGCTACTTACTGCCTATGTGACCTGTGCTGTTATTCACTTTTTCAGAACCCCAATTTCCTCATAGGTAAAATGAGAGGGTCAGACTTGATGATCCCCTTTTCTATAATAATAACAGCTCACATTTATATTGCCCTTTCGATTCAATCAAATACTTCCTAGACATGATCTCATTAATTCTTACAACCAGGCTGAGGAGTAGCAAGTGCCAGAATTATTCTCATTTTGCAGAAGAGAAAACTGAGGCTCAAAAAACCCTAAGTGACTTACAGCTGGTAAGCACCAGATCTGGGACTTGGATATAGTTCTCATGGCTCCAAGGTCATTGTTTGCTTCACTACACTTTAATTCTTCTCATGAGGATGTGAATTTGTATCATGACTGGGGAATGAATGTAAATGGACAGATGGCTGAACCCATGGATGGCTGAATGAGGGCAGCCTCTTTTGTGTGTCCCAACAAATTTGAAGGTAAGTCATGGAGGGCAGAGACCTGTATTGTACAGCAACCAATCCCCTAAGACTTATCATTAGAATTATAGAAGGAAGGAAACAAACATTTATTAAGTGCCTATTGTGTTTTAGGCACTATGCTAAACACTTACCCATATGAACTCATTTGATCCTCATAACAGCCCTGGCAAAAAGGTGCTATTATTTATTATATCCATTTTATAGTTAAGGGAACTGAAGCAGGCAGAGGTTAAGTGACTTGCCCAGGATCACATAACCAGTAAGTGTCTGAAATCAGATTTGAGCTGAGGTCTTCTTGAATCCAGTCCCAGAACTCTATCCACTGCCCCAACCATTAGAAGTGTTAGAAGGGAACCTTAGATATTAGGCAGCCTCACTCTACTACTCCCATTTGCAGAAGAGGGAACTGAAGACTGGAGAGATGAATGACTCACTCAAGGTCAGACAGGTAAAGTATCAGAGGCAATATCTGAACCCAGGTCCTCTGACTCCAGAGCATATGCTCTTCCCACTGTACTGCACCTGTCCCATTTTACAAATAAGGACTCATGTCCAGAGAGGTAAAGTCTGTTGCCCAGTCACTCATCTACTCAAATGGATCTGTGAGCTCCTTGATATGAATGCTTTCTGCAATGATGCAGCTCAAAAGGGGAGTGGGGGTTAGGGATGTCCTTTCTCATCCTGTGCAACTCTTGCCCATGTCCTCTCATAAACTCACCACATGGGCTGCACTCAACTTGCTGGAGGCCTTCCTTCCTTTCTCCTGACATCATGAGGACACCAGTAGAGCACTCTGACAATCCACCTGTCACCCTTGCCACATGACCAGCCAGCCCATCAATTCTCAGTGACACTGATAGGAATTAGAGCTCAACCCAGGTTATCTGATTCCTAATTAACTGCTCTTTTTACTACACAATGCCATTCTATTCCATTCAACAATTATACAGTAAGCAACTAATATGTTAATTCTAGTGCCTTCCTTCTGCTAATTATTTCCTATTCATCCCATATATAGCTTGTTTGTATACCTCTCTTTGCATGTTGTCTCCCTCATTAGACTGTGAGCTCCTTGAAGGCATGGACTGTCTGTTGCCTCCTTTTGTATTGTGCTTCAGGACTTAACACTGCCTGGCACATAGCAGGCACTTAATATATGTTTATTGATTGCCTGTGTTCAAAGTACTGTGTTGGATGCTAGAGATACAAAGATAAAAAATAACATAGCCCCCTCCCCTCAAGGAGCTTGCCTTTTAATGTGAGGGAGGATCATTGGGATGATAGGTTTTAGAGTTGGAAGAGACCTTACAGGCAGTCTAGCCCAGGGTTTCTTAAACTTTTTCCACTCTCTACCCCTTCAGCACTTCTTAAACTGTGGGTTGAGACCCCATATGGGGTCATGAAACCCAGCTTCTTGAACTTACAGATGAGGAAACTGAGGTCCAGAGAAGAGTAGTTATTTGCCTGAGATTACACAAGACAAGTGAATGAGGAAGCTAGGATTTGAATTCAGCAAGTATTTTGACTTTCAAATCCAGTGTTCTTTTCATTACATCACACACACACACACACACACACACACACACACACACACACACACAATCACAGTTAATAGCTCATATGTATAGAGAGTCTACTTCTCTCCTATCTCATCCTTGGGTCTTGCCAAGGAGATGTGAGTGGATGGGTGCTTCCTTTTGGATCCTCTCCTTTTCTCTAGTCCCCATTCACCCATTCCCAAGAATCAGCTCTGTCTAAACCTTATCTCTCTCATCCCCATTCCAGCCCTAGAAAGAATTTCCACTGAATCAAGTGAATCATTTCCCTGGGGTTTTGGTTACCAATTTACAATGTGAGAGGGAGCCCAGCAGTTTAGCTGTACTCTCTTGGTGCAGATGGGCACCTGCAATCTTCCTGGACTCCACTGTTCTGGTATTGTTTTTAATTCAATATCTTGTCTTCCTGCTCAGCCTCTCTTTATTGGATAAGAACACTCTGTTATTGAATCCTGCCCTGCAGGAGAAGATGCAAGTTTCCCAGACAGCAGAGAGGTTGTTTCCGAGGCTTCTAAGGTCAGCCACTATATGAAGATGGGAATAAGTCCAAGAAATCCTAGTAGTTACAAACTACCTGCCTGGATAACTGTGACATTGCTTTGGGCATTTCTGGAATTTATTTTGACACTCATTTTCATCCTGTTTTGCACAATGAAAGGGAGTCAGGATTCTTGAATCCCAGGCCCTCTGTGGCCTTGAGTTATTTTCTGTATGGGGTGCCTCTCTTCCCTCGTTTGTAAAATTGGGATAATTATATTTGCATGCCATGGAATGTTCTTAAAAGAAGAACTTTGTAAAGTGTTTTAGATGCCTTGCACATGACAATTAATTAATAAATGTTTGTTGAATTGACCGTAGGAAGAGGGAAGAAGGCATGGAAACAAGAAAATTCTAGGCAATGTGAATTATTCAATTCACAATTCTATCACCTCTTAAAGTTTACAAAGCACTTTTCTTACAATGACCCTGAAGTACAAACATTGGCTTTGGTTTTGGACCTACTTGTGTCTTCATTGGTATGGGAATTCCCACCAAGAAAACCATCAATGCAATTCAGCTCCTACTCTGTAACTTAGAGTCTTGAACAAGTTACTTGGGACACTCAGAGATCAAAGTGACTTGTTCCAGAGTCAGGTGGGTGGGTATGCATCAAAGGCAAGACTTGTACCCAAGTCTTTCTGATTCCAAGGCAGACTCTCTATTCGTTCTCTATCTACATTTTATAGGTGAGGAAACAGATTCAGTGAAGTCGTTACTTATTCAGGGAAGTTGCTGTTTAGTAGTGTCTGATTCTTCATGACCTCATGGACCACAGCACACAGACCGTTTTACCCTCCATTATCTCCCAAAGTCTGTCAGAGCTCATGTTCATTGTTCCCATGACACTATCCAGCTCATCCTCTGCCATCCCCTTTTCCTTTTGTCTTTAATCTTCCCCAACATCAGGGGCTTTTCCAATGTGTCCTTTCTTCTCATTATGTGACCAAAGTATCTAAGTTTCAGCTTTAGTATTTGACCTTCTAGTGAACAGTCTGAATACTAAAATTCTTAGAATCAGATTGTGGATATGAACCCAGATCCCTCCTGATTCCAAGTCCAGTAGATTTCCCACCACCCCTGTGTTGGCTCATACTACAAAGGTTGGGAGGTGGAAATAGATACCTGGGACAGGCTGAAGAACTTTGAGAAGTGAAAATATCTCCAAACAGGCTCTATGGACAACATTATGATGGTCTGCTCTGCTGAGGACTATCTGGAAACAAAAAGGAGTCAGGATCTCATAGCCAAAAGGAATCTCAGAAGATAGAGTTGGAAGGTCACCTAGTCTAACTCCCTCATTTCACACACTAGAAAACTGAGAGCCACAGAGGGAGGTAATTCTCTCAGTTAGTTAGTGATAGTTCCAGGACTAGAACCCACATCTCTTAATTCCCAATCTTTTGCTTTTTCAAATGCATCACGTTAGCTCTGTTAGGATGAGGAGGGTCAATGACCCGAAATTTTGAGAGGAGAGTCCAAGGGAAGGACTCTTTATGGGCTTCTAGCAATGCATTTGGCTTCCCTCGCTTTCTCCCTCCCATTTCTCCCCCCTTCCCATCACCCTCTCAAACAGAAAAGCTGTAATCTCTTCTACTGGATCACTGTGTTTCAAATCAGCACAAGATTGCAGGTAGGAGCTCAATATTGGTGATAAATATATTTTATGAGTGTTTTTTTAAGGATATTTTCTTAAGGGCTGTTCCAATAAATAATTTACTAGGGCAGTGAAAGATGGAGGAAATGCTCAGGCTGCATCTCAGAGCACCTAAATGTTGAAGTTTATGGAACTCCAAGCAGCCCACAGCTATTTAAAAACTTTTGGGAAGGGATAATTCTCCCACATTACATTTTTAAAAAGGTTACAGCCCAGCATGTGGCTCCTCTCCAGCCTGTGAGTACAGCAGGCAGAATTCTGGGTTAGAGTATTCCATCTATCTTACATTTCTAGCACTGAAACATGGCTGAGTAGCACTGTAGTGGTAGGTACCCGGGAACAAGTAGAGAAGAATAAACATAGTCTAGGCCTTAGAGGCACTTACAGTCTTAAGGAAGGAAGGAAACAAGCATTTATTAAGCACCTACTATATGCCAGGCACTTGAAAAATATAACAACCTTGGGAGGAAGGTGCTATTATTATCCCCATTTTACAGTTGAGGAAACTGAGGCACATAGTAGTTAAGTGCCTTACCTGGATCACATAGCTAGTAAGTGTCTGAGGCCAGATTTGAACTCAGGTCTTCCTGACTCCAGGCCCAGTACTCTATCCACACTATACCACTTAGCGTTTCCACCTAGGGAAACAACAGCCCACCTATGAAGAAATTTTATATATATATACACACACATACGCATACACAGACATACATACATATACATGTATATGTGTGTGTACATATATGTACATATACACACATATACATACACACTTATACATAAACACATATTTCTCTATATACATATATATGCCTAAAACAGCATAGATAACAGAAGTATATGTATAACAGTGGGAAGAGGATTAAGAAGAAATCTGGATTTTCATTCTATATGTGACGGTTACTAGCTGTATGACCCTAGTCTGTTTCTTTATCTGTTAAGGGGGTATGCAACTTGTGGTTTAGAGCCCCAGAATCTATGCTTGCACAAACCAGGTTCAATCTTGGAGGATTGTCAAAAATCATTCTTTTTTTAAAATTTGGGCACCCACTCATATTTCCCCTTTGGAATACTCAGAATTTGCCCTACTTTGTTCCTATACAGCCTTCCCCTGAGACTATCAGACTATAATGAGTGTGGGTTTCCACTGATTTAGGTAAAAAGGTGCTAGCTCCTGTGCAAGCACTCAAAAAAACCCATATCAGATTCAAGATAGCCTTTATTTAGGGGGCAGCTAGGTGGCACGGTGGGTAGAGCACCAGCCCTGGAGTCAGGAGGACCTGAGTTCAAATCCAGCCTCAGATACTTGACACTTAGTAGCTGTGTGACCTTGGGCAAGTCACTTAACCCCAACTGCCCTGCCTTTCCTCCTCCGAAAAAAAAGCTTTATTAAAAGATAGCTTTTATGTCATCCCACTGAAAAAAAATTCAAAAAAGCAAAGGACTCAGTGGAACCTATAAATATCCTTAATTTTCTCTCTGGTGACTCAATCCTACCTTCTCCTCTCTACTCCTATGCAGGGGCCCACACAGTCCTCTAGATGCAGAGTAAGAACCTAGAGTTTGGACTCCTCCACCTCGAGCGGAGAACAAACTTGAGGTTACTAGAAAATTAATTCCTCGTCATCTAGCGAGGCCCAGTCTTCCCTAGGATTTCTATAGACCTCCAGATAGATAGTACCACTCTAAGCATGTGGTGCTTCCTGGAAAAGGAATTTTGTACTTGAGGTTGTTACAAAGGCAACCCCATTCCCGGTGGCCCTGCAAAGTCCGGATAATTCAGAGTAAGAGCAGAACTCCGGCTTTGTTTCCTTACATTACAGTCCAGTGGTTTTCTGAACTTCCAGCTGCAGGGCCCTATGCTTGCTCCTTTTCTCCCTAAGAGGTTTAGTTCAGGAAAAAAAAGCACTGTATAAAGCTCCCCCTGTGTTTCCTTCTCTAGGAACTCCTTCACTTCATTTGCATCATGTGCAATCCCTCTTTTTCTGATGCCATATGGTAGAAAGGTTCTACCATTGACTCTCCATGGTTGCTGTTACTGGTGGAGGTTGGGGGAAAGGGGAGAGTATGTCGATAGGCAGGCGTCATCCAACCCACCCCTTGGAACTCAGTCAGCTCTCAGATTTCTTAGCTTTGATGCCTTTATTGCTGATGCTTGCTAGATAGCTCTGTCTCTGTCTCTGCTTTTTCCTTTAACAGTTTTTTATTAATTAATTAATTAATTTTTAGTTTTAGTTTACAACATTCAGTTCCTCAAGTTTTTGAGTTTCAAATTTTCTCCCCCTCCCTTTCCTCCCCCATCCCCACCCAAGATGGCATGCAATCTGATATAGGTTCTACGGATACCTTCACACTAAACATATTTTCACAATAGTCAAGTTGTAAAGAAGAACTATAATCAATGGAAGGAACCATGAGAAAGAAGAAACAAAACAAATAAAAACAAACAAAAATAGAGAGAGCAAATAGTTTGCTTCAATCTGCATTAAGACTCTTAATTCTTTCTCTGAATGTGAATTACTTTTTCCATCATGAGTCTTTTGGAGCTGTCTTAGAACCTTGTATTGCTGAGAAGAGCCAAGTCTATCAAAGTACGTCAGGAGAGATACTGTGTGTCTGTAGTCATGTATATCTGTAATAATGTCCTCCTGGTTCTGCTCCCTTCACTCAGCATCAGATCATCTAAGTCTTTCCAGGTTATTATGAAGTCTGTCTGCTCCTCATTTCTTATTGCACAAGAGTATTCCATTACATTCATATACCACAACTTGTTTAGCCATTCCCCAATTGATGGGCATCCCCTTGATTTCCAATTCTTTGCCACCACAAAAAGAGCTGCTATAAATATTTTTATGATTCCTTTATGATTTATGATTCCACTTGTATGATTCCTTTGGGATACAGCCCTAGAAGTG
The DNA here is from genome assembly GCF_011100635.1 of Trichosurus vulpecula. Lineage (NCBI taxonomy): Eukaryota > Metazoa > Chordata > Mammalia > Diprotodontia > Phalangeridae > Trichosurus > Trichosurus vulpecula. The sequence goes on from NC_050575.1 coordinate 110,531,775, forward strand.
GTATTTGCTGGGTCCAACCTAGTTATGTTGTTAAGCTGCCCAAACTCACACATTTTCAAGTGATTAATAATCATTCTATGCTAACCTCGGAAGTTTTATGAGGATCAAATGAGATACTTTGCAAATTGCACAGAGCTATATAAATGTCAATAAATTGGTTCAATGGTACTAGAAAGCTATTTGGAATTATGCTAAGAAAGTGACAAGAATGTCCATTCCTCTTGATCAAGAGATCCTAGGGCTAGGCTTATGACCCAGGGAGGTCAAAGACAAAGAAAGGTTGAATGTAAACCAAAATATTTGTAGCAGCACTTTTTGTAGTATAAGGAACTGAAAACAAAGTAGATGCTCATTGATGTGGAAATGCCTAAATGACTTGTAGTACATGAATATAAGGTTTGTGGGTTGGTTGGTTGTCCTTAGTTCTGGAAGAGGACCAAAATGACATCACTATGCTAGAGTCAAGTTTCAATGTGTCCAACTGTGGCTGATCAGACCAATGTGAGCCTGGAATGCTCTACCACAGGTCGGGCACAAACAGTCCGTGTGAACATTTGGGGTGGATATTCTAAACTTGCACATCCTGCTTTTCCTTTGAGCTGTTTCAGTTCTGCTTTGCTCATAGAACACAGCACCTTCTCTGACGTGGGCATGCCATCTGAGCAGACTTGTGCCAGTGTCTCCCATGTCACACAATTCCAAAGTTCTTAAGAGAGACCTTGAGAGTGTCCTTGTAGCGCATCTTCTGACCACCATGTGAACGCCTGCCTTATGTGTGAGTTCTCCATAAAACAGTCTTTTTGGCAAGCATACATTTTGAATTTGAACAACGTGGCCAGCCCATCAGAGCTGTGCTCTCTGAAGCAGAATTTGAATGCTCGGCAGTTTAGTTCGAGTAAGGACCTCAGTGTCTGGTACCTTATCCTGACAGGCGATCTTCAGAATCTTCCTAAGACAATTCAAATGTATATATGCATATGTTTATGTGTATATATGTATTTGTATATGTGCATATATGCATATATGAAACAGTAAGTATGATGAATACAGAGAAGCATGGGAAGATATATGAACTGATACAAAATGAAATAAGGAGGATCGGAAAAATGATTGGCACAATGACTACAAGAGTATAAATAGAAAGAACAACAGCAAAATAAATGAAACTGAATACAGTGAAAGTATAATGACCAAGTTTGGCCCCAAAGAAGAGATGAACATCCCCCCTTCTTTCTTTGTAGAGGTAGGTGACCAGGTTGTGAAACATTTTATATAATGTTAGACATCTATATAATGATGTATTGATTACTTTTGCTGAACTGTCTTTTTCTCTTTTTAAATTATTTGTCATAAAGGAGGCTCTCTGGGAGGGGTGGGGGAGAAGTATAATGGGTAGGTGATGTAAGAACAAAAGATAGCAAATAGCATTTTTAAAAAAGAAAATAGGCTGGAATCCAGGGCCTGGACTGAGTTGGAAACGAAGACAGGTACAGGTACTCTCTAAGTGCTTTCCTGTACCTGTGATTTTCTCACTTGTAAATAGTTGCCACCATTATTATTACTGCAAAGTTTTAAATGTTATTCTCAAGAAAACTGTCCTGTGTTGTGTTGCTTTCTATTGAAGTAAATAGTCAGTTCTAAATAAATGTCAATGAAGAGGGAGTCTTGCTTCAGTGTGATTGCATGGTTAAATGTATAGCCTTCCCGGGATTCTAATTGAACTTAAAGGGAGATAGGGATTCCGGTTAGTGATACCCTGACTGTAAGCCTGGCCTGGCCATCCTTATTATAATTATCATTATCACCTGTCCTGCCATCCTTGGGGGGGGCGGGGGGCGCGGGGCAGTGTCTGGAATCAAAAGACTCCATCTGAGAGTCCTACCTTGTAGGGGACCATCTACTTAAAACTGGAATGAGTCTTGGGGCAGTTCTGACCTGGATGGTGATTTAAGGGTGAGTCTCTCAAAAGTGCCTCACTAACCTCTAAGCAGTCAAGTCAGTCAGCAAGCATTTATTAGGTGCTTACTGTGTGCCAGGCATCGTACTAAGCACTTGGAATGCAAAGAAAGACAAAAACAATCCTTATCCTCAAGACACGTTGTTCTAATGGGGGAGACAACATGCAAAAATTTGTGCATATAAGATATACAGTGTAAATGGAACCTAACATCAAAGGGAAGGCTCTGGCAGTGGGATCAAGAAAGACCTCTGGTGGAAGATGGAATTTGGTCTGAGTCTTAAAAGAAGCCAAGGAAGCCAGAAGATAGAAGTGAGGCAGGAGAACATTCGAGGCATGGAGGATAGCTGGTGAAAATGTCTGGAGTTAGGGTTCTGCCAAACCTTACCTTAACCACAAGGCTGGACCAGGGACTCTCCTCATCAGCCACACCTCAGGAAGCATAGTCTCCTCTACCCTTTCCATTTCTTACTTACTAATAGATAACCAAATCAACATAACCTTTACTTTCTGAAAAGCACAACAGTTCTGACAATCTACTGCATTATGGTTCTACTATTTGCCTGCCTATCTATCTATCTATCTATCTACCTATCTATCTATCTACACATACAAACATATATAATGTATAATATTATACATGCACACATACACATATTTTAGACATGTCCAATGGAGGAATTTGTGTAATTTGATGAGGCATATTTATTACCATGGTTTTTTTTTCTTTCAGCACTGGGCAGTGAGGAGGGAGTAAAAATTGATTTTGTTCATTAAAAAAAAAATTTAATTTAAAAAGAGAAAAAAATCAAGCCTATTGCAACAGAAAGGTCTTAAAGGACATTGACCTGAGTCTAGAGGCAGCACAACATAGTGGACAGAGTATTGGGCTTAGAGTCAAGAGGACACCTGTCCGCATCCTGCTTGTATTTATAAGAGTGAGGGAGGTGGAGGAGTCAAAGATTTTCTAAAGTTTCTAGCTTGGGTGATTGGGAGGAATGATAGAGAAGCCAGGAGGAGGGAAAGGTTTAGGAGGAAAGATGATATGTTCAGTTTTGGATCTCTTAGGCTTGAGGGAGGTGGCTGGGGGGGGGGGTGCAATGGGATATCCAGGTGGTGAAATTTAACAGGTACTTGGAGATAAAACTAATTTAAGTTGGACTAGGCAGGCTGGTAACACAATCAATAGAGTGCCAGAGTCAAAGTTAAAATACAGCCTCAAATACTTATTAGCTGTGTGACCTTGGGCAAGTCACTTAAACTCGTTTTGCCATAGTTTCCTCAACTGCAAAATGGGGATTGTAATAGCACCTACCTAGGTTGTTGTGAGGATCAAATGAGATAATATTTGTTAAAAGTGCTTAGCACAGCGTATGGCCTATAACAGGCACCATATAAATACTTGCTCCCTTCTCTTCCCCCTAGACTACTAAGTAGCAAGTAGAAGTCCTTTCTGTACCAGCTTAAATAAAAGGATAATAAAGTTTGTAATTAGCACATCAATTATTTGTATTTATGGGGATGATTTTAACGTAATTGAAAACATATTTCCTTTTTAGTGGTAAAAAAAAATCATTTGAAATCTTGCCTACACTATTAAAGCCTTGGGAAAACCAAACAATAACAACAAAAACAAAAGCGTTTGAAAGGCTAACACACAAAAGAGGGATTAGACAGAATCAGGAGCAATGGGTAGAAGCTACCAGGAGGCCAAATTAGGACTAATAATTAGAACTGTTGACAAATGAAATAGGGTGCTTCAAGAGGTGCTCATTTCCTGATCACTTGTCAGGTTTGTTTTAGGGGGTTTCCTCTCTAGGATGGCTGGTGAGAGCCTTTTCAACTACAAATTTTGTAGTCCTCTGTCATTGTGTGAGAAGACTAATCTTCGCCTGTCTACCAGTCAAGTCAACAAGTATTTAGTAAGTGCTTCAGGTGTGTGCCTGGCACTGTGCTAAGCACTGGGGCCATAAATACAAATGGAAATAAAGACAGTCCCCACCCTCAGAGAATTTATATTCTAAAGGAAGAATACTACACACAATAGAAAGCTGAGAGGGAAAGGAAGGAAAAGCTGAAGGTGCCCAACTGGATTGGGGAGGGGTGGAAAGAATGGGAGAGAAAGTCCGGAGAGTACAACCTGAAGACGACTGAAGAAGTGGCTGGCCTGCATGCAAGAGTGTGGTAGTAAATGTTTAACAACTTGCTGGTGGGGTGGGGACCTGCAGGAAAATATACACATGACATGTTTAATTTGCATTATTAAAATGTTTTCCATCACTTTAAGTCTAGCCAATCGTTAAAAACAATAAATTAAGCCCTGATTTGTAATATTTGCTGATTTCTGTGGTGTAAATGTTCACGCTGAAAATTGAACAATCATCTCAATTGGCACACCCCTACCTGCATCCTCCTTAAAATGGAGGTTTTGAGAAGCAGGCCATCAGGAGAGGGTGCAGGGGCCTAGGGTACTTTTTAATGTGCAAAACCCAGGGCTGGAATGTTTCTATGGCATGTAGAGAAAGTCTGGAGAGGAATAAAGAGATCTGGACAGATTATTAAATTGTAATATTTTAAGGTTCACGAAGTTCTCATTATCTCATCAGATTCTCAGGACTATCTTGTGAGGAATTTGCTACAATTAATATTATCTCCATTTAGCGGTTAAGGTTCAGAGAGAGAAAAAGACTTGCCTGTGGTTACTTAGCTGGTAAATAGTAGAGGCTGGACTTAAAATCCAGGGCTTCCTGCCTCCATTCCCAGCCCTCTTTCCAATAAACCACTCTGCCTTCTCAAAGGGAGGCAGAAAGATTTTGAAATGATAAAATGCTTTTGGGATCCTATGCAAGTGGGCTTGTATGAAGGGTCTACTCTGGGTAACATCTTACCAAATGCTGATGTGATGGGTGTGTCCTGGCCTGCAGCAAAACACTTTTCCTGGGCTTAATGATCACATCACTGTTGGCATGCTCCAAGCCAAGATGAGTATGTTATTTCTGGCCAAGATGCACCAGATAGATGGGGCCATCTTCAGTCTTCCTGTATATCTTGCCACAGGATCCAGATGGCTGTAGAGGAGAGAGTGAGGTTGGTGACTTTGCGCAGCCCTCCCTCACTTAAATCCAATTCACTTGCAAGTCATAGTATCACATTCCTGATGTCATGGTCCTCTTTAAGAACAAAGGACAAGCAACAATACCTGATAGATATATGTAACAGTGGCTCCCTTGGCCCATACTTCCTGAAAGCCAGGTAGGTTACATTTCACCCCTCCACCAGGATTCTCTCATACCCTTAAGGAGGATCAGTCTCAGCCATTGGCTTCAGCCCCCGATGATAGTGTTCCCCCCAATTTTAGGGAGATCCTCTACTCCAGTTCTACTTAGTCATAGCTGGATTAACTTTTCCAAAGAAATATTTACTTCAAAGGTATAGCAAGGACAAATATTACCCCTAACACCTGGCAGCATAAGCTCTCCTCTCCTATCCCCACTTTAGTCTCTGGAAAGAGAAGGGAATTAAGTTTAGTTTAGCTCAATTCTTATATAATTTCACCAAGTTCCAAGTCTAAAGCCCCCTTGGCCTTAAGGTCCAGACTCCTTGGTTTCTCAGAGCTTCTTTGTTGGGCTGGCTGGCTCTACATCTGGCCTGGAACACTGATTCTGAGGTTATTGAGGATCCCGGCACTGCCTGTGCTTAGAATTGAAAAGGACAATGAAATGGACCAAAACTGCAAGTACATTTCTCAGAGGCCTAAAAGGAGGGAGGGGAAGATAGTTTTTCTCCTTACTACCCCAGGTCATGGTCCCCTGGTGTGGATGAACTTCACCCTTTCTGGATGCAGCGGGGAAAGAGAGAGCAAAACTGTCCTGGTCTGGTAGTGTTAAAGACACAGCTAATGGAAACACCACATTCCCCTCATGGTAGGGGAATGCCGAGTATCTTCCCCAGAAGCGGGGTGCCCTCATCGTAGGTGAATTGGGCACCCTCATTATACATAGAAAAGAGCAACTAAATCCAGTAAAGATTTGGGAAATCAACCTTCAGGCTACCAAAGTCATTACAAGATCAAATGAGATAAAGTATATAAAGTGCTTTGCAAACCCTAAAGTGCCCTATAAATGTTAGCAAAGATGATGATAAAGAAGATGGAATGTCTGAGCTGGAAGGGAATTTAAGGACCTAGTACAATCCTGTCATTTTTCAGATAAAGAAACTGAGCCCTAGAGATGTGAAGGAACTAAGTGTGAGGGCACACAAGGAGTCACTAGCAGCACTGGAATCTTGGAAAATTTAAGTAACAAGGACAAAGAGAATTCAGTACAAGGATCTCAGGATGTGTGATCTAGAGATATTTAGGGGGACAGAGCAAAGGGGCAATTCCATGCAACATGAGCAGGCAGTTTCAAACCTTCTGGTCTTGTGTACGCTTTTTTTTTCTGCTGGTGGCTATCCATACCCATGGCCTCACAAGAAGCCTCACAATCTTGGGGTTGTGAGCCACAAAAGCATGAAAATAGCTACAGTTCTTCAGGGACCATCTCAAGGACACTTAGTGAATGTTAAGCCTGTTGAATTATCCGGATCATAAGAAACATATTTTAATACCCATTACCACAACTCCTTGTGTGACACAGTGGTAAAAGCTCTCATCCTGAAATCAGGAGACCTGGATTCAGGATCCGGCCCTGCCACTTGTGACCTTGGGTAAATCACATAACCCCTCTGAGCCTCAGTTTCCTCAACTCGAAAATGGAGATAATAACATTTGAAATCTTATAGGGTTGTTGTGAGAAAAGTTCTTTTTAACCCTGACAGTGTAATGGAAAGTGTGGTCAAGGTTATTATTAATTATTATTATTGCCACAGAATTCTGGCTCAAAATGAATGGCAGCTGTAGTACAGCGGAAAGAAACTAGACTAGGAGTCTTAGTTTTATCACAACCAGCTGTGTGACCATACTTAAGTCACTTCCCCTCTCTGGGCCTCAGTTTCTCTCTCTGTAAAATAAGGAAGTTGGGCTTAGTGATCTCTAGGGTCTCTTCTAGCTCTAAGCCCTATGTACCTTTTAATTAAAATGATAATTTGTGAATCTTAAGTATTTGTGGTGTCCAGTGACACTGGCCTTTTGGCTGTTCCAAGAACAAGACACTCCAGCTCCAGGCATTCTCTCTTTGCTGTCTCCCATGCCTGGAAGGCTCTCCCTCTTCCTCTCTGACTACTGACCTCACTGGCTTCATTTAAGTCCTAACTAAAATCCCACCTTTAACAGGAAGCCTTCCCTATCCCTTCTTAATCCTAGGACCTTCCTTCTTTTAATTAATTCCTACTTATCTTGCGTATAGCTTGCTTTGTATATATTTGTTTGCATGTTGTCTCCTTCATTAGATTGTATGCGCCTTGAGGGCAGGGACTGTCTTTTGCCTCTTTTTGTATGCTCAGTGCTTAGTACAGTGCCTGGTACACAGTAGGTACTTAATAGGTGTTTATTGAATGTATGTTCCAGGCATGATGTTTTGGAGTATTCAGAGATAAAAATGAAACAGTTCCTGTCCTTAAAGAGCTTGGCACAACAGCCTCCTACTGAATAGGGAACAGTTCACATTTGATCTAGCACTTAGAGTATTTAAAACATGCTTCAAAAGCCCATTTTGAGGAAAAAAACATAGGGTCCGAGGGTTTAGAGGTAGAAAGGGCTTTAGAAATTATTTAGTCTAACCTTCTCTTTTTATAGATGAAGAAATAAAGGCTCAGAGAAGGTAAATGACTTTGTCTGAGGCAGAATTAGTAAGTGGCAAAGCCAGTATTTGAACCCAGGTGTCCTGACACACTGCAGAAATTTAACCAAGGTTTCAGCATAAGATGTGAAGATTTCAACTGGCTTGCATCTAGACTCATTGAGAATATACATTCCCTTATCACTTTAAGGTTCTCAAAGCACTTTCCCTACAACTGAGATATAGATATTATTTTTCTCATTTCACATATAAGGAACACAAGGCTCAGAAAGGACAATTAATTTGCTCACATTTGCACAGCTAACAGGTGTCAAGGCAAGAATTTGAATCCCCAGATTTCCTGACTCTTAAGTTTAACAGATCTTTTTCCCCTTAAAAACAGAAGATCTTACCGATACTTTTTTATCGGTTTTTCTTTATACTGTCACTATTCAATAAACCCCACCCCCATCATAGAACCTTCTCTAATAACCAAAAAAAGTTAAGTCCCTAATTTCCTTCCCCAACAAAACACCCCTACAATATGAGGACTACAATATGAGGACAGCACAAGCAACAATTCAAACCCACAGACCACTGTCTCTATGTGAAGAAAGGAAGTGAGTTTCACGATTGATTTTCTGGTATCAAAATTAGGTGTTGTATACAGACTAAATTTGATGTCTTTTAATGTTTGTGACTATTTCCATTTTTCTTTGACTCCTCAGGATTTAGCACAGTGCTCAGTAAATAGTAGGTGCTTAATAAATGCTTATGATTTTTATTTACATTATTGTAGTCAATGAATATGTTGGTCTTTTGGTTTGTCTCATTTTGTTTTGGATCAGTGTCATAATATAGTCTGAGTGAGGCTCAGGAGTCCAGGATGCATGACAAGGAGTGGGTGGCAGTTTCTGGTGGGTGGCGGTTTCTGTTATGTGCCACTTATGTTTCTGGAGGGAACTGAATTTAGTTCTAAGGGTACAATGGGCAGATGACAAAGCCCAAAAGTCCTTTAGGTGCATTGGTAGGTCTCCTGTTCTCTCTACTTATATTTCTCTTCCTTTAAGGCCAAGCTCTCGCCTTGTCTCTTCTATGAAGCCTTCCCTGACTGCACCAACTTTAAAATGATCTCTTCCTCCATAGAAGTTATTGTATATACCTCTCTTTTGGCACTTAGTAATGCTACCTTGAATCATTATTAAAGCATTTATATATCCTATTTTTCTAACTACATCATGAGATCCTGGATGGCAGAAAGCATTTTTCATACCTCTTTTATTCCCTGAACCTAGCATAGGGCCTTACCTAGGAGAGTATAATCTAAAAAGTATTTCTGTATACATAGATCTGATCAGCTCATGCCTCAGCTCAAAAAACTTAAGGGCATGAATTTAGAGCATGGAGGTCATCTGTTTTCATCTCCTAATTTGATAGATAAGGAAACTGAGATCCACAGAAGAGAAATGACTTGCCCAAGGTTACACAGGTAGTAAAAAGGCAGAGTCAGGATTCAAACCCAGGTCCTCTGACTCTATATCCAAAGATCTCTCTCTTCTACCATGCTTCAGTGGCTCCCTCAACTGTACCAAGTAAAACGTAGACTCCACAGCCTGGTATTGAAGGCCTGCCAACAATCTTGACCCACCTTCCTTTTCCAGTCTTATGTCATATCACTTCTCTTCTTTCATTCTGTGCCTTTAAACTCTGCCACTCCTTGTCTCCCCCACCCTGAATATTCTCTGCCCTTTTCTGTCTTTACTGTGACTGTTCCCTGTCCCTGGAAAGTCCTTTCTCCTCCCTCTGCCTACCCGATTCCTGCCCATCGCTTAAAGGCCAACTCAGATGCCATTATCTGCAGAAAATCTTACCTGATCCTCCTATGTTAGTAGTGACTTTTCCTCCCACCCTTCGCGTTAAATTTTGTTTCTACATCTCTAGTGCATTTATCACATAATACTGTGTTTTATAGCTGACAGTATTTGAGTCTTAACTCTCCAATGGACTGTGAGCTCCACAAGGGTCGGGTCCAGGGGTGTGCTAGAGCCAAGTCACACTAGCTTTTGAGAGACAATTGTTCAATTTTCAATGTGAGCATTTATACCTCAGAATCAGCAAATGTTACAAATCATCTATTGTTTTGTTGATTGTCTAGTCTTAAGAAATGATGGAGAAAATCTTAATAATTCAGATTAAATTTAAAAGTGTATTCTGAGTTTTGGGAGAATTGGTCGTTAAACATTTACCAGCACATCCCTAGAAGGGTTGTTTCTTATCTAAACTTTGTCTTTCCCACACACACACCCTATGATTTAGCCACACTGGCCTACTTGCCGCTCTTCAAACACAGCACTCCACCTCCTGAATGTACCTTTCCACTCTATCTCTCAGGCCCTCTTTCCTTTGACTTCTTAACTTCCCTGGCTTCCTTTAAGACTTGGCTCAAATTTCACCTTCAGGAGTCCTTTCTTGGTCCCTCCTTGTGGCTAGTTCATTCCCTCTGAGATTACCTTCCATTTCCTCTGCATGTATCTTGTATGCACACCATTATTTACATCTCCTCCATTAGAAATTAAGAGCCTTGAGGGCAGGATAGTATTTTTTCCTCCCTTTCTTTGGCTCCCCAGTGCTTAGCACTATGCCTGGCACATAGAAAGTATTAATAAATTGACTGCCTAGGGTAGTTGCTCTGCATACAGTAGGTGCTAATATATGCTTATTGATTTATTGAATTGTTGGTGTCACAAGGAGAGGAGTAACTATGGTTTCAAAATGTTTCAAAAATCCGGGGAATGAGGGATGTCTGACTTCATGACTGCTTGAAAACTCAAGAAAACTTCCTGAGAGCAAACTTCTGGACAATGTCAGTGCTTTAGGAGGAAGCTTTGGCTAAGACCTTGGTAGTGGGAGGAAGTCAGTTTGCTTATCTTTCTTTTTCAAGATGGAAGCATTATTAAAATTCTGTAAGATTTCCTTTGTTCTCATTATATGGAGAACAGGCCTAGAGAAACTTCTTTTAAAAAGAACCTTCTTCCTACCTGTAAAATGCTCCATCCAAGCTCTAATGAACTCTGCCTGCTGAACTCATTTTCAATTCAATTTAGCCATCATTTATGAAGCCCTCAATGTATGCAAAGCCCTGCTCTGGGCTCAGGAGGAGAGAGAAAGTTTAGAAAAGACAGTACCTGCCCAACATGGAGCTTGTAGTCTAGTTGGGAGATAAGACACAAATAAAGGTAAATCTAACAGAGTACTCAAAATTAAACTACAACCACAATTCAGGGCCTTAATATTTTTGTCAAAGGCTACTAAATGTTCCCTAAATTTAACTCTCCATTTTTCCCTCAGGCATTAGGTGAAACTGTTCCCCTATTTCTGGAATGCACTTCCTGCTCATCTCCATATCTGCTTTTTCGTCTTTCAAGGTTCATATCAGTGACAACTTCTCCATGAAGCCTTTTCTCCTCACTGCAGGGGATTAGTCTCCCTTCCTTCCCAATTTATGTTCTTCTATATTTGTGTGTGTGCGTGTGTGTGTGTGCGTATATATATGTTCTGGCCCCCACAAAAGAATGTAAGTTCCTAGAGGGCAGGGCTTCTTTGTAACACTTTTTTTTGTCTTCATAACCCCTTTGGGAGTCTCAGTAGCACTCATAATATATGCTTGTTGAATTAAACTTAATTAGATAAGTGCAGACAAGATGCTGTTAGATCCAAAAAGGAAAAAAGTCATTATCAAAATAAATATGTAGACTTTGAGTTGGATTTTTAAAGGATGGCTAGAAATTCAACATAAATGGGGGAGGAAGGACATGCTAGGTAGAGGAAACAGCATTAGCAAAGGCACCAGGGCAGACATGCGGGATAGCAAATAGTCTATTTTGGCTGGAGTTTGTCATTCTTAGTGAGGGAGTAGTGAGGTACAAGGCTGTTGTGGGCATTGAATGCCACGAATTTAGCAGGCAATAGGATTTTGAGCATTGGTATTACACGGTCAGATTTGTACATGAAGAACACAGTGACATAGTGATATGAAGCAGGAATCAGAAAGGGAAGAGACTGGTGACAGTGAGACGGCAGGAGGTTTTGAGCCAGAAGATTCTCTGCCATTAAGTTGTTATGTGACCTTGGGAAAGTCACATCCACTCTGGCTGGGCCTAGGTTTCCTTATAACAATCACTAACATTTACATAGTGTTTTAAGGTTTCTTAAATGCTTTACATGTATGATCTTATTTGATCCTTACAATAACCCTGTGAAGTAGGTACTACAGGCATTATTTTTATTTCCATTTTTACAGATTTGGAAGAGAGGATAGGTGACTGGTTACACAGCTAGTGTGAAAGCAGACATTCAAATACTGACTCCAAGTTTTGTTCTTTTTCTACTACCTGATGCTGTCATCTGTATGATGAGGAGATTTAGATGATCTCTGGTATCTTTTCTAGCTTTGATATCCTATGTTCTAATATCTCTTTTAGGATTGCAGTTAAGAACACTATTAAACATAGTTCATCAATTGGGGGAAGGAAGGAAATAAGCATTTATTAAGCACCTACTATGTGCCAGACATGGTGCTAAGTGCCGTACAGATATTATCTCAGTTGTTCTTCCCAACAACCCTGTGAGGTAGGTGCTATTATGATCCCTATTTTCCAGTTGAGGAAACTGAGGCAGAGAACCATTAAATGACATGCTCAGGGTCATACAACTAGTAAGTGGCTAAGGTCGTATTTGAACTCAGGTCTTCCTGACTCCTGGGTCAGTGCTGCTGTAAGAGCTGGGAATATAAATAGAAAAGCAAGACAGACCCTTATCTCAAGGAGCTCACACGCTAAAAAGTGGAGATAACAAATACAGGAGGCTTCAGCTGGAAATCATATGAAAAGGCCCCATGGTCCTTAGGATGCAGTGACAAAGCAGAAAGTAATGCATTTTCTTTAATATAATTTTCATTAAAAAAAAGGTAGGTAGATTTTTTTTTATCATGTTGAACCATTTGACAGTGCCAAAGATTTTGGGGAGCATTTTATTTTCCCAATTTCCTTCAGGTCTCTGCTAAATTCTCATCTTTTGCAAGAAGCCTTTCCTGATCCCCCTTAATGCTAGTGCCTTCCCCCAATATCATCTCCAATTTATTCACTATATATTGTTGTTTGCAGTCTTGTCTTCCCCATTAGACTGTGAGCTCCTTGAGAGCAATGAGAATTTTCTTTGTCTTTCTATCTTCAGCCTGGCATTAAATAAATATAATAAGTGTCTGGCATTGATAAATGCTTATTGACTTGAGTCTAGGTTTTCAGGAGCTATGGCTGCTGATGAATAGGTTGCAGTTGCTAGGTTCTGTCTCCACAGGGATTGTTTCAGTGCATGATGGCTTCTGGTGCTGGAACGAAAGCCAGGCTGTGGGTCCAGAGGCATTACTATTCTTGAGGCTCTTGGGCTCAGGGTCCTGGGCTGTCTTCAACAGAGTCTGGGAGCAAGTGGTTATTTATTAAAAACCATGCCAGGTACTAAGCCAAAGTGCTGAGGGTACAAAGACAAGAAGTGAAAAAAGTCCCTACCTTCAAGGATTTTGTATTTTACAGAGTAGCACAGAGAAGTACTTTTGGTAGAAGCTAATTGTTCTAAGAGGCAGGGGTGAAGGCCAGCATGTCAATTATAGGGGACAGCCTGTGCCAAGGCACAAAGTAGGAAAATGGAACATCCATCCTGTGTGAGGAACAGGAAGAACAGTTTGGTTAAAATGGACAAATAAAGCATTAAGTATGCTTACTAAATGCAAAGCACTGTCCTAAATGCTGGGGATACAAATGGAAAAGAAAGACAGTTTCAGCTCTCAGAAGAGCCCTCCTTCTAATAGGGGAGACAACTCATATGGAAAGTTTCAGCTGCAAGTCAGATAGAAAAGTCTCACAATCCTTAGGGGGAAGTGACAAAGCATCGCGACTGCTCCTTCTCCAATGTCATTTCTACTGATCAAAATCATATCAGTTTCTGCTTAGCACAGTTCCTGGCATATAGTAGACACTTAGTCAATTGAACTATATGACAACGTAAGAACTTTGCTTTCTGGGTCTTCAGGGGCCAGTAGCCCCCGCAGGAGAGGGTGTCAGGCAGCATCTCCATTGGGGTAGGTGAGGCAGAGGCGAAGGTGAGCATGCCAGTCATGGGGGACAGCCTGTGCGCGACGTCCTGCGTGAGGAATAGGAAGGACCGTTTGGCCATCTGTCCTATTCTGGGCTGGAAGCATTGCTATTCCCAAGACTCTTGGGTTCAGGATCCCGGGCTGTCCAACAGGATCCAAAGGGAGCCAGGTGGTGGTCTGATTCTCCGGTCGCCTCCTACTTCTCCCTCGGAGTGCTTTGCTGCTTTACCTAGGCTGGTTGGCCTGCCCTTCGTGGACATACATGTTACATATAGGATACCAGATGAAGGGCCTGATGAGGGGTTAGACCCACCAACAACTGTTTGGCATTTTAAGACCTTCACAATTAAGCCTTCACCAGACATATCTATTTCTTATCCGAACTTGGGAAAAACACCCAGTATCGTTGACCCGCAAAAGCTGGTGAGAAACCCCGAAGACTCTTCCTCCGCAGGGTCTCCTTTCCCTCCCAGGTTGGATCAGCAGGTAAGAAACAGCAACGCTGTCGTAAAAGAGAGGCACTTTCCGGCGGGGCTTCCTTTTACTGCAGTGTGGCACGCCACTTTTCCTACTCCCGGGCCGCGGTGCGGCGGCGGCGTGCTTTGCGGCAGTGTGGCCCCACGGGCAGCGGCGGAAGAGGAATCGAGAACCAAACGTTGAGCGTTCTGGCGGCGGTGGGTCTCGGAAATTATGGACGTAGGCGAGCTGCTGAACTACCAGGTGAGAGGTGGCCTCAGAGAGGATTTTGGGTGAGGGGCGGGCCGGTGGGTTTTCCTCTCTCGTCACGGAGGAGGCCCCCGCGGCCTGACGCTTTCTCCCGAGCGGTGTCTGGGACCTTGTGCTGAACACTCGCTCTCTTCGCGGTTCCCTACCCCTCGGACCCGGCGCAAGCGCAGAGGGGGGCCTTACCCCGAGGTCCCCGGCCCCCCTGCCCCACGCTAGGCCCCTGGAGGACTGGCGCATCTTCTGCTGTGGAAGTTCCCCACAAGAGGCCACGCCGGCCGTAATTACGAAGTGGAAAGAGACCTGGATTTAAAGCCAGAAGACGCGGACTCGAGTTCTAGTGGTACAACTTGTACAAGACGTGTGACCTTGGGCAATTCACTTCCCCTCCCCTCGCCTCGGTTTCCTCCCTCGCCGCCCCCAGTGAAATGAGACGGTTGGGCTAGGTGGTCTCTTCCTGCTCTGCCTCTCTGTCCCATAGGGTCCCTTAGAACTTTGACATTTCATGGGCTGTTCCTTAAAAAGTCCCTTTCAGTTCTGGCTTCTGCTTGGATGCGGGTCGGCATTTCAGCCCCCACAGCTCCCAGACTCATCCCTCCACCAAACTTTAACGAGGGTACCACCATCCTTCCGGCCACCCAGTTTTGCAGCCTTGGAGGCGTCTTGACTTCTCTCTTTCAGCCCCTGTGTACAGTTAGATGGGAAGTCTAGTCCATTCATTCTAATACCCCCCTTCGCTCCCCCCACAGACACACCCATGGCCACGGTCCTAGTTTCAAGCCCTCATCACCTCCAATCTGGACTATACAAATTACCTCCTAAATGGTCTTCTTGAACCCGGTCTTTCTCCTTTCCAGTCTGGCCTCCACAAAACTGCCAGTGATATTCCTAAAGCATGGGTCTGACCATGTCACTCCTCTGCTGAGAAGGCTTCAGTGACTTCCTCTGGCCCCAAAATACAAAATGACTTCTTTTGGCATTTAAAGTCCTTCGTAATGACTCGAACCTGCCTTTCCAGGCTAAGTGCACATTATTTGCCTTTCTGAACCTTACGTTGCCTCCAAACTGGCCTTTCTGTTTCTCGTAGGACAGTGCTTCTCCAGACTAGGTGCCTCTGTATGGACCATTCCCCGTGTTTGTAATTCACTTCCTCCTCACCTCTGTCTCTTAAAATCACATTTCCTTTCAAACTTGGCTGAAACACTACCTCCTGTAGGAGACCTCATCTGATTTTCCCTTCCTCTACTTCATAGAGTCCCTCAGTTACCTTGTATTTACTTTATAAATAATTTGTCCGCCCATGTTTCCCTTTGTATCCTCAGGGCTTAGCATCTGGAATAAAGTAGGCATTTAGTAAATGCTTAACGTTTCGTTTGTTGGCTGTTGATTCATACATACCCACATCTCTCCCCTCACATAGCTACCAGTATGGTTCAACACCTGTAAAAGAGACCGTTGGATTAGCCATCTGTATGATCTCCCTGCCTCCACCCTCTTCAATCCATCCTTTACACTCCTCCCAGATTGATTTTTCTGAAACACAGCTCTGACCGTGTCATTACCCTATTCAAAAATCTTTAGTGGCTTCCTTTTGGTCCTAGAATAAAATGCAAGCTCCTTAGCTTGGCATTCAAAGCCTTCCGTTTTGTGCTTCCCACCCGTCTTTCCATTATTATTTCAGATTCCTCTCTGTCACGCACTCCAGCTCAGTCAAATACACCTGCTGGCTGTACTCTGTTCACAACATTCCATCTATCAATTCTGTCTCTTTGCACAGGCGGTCTCCCGCGTCTGAAATGTCCTGTTTTCCTCTCTGCCTCACTGAGTCCCTGGCTGCTTTTTAGAGTACAGCACAGCACTTGCTACATGAAGCCCTTTCTGATCTCTTCTGTACTTGTTACTGCCCTTTGTAATTATTTTATAATTTATCTGTGTACATTTGTATCTCTCCTTCCTTCCCAATTAGAATATAATTGTTTTTTCTCTTTCCTCTCTCTCCTCATGGGAAAAAAAGAAAAACAAAGTCATTGTAATAAATATACATAATGAAGCAAAACAAATGCCCACATTGACCATGTAGAAAAAATGGATGTCTCATTCTGTACTCCTGAGTGCATCACCAGGAGGTGGGTAGCGTGCTTCATTAGACTTCTAGAGTCCTGCTTGGTCATTGCGTTGATCAAAGTTTGCTTGTCTTTACATTGTCGCTGCTATTGTATAAAGTGTTCTCCTGATTTTGCTCACTCCACCCTGCGTTGGTTCACACAGATCTTCCCAGAATCTCTGGAACTGTCTTTTCTTCATTTCTTATGGTACAATAGTATTCCATTACAGTCATATACCATAATTAATTCAGCCATCCCTCCGTTGTTGTACATAGGAATCCTTTTCTTCTTTCTTTGCTCTCAGTGGGTCAAAAGCCTTAGGGAAGGTGAAACTATATTTGTAGCATATATGAGATGGGTAGAATGACTGGAGATGTAGTTGTTAATGGGCTGATGTCAGCGTGGAGGGCAGTCTCTCATGGAATTTAGGGATCTGCCCTTGGACCTATGCTTTTTTACATTTTCATCAATGATCTGGGTGAAGGCATAGGTAGTATCCCTTTCTGATTTATAGATGACAAAAAATTGGGAAAGAGAGCTAATAGATGGAAGATAGGATGCAACAATACAGCAGGCTAGAATGATGGTCTGAATCTAATAAGATGAAAGTACTGGGGGTAAAATTATGGCCCTAGACTTGAATTTTAAAAAAATCATCTTAAGTAGAAGAATGGCAAGAAAATGGATCATATGAAAAGATCTTAGGGTCTTAGTGTCCTGCAAGCTCAGTGATAAGGGTGATGGACAAAAAGGTACTGTAGTCATGGATTACACTAGAAGAATTGTGTTTAAAAAGTTGATGGTTTCGTGTTATTTTGACCTAAGTTCACATCTGTAGTATTTTGTTTAATTTTGAGTGTCACATTTTAGGAAGGATAGTAATCAAGCTGGAGCATGCAGAAAAGGAAGAGGGCTAGAGATCAGGGCATACAAGTTGATGGAAATGGGAATAATTATTCTATTAAGAGATTTGGGGGAGCAGCTAGGTAGCGAAGTGAATAGAGCACCGGCCCTGGAGTCAGGAGGACCTGAGTTCAAATGCGGCCTCAGATACTTGACGTATTTACTAGCTGTGTGACCTTGGGCAAGTCACTTAACCCCAATTGCCCTGCCTTTCCCCCTCCAAAAAAAAAAATAAAGAGACCAGTCTCAAAAAAACCCAAATTAAAAAAAAAAGATTTGGGGATCATAATAATCACCTTTAGTTGTTTGAGGTGTTGTCAGTGGAAGTATAGCTAGACTTGTTCTGCTTGGCTTGAGGAGAGCAGAATTAGAAGTAAAGGGTAGAAGTTGTAGGAAGATAAATTTTGATTTGTTATAAGAAAACATTTTTTTTTTTAGCCAAGCTGTCCAGTAGTGGAATAGGCTGCCTCAGGAAGTAGTAGGTTATACCTCATTAGAAGTCTTCAAGGAAAAACTGGATGACCACATGCTAAGGATATTGTAGAGGGATTCCTTTTTAGGCATTGGTTGTACTCCTTGGCCGATGATTTTCTTTTCAGTACTGTGATTCATTCACTCACAAATCTTTTACTAAATTCCTGCTCCGTACAGAGTATAGTGCTAGGTGCCGAGGAATGTTTCAGTAAGTAAGATACAGTCCTTGTGCTCTTGGAGCTTACTGTAGTAGGAAAATGAGGCATATGTACAGTTGACCCTGGTATACCACGTTAAATGATAAATCCATAAAACCTTCAGTAATCTTTGTTTTAAAGTCCCTTTTTGCTCTAATATTTCATATTCTATGTCCTAAGGTTCTTTCCAGATGTAATCCAAACATCTGTGATATAATCAAGAGTGTGCTTCTATGATAATTCAGTTCATGCTGTTACAGAATTTCAGCCGTCTTCTGGTTCAAGCTCTATTTGAGCAGGAATCCTCAACAAGAAGGATCCTTCTGCCTCCTCCTCAATGAAGATTTTCTCTGATGGGGTACTAAATATCCCCTCAGTCATTGTCCTTCCTACTTTTTGATAGCTCTGATATTCCTTATCTAGAATTGAAATCTGCTACTGTTATTTCCACCCGTATATAAGCTTGAAGGAGGGGATTATTTTTTGTTTGCTTTTTTATCACCAGTGCCTAGCACGGTGACTTGGGCATAGTAGGCACTGACTAAATACTTGTTCAGTATTATTCGGTATTATAGTAGTTGACATTTATGTGGTGTGACCATGTAAGGTTGGCAGAATGCCTTAGAAACATTACTTCTTTTCATCCTCACAACAACCCTATGAGACAGATGCTTATCTTCATTTTATAGATAGGGAAACTGTGGCTTAGTGAGGTCAGGTGACTTTCCTCTGGTCACATAGTGGGTCAGCAGTGGGATCTGGACCTAGGTCTGTCCTGATGCCTGGTCTAGCACTCTTTCTAAACCACCGCAACCATAATGCCTTTAGTTCTGTTGTTTGAGGTTAAATAGAACAAGCCAAATCTTCCTTCTACATTATAACTCTTTAGATACTTGAAGACGGTTGAGATTTCCTAATAAATTTTTCCTTTCTCAGTTCAGTCCATATTTATTAAGCTATTGCTAAGTACAAGGCACCATGGTAGGTGTTAGGAATAGAAAGACAGTAAAAACAGCCCCCTCCCCCAAAGAGCTTACATTCTACTTGGGATATATAATATATAAATAGTTACATTTATGTATATATGTGAGAATTTGATGAGGGTGAGAACACTTTAGGCTGATTAACCCTAGTTTCTTCATTGGGTCCCTATATAGATAGCATGGATCCAGGGCCGCTTCTCTACTTTGTCTCTCAGGCCTACTACCACCTTTTCAACAATCTTTGGTCAGGGACATGGCTACTCACTCACACTGTTTCGATCAGCAGGGAGTTACTAATTACAGTCCTTCCAGTGATATGATACACAGCTGCTTCCTACTATCCATGCTGCCATTGTTCCTTATGGTCCACTGGACTTTCTGTCTTCTGAATCTTCCAGGCATTTTCATCTGACTTGCCCTTATTCCCTAAGGACTCCTGGGCCTTGCTGTCTTCTCTACTGCTGCAGTCCAAGGTCACAGGACCACCAGATAAATGAGTGACTAGTTCAGACAGAAGTCACTTTTACTTGGTATGATCAGGGAAGGCTTTGTAGAAGAGGTGGTGCCTGAATTGGGTTTGAAGAGATTGAGAAACTTTAACAGGCAGAGATGAGGTAGGAGTAGGGGGAGAGGGGCATCCAGATATGTGCAGTATAGTGTAGACCCATGGTTATACTGCAGAATAGGAATGTATGTGGAAGGAATGATGGAGGAGGTCCAGTTTAATGGAAAGAGGATGGAAGTCAAGCTGAGATCTAGTTGCAGAAGTACACCAGTAGTAAGTCAGTCCTGTGTGACTATGAGTGTGCTACTTAACTCTATGCCATTGTTTCTTCATCTGTAAAATGGAGCTAATAATTTATCATTTGAAATGAGATTCAAAGAAAGGGAGTCAGCCAGGTGGATGTGAAGGCGCTCTAGTTCATCTTCCATACTGATGCCCAAGTGTATTTCCTTGAGGGCACATGTGGTCGTGTCATTCCTCTATTCAGTAAATTCCAGTGGTTCTCCATAATGCCTCTAGGATAAAATATAAACTCCTTCGTTTAGCTTTTAAAGGCCTGCATAGACTGGCTCCAGTCTGTCTTTTGAGTCTTAATGTACATTACTCCCTCTTTTGTACTCTGCCATAATATTTTGTTAATTGCTTAGCACAGTGCCTGACACATAGTAGATACTATATAAATGCAAGCTATGATGATGATGATGATGATTATCTACCCAATTGGCCTTCTCCCTTTACCTCACACATAATATTCCATCTTCTGTCTTCATTTGTTGACCATCTATCCCCCATGTCTGGAATGTACTCTTTCACCTTTGCCTCATAGTAGCCCTTTCTTCAAGATACAGCTCAAGCATTGCTTTCTCCACGAAACCTTTCCTGAGCCTCCAACAGCTAGTGTCCTTTCCCCCTAGCTATGTTATATTTAACTACGTTGTATTTTATATTTATTCTGTGTATGTATATAATTATATCAATACCTCTATCTCTATATATCCTTGTTGTTTCCCTCCATTAGAACCTAAGCTCTTTGAGAGTAGAGATTGTTAAATTCTTTTTATTTGTATCCCTGTGTAGCATGGTGCTTGATAAAGAACAGGTGCTTAAGAAATGCTTGTAGAAAAAATAATTATAGCAGCTCTTTTTGTGATGGCTAAGGATTAGAAATCGAAGGCATGCACAGCAGTTGAGGAACGGCTGAACAAGTTGTGGTATGTGATTGTAATGGAATGTTATTGTGCTATAAGCAATGATGAGCAGGATCATTTCAGAAAAACCTGGAAAGACTCACATGAACTGATACTGAGTGAAGTGAGAAGAACCAGAAGAATATTGTACACAGTATAATGAACAACTCTGAATGACTTAGCAGTTTTTAGCAATGCGGTGATCTAAGACAATCCCAAAGGACTTATGATGAAAAATGCTATGCAACTCTAGAGAAAGAACTGAGATCATACTCCCTCCTGCCTTTCCTTCCTTCCCTCCTTTCCTCCCTTCCCTCCTTTCTTCCTTCCCTCCCTCCTTCCTTCCTCCCCTTCTTTCTTCCTTCCTTCCTTCCTTCCTCCCCTCCCTCCTTCCCTTCCTTCCTTCTTTCCTTCCTTCCTTCTTTCCTTCCTTCCTTCCTTCCCTCCTCCCTCAAAATGACTAATATAGAAATGTTTTACATGAGTGCACATGTATAACCTATATCAGATTGCTTACCGTCTCAGGTAGGGGGAAGGGAGGGATAGAATTTGGCACTAAAAACTTTAAAAAAACAACAAAAATGAATGTTAAAAATTGTTTTACATGTAGTTGGGGAAAAACCAAAATATTTTAAAAAATGTTTGTAGATTGATGTGAGGTCAGAGGTTTGTTTTTTTTTTTCGTGAGTATAAGATGGCCCTAGAGATCCTTGTTTTTAGTGATCCTTTCATTTAAGCCAGACCTGAACAATTTAGCAGTAGGTAGGGGCCAAAAATGAAATAGGCTAAACTTCTTTGGGCTGCAGGTAGGTTTTTAGCAGCTAATTTTCCAAGTAAAGGTATCTAGAGACAGATTAATGATGGTTGCTTGTGGGGGTCACGTGACAGACAAGAGAGTGCACTGTGGCAGGCCGCCTGAAATCATTTGGTGGGCTGCAGTTGGCCCCATGGGCTGTATGTTGTGCAGGCCTGATTTAAACTATGGTAGTTTTTGTGTCTATTGTTCTCTTGGTTTTGCTTATTTCACTCTGCACCAGTTCATGTACTTATTTTAGATTATTTTTTAGTGAACAAAAATGGTTTTTCTCTCCTCCCCCACCTCTCCTACCATTAGGGGAAAAAAAACCAAAACTAAAACCCTTGCAACAAATATGCACAGCCAAAACAAATTTCAGGATTGGCTGTGTCCAAAAAATATGTATCTTGTTCTGCACCTAACATCTGTCATTTCTCTGTTGGGAGGTGGGTAGCCTGCTTTCATTATTGGCCCTTTGGAATCATGGATGGTCATTACATTGATCAAAGTTCTTAGAACTTTCAGTTTGTTTTTACAGTATTGTTATTGTATAAATTGTTCTCCCGGTTCTGTTCTTTTCATTGTGCAATTGTCTCCATCATTTCCTGTGGTATAATAGTATTCCATTACACTTACATGCCATAATTTGTTCAGCCATTCTCCAGTTAATGAGCACCTTATTAGTTTCCAGAGTCTTTGCTACTAAAAAAAAGTACTGTTATAACTATTTTTGTACATGTGAATTCTTTTCCTCATTCTCCAAACTCTTTGGAATGCTTAGGATGCTTTCTGAATTTCATTTCTGATGAAGCCTTCATTTTATTATTGAGGTATAATTCTTATAGGAGTTAATCAGAAAAGAAGCACCCAAAGATAGTGTAGGGTGGTAGAAAGAGTATTGGATTTGAGATCAGAGTCGTTAGGTTCAAATCTTGGTTCTGACATGTACTACATAGGTTACCTTGTGTAAGTCTTTAAACTTTTCTCAGCTTCTGTTTCTTCATTTTTAAGGGAGTTTGACTAGATGCCTTTTAAGATCCCATTGAACTTTGACATTCTATCCTTCTATCTCTGACTTATACTACTATTCTGTTGCAATGGCTAGAATATTTAACTTTGGAGTAATATATTGTGATTAGGAAGTAGTGAAAAAGACTTTGAAAAGAAAACACTCTTTGCTGTATGGAAATCTTAACTTTTTGACATCTCATCAAAAGTGTGCCCAGCAGTTTCTCATCTGAACAGTTTTTGCTGTGTGGGCATGTTTATGAACTCCAGGGCAATCTCATTAATACCATTTCCACAGAAGCAGGAAAAAGTTCTTTCCACAAAAGTTTTATATTAAAGAATTCAGTATATATTGGATGAATGGTCGTTACTTGGTGTTTGACTTGTGAGGCATAGTCTATTAAATAAATTGAACTTGTACGGATCTGCCATTTGTCAGTATTTTGAGGTGGCAAGTTCATAGGAAGTCTTTAGTCTTAATTTGTAGTTAGTGGCCTCTTTATTCTTATCTGAACTGTATGCTTCTTTTTAAGATGCTGCTTGATAAGACCCTAAGCTGAGTTATTAGTGGGCCATTGACAACTTTAAGGAGTGGAATATTCTAGTGGGATTCCCAAGGGATCTGTCTTTGGCTCTGGGTTTTTCAACATCAGTGACTTGAAGGCCAAGATCATGCATAGTGGATTTGTAGCTGACACAGAATTGGAAGATATAGTTAATATATGTTGTTAGACAATAGATTCAAGACTCAAAACAGTTTTACAATCTAGAACTGTGAGCCATTTCTAATAAAGTAAATTTAATAGGGATAAATGTAAAGTTCTTTAGATGGGTCCAAAATATATCAACTGAAAAAAATATAGAATTGTGAACAGACTAGTCAAGATTTTGGAGTGGAAGGAACTAAAACAGCTGAACTCTGCCCTACAACTACCCCACACAGATCCAGAAAAATTCCAGACTGAGTCCTGATCAGAAAATCCAAGGGGAAAAAAATCAGTGAGTCATTTTTCCTGCCAGGTCAGTATAGGGAGATAGAGATATCTCTGACTACCTCAAATGTGGTCTAGTGAGGAGTGCCCATGTGTAGCAGGGATTGAATGAGGACTTAACCTGTGGCTGGGCAACAGGGAAAGAAAAGGTCCCAGACCTGGCACAGAAGAACAAGTACCAACTGGCAGCTCTGTCACTCATTACATAGCATTTATCACAGATCCAGTTTGGACTAAGAGTGTGGTCTAGGGCAGGGATTAGTCATGGACTATAGGCTGAGTAATGGGCAAGTACAGAAACAAGTAGCAGGTGTTGGACTCTGACTTTGAGAACATATTGAGGTCTTTTAAAAATAATTATTATAATATTTACCTCCAATTACATGCTAGAACGATTTTTAACATTTTTTAGTTTTGAGTTGCAAATTCTTTTTTTTTTTTAAAGTTTTGGTTTCAAAATTCTGTCCCTTCCTCACTCCCCTCCCTGCTCCCTGAGACTATAAGCAATCAGATATAGGTTATACATGTGCAATTATGTAAAATATTTCCATATTAGTCATTTTGTACAAGAAGACTCAAAAGAAAAAAATGAAAAAGTGAAAAATAGCATGCTTCAATATCTATTCGGTTAATATCAGTTCTTTCTCTGGAGGCAGATAGTATGCTTCATCATTAGTCCTTTGGGATTGTCTTGGGTTATTGTATTGCTGAGACTAGCTAAGTCATTCACACTTCTTCATCAAACAGTATTGCTATTACTGTGTATAGCATTCTCCTGGTTCTGTTAACGTCAGTATGCATCAGTTCATATAAATCTTTCCAGGTTTTTCCGATATCATCCTGCTAGTCATTTCTTAAAGCACAATAATATTCCATTAACAATCATATATCACAGCTTGTTTATCCATTCCACAATTGATGGGCATCCCTTTGATTTCCAATTCTTAGTCATCACAAAAAAAAGCTGCTATAAATATTTTTGTACAAATAGGTCCTTTTTGGTTTTTTTTTATGCCTTTGGGAGATAGACCTAACAGTGGTATTGCTGGGTATTGCACAGTTTTCTCGCCCTTTGGGCTCCAAATTGCTCTCCAGAATGGTTGGATCAATTCCTAACTCCCCAGCAGTGCATTAGTGCCCCAGTTTTCCCACATTTCCTCCAACATCTAATATTTTCCATTTTTGTTGTATCAGGCACTCAGGTATGAGGTGGTACTTCAGAGTTGTTTTAATTTGCGTTTCTCTGATCAGTAGTGATTTAGAGAATTTTTTCATATGACTACAGATAGCTTTGATTTCTTTGAAAACTGTTCATATCCTTTGACATTTATCAGTTGGGAAATGACTTGTATTTTTTATAAATTTCACTCAGTTCTTTATATATTTGAGAAATGAGGACTTCATCAGAGATATTTTCTGCAAAAATTTTCCTCCAGTTTTCTGTTTTCCTTCTAATCTTGGTTGCATTTGTTTTGTTTGTAATCAGAATTACTCATTTTGCATTTCATAATGTTCTCTATCTCTTATTTGATCATAAATTCTTCCCTTCTCCATAGATCTGATGGGTAAACTATTCCTTGCTCTCCTAATTTGTTTATGGTATCACCCTTTATGTGTAAATCTTGTATGCATTTTGACCTTATCTTGGCATAAGGTGTGAACTGTTAGTCTGTGCCTAGTATAGTTTCTGCCATACTATTTTCCAGTTTTCCCAGCAGTTTTTATCAAATAATGAGCTTTTGTTCCAAAAACTTATGTCTTTGGATTTTTCATATAGTAGATTATTATGCCATGTACTGTAGTATAATGTGTACCTTATCTATTCCACTGATTTACCACTATATTTCTTAGCCAATATCAGATTGTTTTTATAATTATGGCTTTGTAATACAGTTTTAGAACTGGTAGGGCTAGACTACCTTCCTTTACATTTTTTTTTATTGATTCCCTTGATATTCTTAACCTTTTGTTCTTCCAAATGAATTTTGTTATTATTTTTTCTAGCTCTATAAAATAATTTTTTAGGAGTTTGATTGGTAAGGCACTGAATAAATAGATTAATTTAGATAGAATTGTCATTTTTATTATATTGACTTGGCTTACCCATAAGCAATTATTATTTTTCCAGTTGTTTAGATTTGACTTTATTTGTGTGAAAAGTGTTTGGTAATTGTGTTCATATAGTTCCTGGGTTTTTCTTGGCAGGTAGACTCCCAAGTATTTTATTTTGTCTACAGTTATTATTTCTCTTTTTAGCTCTTCCTGCTGGACGTTGTTGGTAATATATAGAAGTGCTAATGATTTATATGGGTTTATTTTGTATCCTTCAACTTTGCTAAAGTTGTTAATTATTTCTACTAGGTTTAGTCAATTCTCTAGGATTCTGTAAGTATAATATCCTATCATCAGCAAAGAGTGATAGTTTTGTTTCTCATTGCTGAGTCTAATTCCTTCAATTTCTTTTTCTTTTATTGCTATGGCTAACATTTATAGTACAGTATTGAATAATAGAGGTGATAATGGGTATTCTTGCTTCACTCCTGATTGTATAGATAATGCTTGCTGACGGATATTGAGATCTTAAAGCCAGTCCCACACCTACTCTGAAGTCTGTAGTAGAATAACTAGGGCAGGAATCCCAGACCAAAGGGGAGACTATAGTTATACTACTCTGAAACTGAGAGCTGGCTGAGCCCAAAAGCAGTCACCTTGAGCTCCAATTAGGGACAGGCTTACAGTTGTGTTGATCAGACCCATATCCAGGTCAGGAAGCTGCATGGAGCAGACCAGGAAGGCAAAGAACATTGCTCCAGATCAGACTGCTTTGGATACCCTAAAAGCTTTTGGTCTTCTGTCCCTGAGATCTTGGAATAACACAATATTCAGTACTTCTGAGAAAGCAGCAGGAGTCAAGAGTACACAAAATAGGAACATACATAACCCAGCCATTTCCTCCAGCTGGGCTCTGATAGAAAGTGCAAAGTCAGATTTACTGGGGAGATGACATGAAGACAATTTTGTACAAACAAGATACATATAGGATAAATTGGAGACAACTAATAGGAAGAAGACTGTAGCACAGTAGTTCTAAAATTTTTGATCTTCGGAACCCTTTATTCATTTAAAAATTATTGAGGACCCTCCCAAGAGCTTTTGTTTATGTATTTTAAATCTATTGACATTTACCATATAGAAATGAAAATTTAGTATTATTATGAAAATAGTTTTGACACTGTGGACCTCCTGAAGGGGTCCCCAGACTCTGAAAAAAATTATTTCTAATAAAAAAAATTTTTTTTGAGTTTCAGATTCTCTTCCTCCCATCTCTCTGCACCTGCTGAGAAGGCAAGCAGTGATATCAATTATACATGTGAAATCATGTGAAACATGTTTCTACATTATCCATATTGCAAAAAAAAAAAGCATGAACAATAAAGAAAGTGAAAAATTTTACTTCAATTTACAGTTAAGAGTTCATCAGTTCTTTCTTTGGAGGTAGATAACATTTATTCATCACGGGTCCTTTGGAATTGTCTTTGATCCCTTGATTGATTAGAGCAGCTAAGTCTTTCACATTGATCATCATAATATTGCTGTTAACTATTTACAATATGCTCACTTCAGTTTTGAATCAGTTCATATAGGTCTTCCCAGGTTTTTCTGAAACTATGCCCCTCATCATTTCTTATAACACAATAGTACTCCCTCACAATAATATGCCACAACTTGTTTCAGCTATTCTCTAGTTGATGAGCATCTCCTCAATTTCCAATTCATTGCCACCAACAAAAAGAGCTGTTATAAATATTTTTGTACATAGTAGTCCTTTCCCTTTTCCTTTGATCTCTTTGGGGTGACTTAGTGGTGTTGCTGGGTCAAAGCTTTATAAGAGTTTTATAACCCTTTGGTCATAGTTCCAAATTCTTCTCTAGAATGGTTGGACCAGTTCACAACTGCAGCAGCAGTTCATTAATGTATCTATTTTCCTTCATCCCCTCCAGCATTTGTCATTTCTGATAGGTGTGAGGTGGTATGTCAGAATTATTTTAATTTGCATTTCTCTCGTTATTAGTGATTTAGAACATTTTTTCATATAATTATAGATAGTTTTGATTTCTTCTTCTGGAAACTACCCATTCATATGCTTTGACCATCTATCAACTGGGGAATGGTTCCAGTTTTTATAAATTTAACTCGATTCCCTACATATTTGAGGGATAAGGTCTTTATCAAAGAAACACTACAAAATTATTTTTGATGTTATTTCAGTGTTTTTGGTAATTAGGTCTGTTTTTGCTTTGTCTGAGATCATGATTGCTACCCCTGCCTTTTTTACTTTAGCTGAAGCATAATAGATTCTGCCCAAATCCCTTATTTTTACTCTGTGTGTGTCTTTCTGTTTCAAATGTGTCTTCTGTACACACCATATTGTTGGGTTCTAGCTTCTAATCCATTCTACTGTATGCTATATTCGGGTTTTTTTTTGTGTGTGAGCTCATCCTGTTGAGAGTGGTAAAGGCAGAAATGAGAAAAGAAATGAGAGCATTGACAAGAAATTCTTAAAAAGAGTGAGGGTTAAGCATTGCCCACCATCCCTCCCTGCCCCCCTCCATTTTCTTCTCTGCTATAAAAATTATTTCTTGCATACCTCTTTTATGTGAGAAAACTTTCCCCATCCTACTTTTCCCTTCCCCCTTCTTCCAATACATCCCTCCCCTTGATTTATTTTCCAGGTAAGTTCTTTTTCCAATGAAATTATTTCATATTTTCTTCTTTTTGACATTGTTTTATTATAGCTTGATGTCTTATTGAGTCATTAGCTTCTACTTGGCAAATTTTAATGTTTAAGGAATTGTTTTCTTCAATGAATTTTTTTTTACCTCCTTTTCCATTTGGCCAATTCTGCTTTTTAAGGAGTTCTTTTCTTCATTGAATTTTTGTGCCTCTTATTATTAGGCCAATTCTGTGTTTTGTTTTTTTTTGTTTGTTTGTTTCTTTAACGTGTGCACTTTTATTTGAACTGGTCTTAAGTCAGTGTATACGTAAAGCTCCTCCCCTCCCCCAAGTACTGGCACCAATCTCAAAAAACTCGCAGGGAGATTGTAAAGTCTTCATTCACATCTATGTTAGGGCAGGTAGGGAATTTAGGGGGCCATTCATTATGGCTGACAATTTAAAAAAAAAAGGAACAAGTATTAAGGCGGAAGATACAAAAAGTTTTTTTGTTTTTTAAAGGATTATGTAATTTACAAGTAAAGCAATACTAGTACCTTCCCCCCTCCCCCCTCCCCCCTCCCCATCTGGATTTTTGTTAGGTAGCTCCTTTGCTCCAGCAGAGGACAGCCTTCACTGAGGCTTGTAACTCTGTAACAATGCATTATACAATATTTGGAATGGCTGTTAAAAAAACCAAAACAAATGTACAGTCCGAGTCCTGAAGACTCACTGTAGAACTTTGGGGATGTTTGCCTCCAACATACTTAGACTGCTCATCACCTTCACCGTTCCAGTTTTTAAATCCTGAGTCAAGCTCCAAAAAAAAAAAACAAAAAAAACAAAACAAACAAACAAACAAATAAAGCCATGGCCAATCTCATCTCTTTTTTGGGCAATTATCATATCACACCCTTTGACAAAAAAAAAATCAAAAAACCACAAACAGTCCATTTAGAAGCATTTGCAGTGGACAATGGAGGGCCCAGATTCATCATACTCCTGCTTACTGATCCACATCTGCTGGAAGGTGGAGAGAGAGGCCAGGATGGAGCCTCCAGTCCAGACAGAGTATTTGCACTCAGGTGGGGCAATGATCTTGATTTTCATTGTGCTGGGAGCTAGGGCTGTAATCTCTTTCTGCATCCTGTTAGCAATGCCTGGGTACATGGTAGTACCACCAGACAGTATGGTATTGGCATAAAAATCCTTATGGATGTCAGCATCACACTTCATGATTGAGTTGAAGGTAGTTTCGTAGATTCCACAGGATTCCATACCTAAGAAAGATGGTTGGAAGAGGGCTTCTGGGCATCGGAGCCTCTCGTTGCCAATGGTCATGACCTGACCATCAGGGAGCTCATAGCTCTTTTCCAGAGAAGAGCTAGATGCAGCAGTGGCCATCTCCTGCTTGAAGTCTAGGGTCACGTAACACAGCTTCTCCTTGATGTCATGCATGATTTCCCTCTTGGCTGTGGTAGTGAAACTGTACCCTCTCTCGGTCAGGATCTTCATGAGGTAGTCTGTCAGATCACGGCCAACCAGATCCAGACAGAGGATGGCGTGGGGAAGGGCATAACCTTCATAGATGGGCACAGTGTGGGTCACACCATCACCGGAGTCCATCACAATACCAGTGGTACGACCAGAGGCATGCAGGGACAGCACAGCCTGGATGGCAATATACATGGCTGGGGTGTTGAAGTTCTCAAACATCATCTGAGTCATCTTTTCTCTGTTGGCTTTGGGGTTCAGAGGGGCTTATGTGAGCAGCACAGGGTGCTCTTCGGGGGCCACACGGAGCTCATTGTAGAAAGTATGATGCCAGATCTTCTCCATGTCATCCTAGTTGGTGACAATACCATGTTCAGTGGGGTACTTCAGGTTCAGAATACCTCTCTTGCTCTGGGCCTTATCCCCCATGTAGCTGCCACCATCACACCCTAATGTCTGGGGCGCCCAACAATGAAAGGGAAGATGGCCCTAGGGGCATCGCCTTCTGCAAAGCCAGCTTTGCACATTCTGGAGCCATTGTCGACAACAAGAGCAGCAATATCATCATCCATGGTGAACTTTGAAGTGGCAAGTTTAAACCCTTAAGAGAGAGAGGAGGTGGTGCCGCACCTGGAGGCAGGGGGGAAGCAAGTGCACGCTGGGTGGAAGAGCTCACAGCTACCTAGTTCTGTTTTTTAAGGTGTTATTTTCTTCAATACTTTCTGTGTGTGCCTCTTTTACCAAGTAGTTAATTCTCTTTTCAGTGCTCTCATTTCTTTTCTCATTTTTGCCTACCACTCTAATCTCTTTCTTCAACTCTTCCAGGAATTCTTGTTGGGCTTAGGTCCAGTTAGCACTTTTCTTTGATGCTTTGCTTGTAGCTGTTTTCACATTGTTGTTTTCTTGTAAGTTTTCATTTTGGTCTTTCCTGCCACCACAGTAGCTTTTTATGGGTAAGTTCTTTTTTGTTGTTGTTTGCTCATTTTCCTAGCCTACCTCCTGACTTTGGAATTTATCTTCGGGCTAGAATCTGCTCACTTCGGGGTGGAGAAGCACTATTCCAAGCTTCAGGCTTTGTCATGCTGCTATTTTTAGAGCTAGTTGGAGGGGGATGGTGGGGGTCCTACAAGTTTTTGGTGTTTCCAAGATGGTATGATCTGGAGAGAGTTGTGGTCACTGCTCTTTTGCTATGGTGTTTATCCACTAAGAGCTTCCTATTCTGTAGCTGCAAGTGCTAGTGCTTCTCTTGCCTGTAGAACTGTAATGTTAAACAGGGTGGGACTATTTTTTACTGTTTTCTCTTTTAGAATGCTAAAGCAATCAAGTGTCTTTTATTAAGTTTTGCTAGGCTCTAAGCCCCAGGCCCACACCCTTTTGCTTATTAAGTGTGAAGCTTTCTGGCCCTGAGTGGTATATAAACTTGGAGGCTGGCATTTTGCTTTGAGGCTCTCACTCACTGGAAGAGTGTTGTGTGATTTGACCAGACGAGACTCTGGGTAGCCATGGGAACCCCCATCCCCCGCTTTGAAAAAAAAACCCATATGTTAGTGCTTTTCTTTTTGGTAAGTATGTATATGATGTCTCGATCAGACAAGGCCTGTCTGTTGAATTGTGTTACTTGCTCTGTTTATATTGTCTCTGTTTGTAGTTTCTGTTTGTATTTGCTCTGAAGTTCAGGGTGCTGGCTTTTCCTCCTGAACTAAGTGAATGATACATGTATGTTTGATTAAAGTGAGATAGTTAACCCCTTACAGTTGCTTTCCTTAGAAAAGCAGATCAAATAACCTGTGCTAGCAGCCCTTCTGTGAGCCCTTGTTACTGGTCTTTTTGGGTCTTATACCTCAGCAGTAGCTGCTAGCAACATTGTTGTTACAAGAACTGTGAGCAGGGCTCCTGCTCCATTGTGACCAACCACAAGCTCTCCTCCCTGTCCTAGAACTGCGACCCGGAACTGTGCATGGGTAGTAGAGGTGCCAATCAGTGCTTACTACACCCAATGCCTGTGAAAGGTCCCCTGTAATCTCTTTCTGCCAATTGTCTGACTCCCTTGCCACCTCTGGATTGAGAGCTGCTGAAGCTGTTTCTGTATGTACCCTGGGCCAATTCCCATTCCAATATCATAAATCTCTCCAGCTGAACTCCTAAGTTATCTTAGGTTGGAAAAATATCTTGCCCTGACCTTCTGTTCACTCTGCTTCTCCAAAATTTGATTTGAGGTATTATTTTAAAGTTGTCGGGGGAGTTCTGCTGGGCTGCTGCTTCGTCTCTCCCATCTTGGTTCCACCTTCCAGATCATATATTGAGAACTGCTGAATTAGCATTAAGAGAGAAAGGCTTCTTGTAGAAGGTGCGATTTTAGCTGGGACTTGAAGGAAGCCAGGGAAGCCAGGAGGAAGTGCTGAGAAGAGAGAATTTTAGGCGTGAGAGACAACTAGTGAAAATGCCTGGAGCCTGGATGTCAAGGAATGGCAAGAAGGCCAGTATCACTGGCTTGTAGAGCATGTGGAGGGGAGTAAGGACTAAGGTTCAAGAAAACTGAAAGGCAGGAAGGGAACCAGAGTCTAAAGGATTTTAAATGCCAAACAGGATTTTATATTTGATCCTGGAGGTGATTGAGATCCACTGGAATTTACTGAATGGGGGTGGGGTGATGTCATATAGCTGTGTTTTAGGAAGATTGCTTTGATAGTGGAGCATGGTCTGGAGTGGGGAGAGATTTGTGGCAGGGATGTCAACCAGAAGACTGTTGCAGTAGACCAGGTGTGAGATCATGAGGTCCTGCACCGCAGCATTGCAGTGTTGCTAGAGGAGAGAAGGGAGTGTATATGAAGGTAAAATCACAGGAGTGGGCAGTAGATTGGATTGGGAGAGAGGTGAGATAATGAGTTCAATTTAGGGCCCCTGTTTTCCTTTTGATAAACAAATGTCCTAAAAGAGTGATCTGAATGTCCTGCTTTTTTCCTCACCATAGATTTCTTTAAGCAGTCTAGCTACCAAGGTTTTACCCACTATAGTAAAATTGCCTCTCTCATAAATCACCTTTGCTTCAAGTGGCCTTTATCTTTCAGCTTTCTCCTTCCATGAATTATTTGACCCTACACTCCTGGTTTTTTCCAGGCAGTTTGTTGTATTAGAAAGAACTTCGGAGATTAGCTAACTTGCTTAAAGGTCACACAGTTTTTGAGTGGATTAGGGCCTGGAGTCCAGGTTTTCAGATTTCAAGTCCATCCCTATTTCCATTCTCTCTTTGATGTGACCCACTCTTTCACCCTTTATCTTAATTTAGAAAGATAGCTGATGTTGTAGCCTCAGCCATGGACTAGGGAGGAGGATACCTAAAATTTAGTCTTGATTATGCCTTTACTAGCTGTGTAACATGAGGGAAACAACTTCATTTTTCTGAGTGTCTCTTAATTTAAGGAAGAGGATGATTATATCAGCCCTGCTACCTCACATACTTGTATTAGATAAAATTATGAAAATAAAAATGCTTTGTAACTGAAAAAGTATTAAGATGGTGCTATATACTGAATTATCTGCCCATTAAATTATGTGCTTTATGAATTTTCCATAGCAGAAAGGTTAGGTTTTTCATATTTCCTAACCTAGGTCCAAGTATCATAGGACTAAAATGAAAGGGAAGGATTTGACATAGAAGCCAGAGTAGGAAGACACCATACATGGCTGAGTGTTTATCCCTGATTAAGATAAAAAACTAGATATGATTGATTTTTAAATTATCTATGGTTATTCTTAATTGTTCATATCTTTTATATTAATATAGCTAACTGAGAATTGAAATGAATTTTCTATTTTATGTCTTCCCCCCTTATTAAGGGCTATTGGGCTCACATGTTCTCCTTTTTTTACATCTTTAACATATTCAGTATTGGTGACACATCAGTCTTGTTTACTCATGTAGAGCATGGAATGCTCCCCCTCCCTCCCACCTTTTAAAGCTTCCTTTAAGCTTTCCATCAAAAAATGTATTGTAGCTACAGGTTGTCACGCCATATTTAAGGTCTTCTGGCCACCTCTCTGAACGTTAATGCTTCCATTGGGCCAGATAATAGCTTTCAGAATGGATGACACCTTGGGAAGCTTCAAGGTTATCTATTTATACACAGAGAAGCAGAAGTGGTGGGGTGGGGGTGGGGGTGGGGGTGGGGTGGCGTAGGCCAGCAGTAGCTGAGGCCTCAAAAGAGGTGGCTGCCAGGAAATCAACAAAATGCAAAAGCTTAGCAATAAATGAAGAAAAGATGGATCAAACCATTTGTTTTATTGTAGATAGCTGCAGAAAGAAGTCTTTCAAAGAAATTCCTTTCTTTAAAGGGGGTGAGGGCAATATTAAATTAAGGTAACATTTTATTTCTGTTACCTAATTGGAGGAGAGGTGCAAAATGAGTGAATTTTTAGCTAGCCAAGACTTTATCTCTTTAAACACCAACATTTTATTTTAAGCCAGTTTTATACAATTACAGCATGTCAGAAGCAATATATGTTAATGCAAAGAATGCTGCATTTTGGAGCCAGGAGACTTGGGTTCAAATCCTAATTCTGAAATTTGCAGGCAAGTCATATCACTTCTCTGAGCCCATCTTCCTCACCTGTAAAATGGACTGAGTATTAGTCTCTTCTACTTGTTTCACAGGGTTGTTGTGAGGAATGTGCTTTGGAAGCCCTAAAGTGCTGTAGAACTGTAAGCTATTTTGGAAGGGACCTTTAAAGATAATGTCAGAAACAAAATGAACCTTAGAGATCATTTGGCTCAAACCCCTCATTTTGTGTTCTGTGAAGAAACTGAGACTCAGATAATTTAAGTGACTTGCCCTAAATCCCCCAACTAGTAAAGCCAGTATTTGAATCTCAAGTCCTAGAATCTTAGACTCCAACTTGAGTGCTCACTCGGTCACACATACTACCTTTAGTTCTCACGTATATCACGTTTTCTCATTTTTTTTTTCATAAAATGAGTGTATTTCAAGAATTTCATTGATGTAGGCTCTTTTTATCAATGCAGATCACAGCATATAGAAGACCATATATGTAGTCTCTAAGAATGGCTATCGCTGACTGAAAAATTCATTTCCCTGTAGCTGTCTGTTTGAGCCTCTCTGATTTTAGTTAGGCTGGTTCTTAGATGACAGACATAGTCCCTTGCTGGGCCCATATGAAAGCCTTTCCAGCTTGGTAAGGTTTTGTTAATGCCTGTATTCTGCTAGTATAGAGGACAGATGATTACCTTCAATCTTTGATGAATATATTAAATAATATTTAGCTTTTTATGATGACTTGAGGTCATTGTTTTGAATGCCCCTTATGAGGAGAAGACATCGGATATGCACATCTTCCCTTGTTTTGTCTAAAATCTTTCCCAGCTCAGCCTTGATTACACCTCTTGAGGATGATGTCAGATGGAAGGATGGAAAGTAGGCCCAATTCGTCACAAATAATACACAAAATAGATTAATCCATGTGTACACAAACGAGACTGTAATACTACCTTAAATTTATCTAGCACTTTATCTTGGTTACAAGCATGATAAAGTGATGCCTTCAGGATTTATTGAGGTATGTGAAACTGTTCTTGTAATAAATGGCCTCATACTACTATGCTTTTTGAATTCTGCTGTCTGCTTTTTATAGTTTTTCTCTTATGCTATTTTATATCACTTACCTCTTTGTATGGCTTCTTCTAGCAGCGTTCTTCTCCCTTCATTCTAATTTTCTAATTTAGTAGTTAAAATTCTCTCAAATAAGAGTAAAAAGAATCTTTATGAAGGACTTGCCTATGAGCCAAGTGCATGAAATTCAGTATGGGAACTTTGCTTCCTTCCCAGTTCTCAATGGTGACCTCAGTCATTTGTTGTCAGCTAAGTGATGGCTAGGTAAATGAAGCACTGCTGTATTTGGATTGTATTGTTCTTGGTCACTTTAGATGACTTTGAGATATAAAAACTTGGATTATTCTGCCAAAATGTCACTAATATCTTTCTTAGATGGATTATTAACATCGTCTTTCCTTCTCTTAGTGTAGTTCTTTCAGGGAGGATAAAGGAGTTTCGGGACTTATTCATTTTTAGGACAGAACAAGAAGTAGTGGATTTTTTGTAGTTTATTTACCTCTCAGTGCTAAGCAGGAGAATACCTCCAACCCAGTACCCTCTAATTTTTCCCTGACTTCTTTGGAGTAACCCTATAAGGGGCTTTCTTAGAATCACCTGGGAAGAAAGGCCCTCATCTATCACCCAGAAGCTTGCCACACAGTTCTGTGTTTTTGATCTTTTCTCTTTTTCCCATCACCAATGCTTTCTTGGCCCTTTGCCAAGTAGTGGCTAAGAAGCATAGCCAGGACTCTAGTTTACCTTTACTGTCAAACTGGTATATACATTGCCATTATACTGGGTGCTCTTACCTTCCATGCCTTCTTCTGACCATTGAACAAGTTCAGATTGTTGGGGTTAGTAAATTTCTTCCTTTCAGTTTAACTTGACAGGTTTATACTACAAAAAGTTGTGACGTGGTGGGAAAAGTCAGATTAATCAGCTTTGTGACTTAACTACCTGAAGTATGAATTTGTGTTACCAGGCTGCTTAGTGTAATGCCCTGAAAAGAATTACTGAATCCATAATGGTGGTTCAGACTACTGAATTGATCTGCAGTAGATATATAAGAATGGTAGGAAAGTGTTGGCAGGATCTTTTCTGAATATCTCTTTGTTTTCTCTCTTGAAAGGGATAGCTGTACCCTGTTGACCATAGATTTGACTAATAGAGGGATATATCTGGATAATATGAAGACATAGTGGCAGGTTTTGACAGTTCTGGAGCCAGACTTCACCTAGAATTAAAATAGCAAAAGAACCTAGACCCAGATAAACTCTGCAAAATCACTGTAATTCCCAGACCCCAAATTGGCAGGCAGAACAAATTCTATAGTAGGTCTCTGTATTTATTATTTCTTTCCTGCTCTTCTCCTCAATAAATTACTTTGGTCCTTGAAGATAGTGAAATTCTCCTTGATCTTTTGTGAAGGTATTTAATGTATATGTGTAGGGGGAGAATGGGAGGGTGGAGAAAGAGACAGAGACATAGAGACCTCTGCCTGTGCCGTGTTACTATTAGAAGTTGTTAAAAGCTAAGTTTCTAATGCAAAGTAGTTATATTTAATTGAGCAGTTCTCATTTTGTTGAATAATGATTTGCATGCTTGTATGTGATAGAAAAATTTCCAAGTGGGATCAGTGTTACTTTAATTATACATGTTTAATTTATCGTTGCTGTTGTTTGTCCTTTGTTCTTGAAGAAGACCATGACATCAAGAAGGTGATGCCATGACTTGAAAGTAAATTGGATATAAGTGAGGAAGGGCTGTGCAGACACCAGCCTCGCTTTTTCCCCTGGAGCCATCTGGGTCCAGTGGCAAGATATAGATCCGGAAGACTGGAGATGGTCCCCAATGTTTATTTACATCCCTATTTTCAAAGAAAGATTTGTACAGATCACTGGGAACAGTCTTATAACAGGCCCTATTGCCAAAGTTAGAAGACCTCAAGGATGTATATATAGAAGTAGCACATGTTCTTGAGAGGAATCTTGCTAACTCTGGACCTCAGTGTCTTCAGTTGTGAAGCTGATAAGGCTGAACCTAATGGTCTTCTAAGGTCATTTCGAGCTCTAAATCCTTTGGTTGTATGGTGATAGTAACAATCTTAAATATTTTCTAAATTTTATTTTTCTTCTGGTCTTCTATCTTGACTTCTCAAAAGCCATTGCCTCCATTGCCTGATCATAGGCAGCTAGGTGGCTAGAAGTGTATAGAGCACTGGGCTTAGAATCAGGAAGACTCATCTTCATGAATTCAGATCCTGTCTCAGACAGTTACTATTTGACCCTGAGCAGTTACCCTGTGTGCCTCAGTTTCTTCATCTGTAAAATGATTTGGAGAAGGAAATGGCAAACCATTGCCAAGAAAACCCCAAATGGGGGTCACAAAGAAGGGGTCACAACTGAAAAACAACTGACCAACAACTGATCATAGGGTCATAGGATTTAAAGCTGGAAGGGACCTGAGGGTTCATCTTATCCAGCCCCCTCATTTTACAAATGAGAAAACTGAAATTCTGAGGGCTTGAGTTACCTTCCCAGGCTCACACAGATAATGAGTAGCAGAGTCTGCATTTGAACTCAAGTCTTTTGATTTCAATCAAATTTCAAATCTGATTTCAGATCAAAGTCAGATCACTCTCATAGTACCTTTCTGAATTAAATTGCAACCCCTCAGCCTAGGATTCCAGACCTTTACTGATGTAGCCCCATAATATTTTTCCTGCCTCCTCCTCTCCCCCCCCAGTACTTTTTTCTTCATACATTTTGCTGTAGCCAAACTACGCTACTCACTTTTCTCCAAACTCTTTAGTTTCCCTCTCCAATGGCTTGGCTTATTTTTCTTCTGCCTGGACTATTCTCCTTCCTAATCCTTCAAAGAGATGGAGTTTGAAATGATCCTTGAAGACTTTTTAATCTCCCCGACTGGATGATTCTTCCTTCTTTGAACCTACTGATGCTGTTTACCCTTTCCTAAGGCCCTTCTGGCTTGCTTTATATAAAGATTATTTGTGTACTTGTTTTTTTCTTCGCTTTCCACCTGCCTCCTGCAAAGCTGGAAGTACTTGAAAGTAGGAATTATATCTTATTTTCATACTTCCTTTGTATTTCTTTTTGTTTGCTGAATACCTGGCTTTGGCCTTAGTGGGTAGTCAACAAATATTAATTGAATTGATTTAGATTTGGACCAGGGTTATAGCTCTTACATAATTCCATTGTAGTAACCCACCCGAAACTTTTGGCCCATTTCAGTTTTGAAAATAACAGAATTCATCACAATCTGTGGTGCTTCAAAGCCCCATGGCTGAAGCCTGTGCTATACCACAGATAATTGCTTTCGCACCTAGGTTGTTTTCAAAATCTCCCAGTTCTAAACATTTAATCTGTTTTCTGGCTTAATCAAGAAGCAGAGCTTCCTCAGTGCCAGACTTGGCATAGAAAATGTGGGCATGGTGCCGTTCATTCTGCACCCTGGGCCTCAGAGAATGGAGAAAGCAACCTCTCGTGGCACAGAAAACAATGCAGCTGACCCCAGCACCTGGCAATCTGTAAGGAGCTGTGGAATCTGTAAACTTTCTGCACTACTGCCTAACAGTTGCAGATGGTCTGAACCGATGATTAAATATCGTTGCTGTTTTGCCCAGAACTGCTGTGGCCATACCCTCAGTGTCTGGTTTTACATTCCAGTGGGTAATTAAAGGGGCAGAGCCAACTCCTGTTATTTCTAGGACATCTCTTTCACTTGGCTTAGAAGTGATTTCAGTTTTTGCCAATTGCACATTCAACTGCAGTAAGCAAGGGCTGTGAATGACCATTTTTTTGTTTTGAAAATTTAAAAACTGACTTAAAAGATGGTCTCTAATGAAAGTGAATAATTGTTATACGTTGCTTTCTCAGGTAGGTGTTCTGCTGTCAGACATGTCAAGGTGATTTGGCAATGGATTTTTCTCCTGAGTTAGCACATGACACTCTGAATGGGCAGAGATAACACAAATTAGAGAATGTTACAAGCCTATCTGCTGAAGAATACATTTCCATCTGACTAGAGGTGGCATTTGTGGATGTTACCTTAATACCTTGGTGAATCTCTTACAGATAGGTAATGAGGGGAATTTTCAGCAAACAAAAAGAATTCCAAAAATATCACCTGAATTGAGTACTTTTTTTTAAAAAGTCCTTTAAAGTTTGAAAGTGCCTCAGGCTACTAAGTCTGCTGGTAGTAAATGCCATGAAATTATCCCATGTTAACTTCCTAACTTCATACCTTAGTTCCTTATACCTCAGCCAATATAATGAACTGGGGGAAGCAGAAATCAAAATTCTGCTTATTTTTGCCAACGAGGTTGTCATTGTCCACTCCCACAAAACCAGCAAGGGCACAGAATCCTCAGAGAGAAAGATTGTGTCAGTTTCCTACCTGACTTGACTTATGACAGTGGCCATATGGGAACCTGGTAATGAAGATTGCAATTCATCCTTGTAGAGCTTGTCTAATGATTAGAAGATTAAACATTT
The DNA here is from genome assembly GCF_011100635.1 of Trichosurus vulpecula. Taxonomy (NCBI): domain Eukaryota; kingdom Metazoa; phylum Chordata; class Mammalia; order Diprotodontia; family Phalangeridae; genus Trichosurus; species Trichosurus vulpecula. The sequence continues at coordinate 110,571,797 of NC_050575.1, forward strand.
TGTTTAAATTAGCAATGTTTTTCTCCCCCTTCTGAGTGTTAAACTACTATCAGTGCAGGATGGAATCTCCTTAATATTCCTTTACTGGACTCCCACACTCTGGTTGTGATTGTCAGCAGGAGGTTAAGAAAGTCTCATTTTAATTAAAAAAGCAATTTTTAGCAATGGTTGAGATTATGTGTGTGCCAGAAGAGGCACTTCTGACCATGTGAACTCCCTGATTATGGAGAGCAGTGAGTATAGTTTTCTTCTGGAGCATGACAATGAGCCTAATAGGAAAATATTGTGATGTGTATAGCTAGGTATGAAACACTGCCTCTGCATTAATAGCAAATTCTTAGATCTGTCCTTCAATTTGTGAGTTTTGTGTGTGATAGTTATGTGAAATTGAGAGGGAAGGAGTTAATCTGTAGTGCTTGTGATATATTAGATATTGGTCTTATTCCTGATCATAATACTGCATTTAACCATTGTTTAAATATCTATATTTATTTCAGTTGTATTGATAAATATCTTCTCCCAGCATGAACCTGACTGACTGGAGAAATAGGCTAAACTTCCAAAGGAAACATTTCCTTTCGTTCAGCAAGTGAAGTGATTTGTGTTTCAGATGAAGACCTAGGATTTGGGCTGATACTATGTTGTGTCTCACACTCCTCCCTCCTTTCACACCTCATCTCCCAGTTTTATTCCTGTAGCTGTAGCTGATTTGTTACAGCAGGATCCTAAGCTGATGGCCCTAAGGAAGACCAAGTAACTATGTACCCTTGTGTGTGTGTGTGTGTGGGGGGGGGGTTGGTTGGTTGTTATTTTGTAGAGTTTTAGAGCTGGAAAAGACTTTAAAGATCATCTGACTCAGTTCTCTTATTTGATTTCAGAAAGAGAAAGTGACTTGTTCTAGGTCACATGGCAAGTAAATGACAAAACCAGGACCAGAAATCCCAGGCTTCTCATCCACTACCCCACACTGCTTCCATTGCTGACTAGATCTGATTTCTTAAGTTGATCTTAATCAGAATCCTGGTAATTGGTTTAAAACCAAATTGATCTTCAGAATATTATCAATGTTCTGAGAGCAGTGATTTTTTTTTTCTCCTGTATCTTTTGAGAGTTAATCATGCAACTCTTGCTCCTGGTAAGTAAAGCTCAACTCAGTTGCTGCTTCCTTCATGAAATATCTTTGATTCCCCTTTTCTTCCCTCCACCCCTAAAATAATGATCTATCCTCTTTGGGAGCCCACCCACCACATCGCACCTCTCTAATGTGCTTAATGGTTTTATTGAAAAGTTACTTATGTATATGTTATATTCTGCAGTCAGAGATTAGATCGTAAACTATATGAGGACAGGAATCATACTTTAGATAAGATTCCCCTCCCCCAGAGCCTACTGTTGTACACTGCATATTCATAGCTCATTTCTTTAGTGCTAATTTGAAGCTAACCAAGCCTCACTTGGGTTTTCCTAACTCACCTCCATCCTTGTGTTTTCTAACAACCCTTCCTATTTATCTTTTTTGGTCAGTTCTCAGTGGATTGTATGTAGGTAATCTGTGCTTCTCGGGTCTCTTTGCCCTTGTTATTGCCACATAGCTGGTCTTGGCAAGTTCAGGATTCTCCCCATTATTGCCTTTCCTGCTACTGCTTCTGTGTGGGTGTGGATAAAGGTGCACCTAGGTTCATTGTGGTAGATAGTGGCAATGAGAAAACCTGCTTTGGGTAAATCCTGCCTAGTGTAAACATTGTAGGTGAGACAGCATAGTGGAATTAACAAAGGAGGGAGGAGAGCATCTTGGTGCCTGAGATGTTAATGTGATTATTGCCAGTATAGTTGTAGAGATTATACCTTCACAGTGCGAAAGAGGGAAGGAAAGGAATCTCAGGCACTTTTTGCAATGGTCATCTGTTCTTTCTTCTCATGTTTGTTTCGGAATTTTTGATTTCTTCTAGTTGTTAGCACTCTCATCTTCTTGAAATTATTATGTGTTTATTCATATGCATATTGTATCTTTTTAGTAGGATGTAACCTCTTAAGGTTGGAGATGTTGTTGGTTTTGTTTTTGTATCCTCAGTGCTTAATATAGTGCCGTAGTAGGGGCTTAAAAATGTTTGTCGAATTGAATTATTGATCATTCACTAGCTCACGGGTGGGGAACATGTGGCCTCAAGTGTGGCCCTTTGCCATTAAGGGGCTACGTGTGGCCTTGCAGCTGTAGGTTCCCCACCCCTGCTCTAGCTGCTGCAGTCAGACACATGTTTGCTGTCCCAAAGTTGGCCCGTTTATATCCTAGTGTGGATAATTCACTGGGGCTTCCTAGATCATAGATTTAGAATTGTAAAGGGCCTCAGAGGTCATCTGGTCCAACCCATGAGGACACCAAGGCCCAGGCAGGTAACTTGCCGAGAGTCACGTCAGGAGTGAATCGTGCAGATAGAGGAGTCAAACCCTTGTCCTTTGACTCCAGATTTTACGTACTTTCCACATATCTTTTCACATTTTAAAAAAATTCTTCGTATTTGTTGTTCCTTAGGACACAATAATATTCTGTTGCATTGATATACCATAGTTTTTTCAGCCTTTAGTCTTTGGGCACAGGTTTGTTCCCAACTTTTTGCTACTAAACATATATGTACCAACTCAGGACCTATGATTTCGTCAGTGTGATGATGGGTGTGGAAACTCTTTCTGCCATGCAGATTACCAACTGCTTTGTAATATACAGTCCTGGAGAGTTGGGGTGGGGTGGGGTGGGGGTGGAGGATGGGGACTGAGAAGCTAATTGGCTTGTCTGTAGCCAGTGTCTATAAGAAGCAGGAATTGAATCTCGTTCTGATTCAGCTGCCATCCCACTAGCTAGTAGGCCATGCCACCTCTATAAACGTTACACATAATGTTGCTGCGAATTTTTATGTATGTACTCGTCTTTTTGACTCTTAGTAGCCAGTAGTGAAGTTAAAACTCAAGAGGTACTTGGTCAAAGAATATCAAGAATTTCATAAATTTTGTTTCATAATTCCAAATTATTTCCCAGTATGATCTACCAGCAGTGAATTAGTGTGACTTTTCCCATAGCCCTGCCAACCTTGAATTTTTCATGTTTACTCTCTTTATCAGTTTGGTGAGTGTAAGGCAACAGCTTCAGAGATGTTTTAATTTGCATTTTTCTGATTAATGATTTTTAGCACTTCTTTTTCAGGGGTTCCTTTTTTTTATAGCACTTTGCCTAGACGTGGGGTTCTTAACCTTTTTTGAAGCCTTTGGGCTCAGAATAACAGAATTACAGAAGAAAACTATTACAAATATTTATCAAAATATTAAAAACAAACAAAAACAAGTTTGCAATCTCTAGTTTAAGAACCTGGTCTAGCTCTTTCTTTGCCCCTAATCATATTCTGCTATTTATTGACTTCACATACATGGTATAGCACCTCATCTTCGTTATATTGTAACTCCTTGAAAGCAGGGACTACTTAAAAAAAATCAATGACAGGCGCAGAGCTCTGCCCAGGTAGGTTCCTTAATAAATGTTTGTTGAAATGAATCAGACTCTACTGGGGACTGGATGGGACCTTCAGGTCATTAGTTCATCTCCTGGTATTAGTACAGATAATTAGAGGCTGGCTGTATCTATTCATCTGTCCTTGTCCCAAGACTGTATTCTTTTACTGAAACGGATCTGTTTAAAAAAAAAAAAACAAGATTAGCCCCCTCACCAGACTAATTTAAAAAAAAGTAAACAACACAGAACCATGAATTCACTTTTTTTCTATGTGTTCTTCATGTGTTATTTATTTGGCATGTCCAGATCCATTTCTTTTATGTTTTAGTATTAAAGTAGTAAATTCCTCATGCCTTTTTTGATGTTTTGTGAATTAACTAGCACATGAATTCTTAATAGACCCGTTAATTTATGAAGTTTCCTAATGGGTTCTGTAGTCTGTAAGGAACATTCAGGATACAGTCGGGGCTATGGCAGAGCCTGCGTACTAGGCGGGGCAAGGCTGGGTTGGCATCAGGGCCCTTTTCTTAAGGAACTTGATGAGTATTTATGAGATTGGATATCTGGCTTTCCCCATTCGTTCTACTTGCTAGGCTAACCTGCCACTCCAAAGCAGCAGCAGGGAATTCCCTTGTGTAGAGTGTTTTCAGTGTGTCTCGTGCATATTTACCACGAATCTCAAATTCCTAAGCAATTTCAGCCTGAGATGTCTTGAGTTTCCGTAGGATTCATGTCAGACTGCTTTAACACAGGTGTTATAAATAAGATTAAGAGGTTGTTGAAAAGATATCGCTAGAGCTCTGGGGCTTACTTTCTCAAGTCATTCTAAATTGACAGCTAATGGGTAGTTTGCCTTGATGACTCTTTCTAGCTGGTTGAAACTGACTTGAGATTCACCCACAGAGAAAACTGTTGCTTATGAAGATTCACTTTTCATTCCTTTAACAGATAATGCCTGGGTCTTCCAGTAACAAGGTTTTATTGCCTTTGTATCAAACTCAGCATTTGCTTATAGTATTGGGTTAGGTGCCATTTTATAGGTTTTCAGATTATTAGAACTGGAAGAAGCCGTAGAGATAAAGTTCTAATTTTAAAGCTGAAGAAACTGACTCAGAGGTAAGTGACTTGCTCAGGGTGATGAGTAAGAAACAGGTTTTTAGTGTTCTTATTTCTTAGTTCTACAACTAAAGTTTTTTTCCTTCTTTTACCCTTAAAATCTTGGGACAAGATTTTTTTTTTCCTTCTTCTACCCTTAAAATCTTGGGCCAAGAATCTCTTTCTTTATCTGCTTTATTCAGGTAGAGATCTAAAACTTAAGAGGCCATGTGAAACAGTAGAGAGGACCCTGCATTTGGAATCAGAGGCCCTGGGTTCAAATCTCATCTTTGTACTTAGTGTCTGTGTGACCTTGAACATGTAATAACTCCCTCCCCCCAGCTTCGGTTCCTCTTCTGTAAAATGAGGGTGTTGTGAGGTGGCCTCTAAGGTCCCCTTCAGCTCTAAGTCTGTACTCCTGTGACATGAAGGTTATTACACAAGGAAGTCTCTGTTCGTTGTTAATGTCACTTGTCATGCTGTTTTAAGAGAATTGCCAAACCTTTTCCTCGTGACGTTGGGGTGTTACGCAGCCCTTTCTAAGGTCACAATTGGCACTCCAACAATATTTTTCCAGGACTGTAGCTTGGCATTTTTACTTCACATCTAAGCATGACCACATTGTCTTCCTACTAACAGTAAATGTCATGATTCCTAATGACTCACATTTAGGTGATGAAACAGAATGTCATGTTAGAGTTCCTTTCTTTAATATGTGAAAATCCTTTAAAAGATGTGGCATTTGATACCTGCTCTGTAAAATGAGCTGGAGAAGGTGAATTCTTCTAAGACCCTTGGAGGAGCAGCCTCCACTCTGCAGATGTTTTTCAGAATTGTCCAAAGAAAGAGTATTCTGATAATTGTGCTTGCCAATGCATTACACTGCTGCTTTGGTAAAGAGTAGTTAGGAATTCTTTGTCTGTGGAAGTGAGAAACCATTATTCTGTAGTCACTTTGAAATCACTTTTAGTTTCTTCCTGAGAAAGAATTGTAATTGTGTTGACTGAATGACTTTGTAGATGGACCAGAAACACCTGCCTGGGAGTAACATTGAATCTGTGTTGTTGATAGCCTAAGTTGGATATGCTGTTGTTGAGAGAGAGGGAGAGAGAGAGAGGCATAGTGAGAATGAGTGAGTAAGAGAGTTTAGCTGACTGGTAGAATTTGCATAAACTACAAAACCTTTGAAATTATGGAAAGTGAAATCTGAGGAGTTGACATGCAATCATCTCTCTTGGTTGTCATTGATAAAATAATCAACAGAGATGCATTGTGTTCATATTGTTAGACACTTGCTTAACCTAGTAAAATGTAGGCAAATTAGCATGTATGTATTAGAAAGAAAATTAATGCAATCATTATAGCTTTTCAGACTCTAAAGAATTGCTTGTAGTATTTAAAAATATTATTTTAAAAAGGATGCTTAAGTTAAATTTTCATATAAGTTTTCCATCCTTGTAAAAAAGCTGGCTGTTGCTTGGAGTGATAGTAATTAAAACATGTATTGCTTTTCATACATTATCACATTTGATTCTTACAGCAACCTTTGTGAATCAATAGTATAATCATTATAGTCCCATTTTACAGATGTGGAAATTATTCCTTAGAGAATAATGTGGAGCCTGGGGACCTGGGTTTGAATACTGGTCTTGCTACATGTTACTTGTTTATAGGACAAAAAATTCATGACTGAGTTTTTGGGTACAAGCCTTCTAGGGATGAATTTACTAATTAAATTATTCTAATTTTAATTGTAAGCATTTTTAGTTAAGAGGCAAGAGAAAATACAAAGGGACTATGACATAAGCCTTTTTGAAGTCACAATTGATAGTCTCCCTTAACAAGATAGATTCTTGCATTGCGAAAGTGTAGTTAAAGCTTTGCTTTATCCAACACAACAATAGCCCCTTCCAATGTCTGAGCACCCATTTCTTACTCTTATTCTTTTCTGAATCTTATTCAACCAAGTCTAGGATAGAGAGATGATAATCTTCATTAGATGATAATCTCCCTTTCTAGAGTCTGGTTACTACTGCCCTAGTCCAGGAGTTTAGAAAGCCTTAAGCTTTACTTAGGTTTCCTTCAGAAAGCAGTTAGAGCTTTGGTAAGGGGGAATAACGATTTCTGTACAGGATATTTGTTGCTTTTTTCTATTTTGAAGTCTCCTTCCTTTTGAAGTATTATTAGATACTAATAAGGTTTTCTTCATTTAGTAGTAGGTATGGAAAGGACTTCGGCCTGGGCTGCTGAAAACGTGCTCTTAATCCTTCTCAAAAAGGAGCAGGGGTTAGTGTGCCATGCGTGCCATGTTACATGTGTGACTCATGCAAGGCACTTATCCTCTCTTAGTCCCAGTTTCTTTATCTGTCAAATTAGGAATTGGACTAGGTAATCTTCAAGGTCCTTTCCACATCTAACTCCTATGATCCTGTAAGTGATGTGATTTGCGTTAGTTCACACAGTTAGAAAATGTCTGAGCTTGGACTTAAACCCAGGTCTTTTGACTCTAACATGATTGCTCTTTTTACTATACCATGTTGCCTCTGTGTGTGTATATGTGTGTACACATGTGTGTATGCATATGTGTGTATGGGACGTGTATGAGTGTATGTGCATGTTTGTGGGCAAATGCCTGCACATAGGGGTGTACAGGCCTAAGTTAGGCAGGCACATCCATTGCATGTGCTCTAGGCTAGGCCCTGAGTAAATAAACTTGAGTCTTTAAAGAATTTTATGGGGCAGCTAGGTGGCGCAGTGAGTAGAGCACCGGCCCTGGAGTCAGGAGGACCTGAGTCCAAATCTGGCCTGAGACACCTGACACACTTACTAGCTGTGTGACCTTGGGCAGGTCACTTAACTCCAATTGCCCTGCCTTCCCCTCTCCAAATCCCCACCCCCCATATCAAAAAAAGAGAATTTTATGCCTATTTGTGAAAGATAAAGTTCTAAAGCTCATCTATATAGTCAAAATTTATGAAGAACCTCTCCCCCCCACATCATCTCCTGTCTTCTACTTTGTTTCTGAAGAAAATCATTTTTTTGAGTCTTTATAGACTTCTGACTGTGACTTCAGAAATAATTTTGAAAAAAGTAAGTGAAAATTTCCTTGCCCAACTTTTAAAAAAATGAAACTGTCCCTTGCTGCAGGCAGTAATCCACTACCTAGAGTCACTTCTCTGAGTAATTATGTTTAACGAGTGCATCATGTGACTTGAAAAAACCTAATACTGTTCCTGATGATTGCTAATTAGCTACTCTTCTCTCCTTCTCCTACTGTTGTAAAGTAGTTATAAAATATTTTTCTGTCCCCACAAATGTTAAAGTAGATATCTTGTGTTATTAGAAGTCAGTGTATCAAATTATGGGTTCTGAGATAAATATTGTCGCCAAATAAAGGGTTCTGGCAGTCATTTTCAGCCTGTTGTGGATGAAGCAGTATGTTTTATTAGACAAAAGCTGTAGATTGGGAGTCAGAAAGTTTGAGTTTTAATCCTTTGTACATCTGTAAAATTACGGGGTTGAACTAGATAAACTCCAAGGTCCCTTCCAGCTTTGTTACTCTAAGCTGTATGTAAATGGGATACTTGATTTATCATATAAATTCTGCTGATACTGTGGTTGTAATATTGGAATAATTGAGTTTGGCTAATGGGAAAATCCATCCTTTTCACTCATAATTGATTGACTGAGGCCTATCATCTGTGGTTCTCTAAGCTGACTGACTAGTATTACCCTATGAAGGATATTCCATAAGCCTGGAAAAAACTGTGTCACATCTTCTGATAAAAGAACAATCAAGTACTTCCATGACTTCCAGGAGACCATAAAGATCTTATTAGCTCTACTCTGTAGGGCAAAGCCATTCAGCCACTGGTTACTGGCCTTTGTGATGCCTGGTCTTAAATCCACACTGATCCAAAGCTGACTGGTTCTACTGTAGATAAGCAGACTGAAATACAGGGCCAGGAATCCCAACTGAGGGACTGTCAGTTAACAAGAATTTATTAAAAATAAAGCATTTATTTAGTACCTATTTATGTGTCAGATGCTGTGGACACAAAGATGAGAATAAAATAGTCTTTCTCCTTAATAAGCTACTCTGTGTTTGTGTATGAATGTGTATGAATGAGACACTCCATCTCTTGACTCTGGGCAGTATCTCTGGCTGTCTCCCATGCCTAGAATGTTCTCTTTCCTCTTATCTACCTACTGACTTCTCTAACTTCTTTAAGTCCTAACTAAATTCCCATTTCAACTAAATTCCCATTTCCTACATGGTACCTTTCCCAGCCCCTCTTAATTCTAGTCTCTTCCCTCTGTTAATTATTTCCTATTTATCCTGTATATAGTTTGTTTGTATATGTGTTTGCTTGTTATCCTCCCATTAGATAGTGAGTTCCTTGAGAGCACAGACTGTCTTTTATCTCTTTTTGTATCCCCAGTGCTTAGCACACATCTGGCACATAGTAGGTACTTAATAAATACTTATTTACTGACTCTTTATTTTGTCTTTAATATTTCTTGTCTCATGGCGTCATTAACTTCTTTTTGGTCTAGTCTAATTTCGAGGGTACCTGTTACTTGGGTAAGGTTTTGTATATCTTTCTAAGCTGTCAATTCTCCTTCCAAAGTCTTTCCTCCAGAGCTCTTATTTCCTTTTTAATATAATTTTAAACTCTGGCTTAATTTCTCTTAAACATTTATTTTTATATGCATTTATAATCTCTAATTGAACAACAACAAAACCTTGAAAATTAATTCCTACAGAATAAATTCCTACATTGTTCATGTCTGAAAATACATGTCTGTCCTTGCTTTTTAAGTTCACCTCTCTGGCAGAAGTTGAGTTTCTTGTTTCATTTCTTTTGGGAATTCTAGTTGAACTTCTGGCCAAGTTGTGTTTTTTGCAGCTTAATTGTAGATGTGGAGTTATTCTCTTCTTTTGAAGAGTTTGTGATTTAGACTTTGTGTTAGGGTCAGGCTCTTTGTATTTCTAGATGATACTGAGTACTCTGTTCTTCATGGATTTCAGAGGTGGCTCCTGCTAGGTAGTACCAAACTTTTAATTGGCCCTAAGATCTAGAGACAGTCTGATTGCAGTTCCTCCGTTCTGAGCTTTGCAGGCTCCCAGCCCCAGTTTCAAACTTGACAGTACAGCTGCAGGCTTGCCCCTGGTTATAGCTCCAGTAGATATAATTAACGGCCTTAGCCCTTTTCAGTTAACTAGTAGGCTTTACAGGATCAGAGTCAGAGAGCTGAAGACTTACCTCTGGTCCGAAGTCCCTGCCTTGGTTACTTAGCCTTGGGCTCCACCCCAGGTCACTCAGCTGCAAGCCTCAGTCTAGTTTCATGGACTTAATTTGCGGATCCTGCTCCAGAGTCAGAGGGACAGAGTTGTAGGCACATTCCTGTTCCACAGTCCATTTCCTTATTACTCAAACATATTTCCCAGCTTTAGTCTATGCTAATTCTGCCCTACCTCCTCTACAGTTGGAACTCATCTGTGGGCTCACTCTCTTTGCCATTCCTTGCCTGTACGCAGAAGTAGGCCCCAACACAGTTTCCATTGTATGGAAGATTTTGGTGATCTTTGTGGCTAGACCTGCTCCCTGGTGGCACTGTGTCTTTGGTTATGCCCCTGAGCTGACTTGTACTCAAAAAATGACCCAATGTGGAATCTCCTTGGCCTTTCCGCTCACCACCTCCTCTGATCTTCTTACTCCAACTTTGTTGGAATAGGGGACAGAGCTGGGCTGTACTTCCCATGTGTCTTTCCAGTCTCTGATAACCCTTTCAAGTTCTTAAATGCTTTGAGGATTCCTAGATTAGCTTGCTTGTTATTTATTTATTTTTTTAATTTTAGAGACCTGAATAATAGTTAAGGAATCAAGAAAACAGTAGGCCAAAGGTCAAGAAGATTCTAGACCCATCATTTACACATAATCAGAAGTGGAGTTTCAGGTTGCTGACATGCATATAATCCACCAGAGGTTCATTGGATCAATCAGGCATTCATACTTTAGTGAGAATTATTTTAGTCAGATTCCTTTCCTGTTAACAAATCTATTAAGTGTATAAATAATCAAGTTTCACCCAGTGTACAATAAGCTTAAGTTTCTTATTTCATTATATAATACAGTCTTGAAAAGAGATGTCCTCATTGTGGTGTTTTTTGGATTCTCCAAGGCTTCACTGATAGAGGGTAAGCTTGGTTAGGTCCACCAAACTGGTATATTTGTCATCCAGGGACCACTGGTCTGACTAATCCAAAAGGCTTATCATCAAGTTGACTGCATGGAGATTAATTTTTTGATCTACAGCACTTCTCTAAGATCAGCTGTCAAGTTGTTGATGGGCTGTGATCCGTGTCAGTGGATGGAATGCTCACCTTGATGAAATATAGGGTACCTAGAGGTTTGTTTTTTTTTTTTTTTTTTTTTGAAAATTTTGGGTGTTGATTTCTTAACTGGCTATAAAGAGATACCAGAGGCATATCATTAACTTTTGAGGACAATATCATGAAGGGCAGCTACCAAGTTCTCCCACACAGTATCCTTTGGTGCTATTCTTATATAGAGCAGCTGTGCTGAATGGTTCATGGGTGTCCGCCATAGTAGTTACTGTGCTGCTTATGTAATTAGGTGAGTGGGGCTTATTTGCTTTATTTACATTCTGATAAGTGCTTATTTGCTCTTAATTTCTACCTATTTGCATAGCACTGCTTTATGCTTATTTGTTGCATTGCTTATATACTTTATACTTGCTTATACTAAGGGAGGAGAACAAAGCATGGATAATCTAAAATGGCAGACAGTTCACAAGTTATTTTTAGTTGGCTGTGGAATGTGTTTTGAGTGTACATTTTCTTTCTTTATTATTTTAAATCATTATTTATTTATTTAATATTTTTATTTTTCAGCATTAATTTTCACAAGAGTTTGAATTACAAATTTTCTCCCCATTTCTACCCTCCCACCCACTCCAAGATGGCATATATTACCCTGTTCGCCAGTCAACCCTCCCTTCTGTCATCCCACTCCCCCCCATCCCCTTTTCCCTTGCTTTCTTGTAGGGCAAGATAGATTTTTATGCCCTATTGCCTGTATATCTTATTTCCTAGTTGCATGCAAAAACTTTTTTTTTTTGACATCTGCTTTTAAACTTTGAGTTCCAAATCCTGTCTCCTCTTCTCTCACCACCCACCCTCCCTAAGAAGGCAAGCAATTCAACATAGGCCACATGTGTATCATTATGTAAAACCCTTCCACTAACTATATTTTGCTCCTTCCTGTCCTATCCCCCTTTATCTAATTTTCTCCCTTGACCCTGTCCCTTTTCAAAAGTGTTTGCTTTTGATTACCTCCTCCCCCTACCTGCCCCCCCTCCTTGTATCGTTCTCCCTTTTATATCTCCTTCCTCCTTCTTTCATGTGGGGTAAGATTCCCAATTGAGTGTGTATGTTATTCCCTCCTCAGGTCAAATCCACTGAGAGTAAGATTCACTCATTCCCCCTCACCTGTCCCCTCTTCCCTCCCAACGGAACTGCTTTTTCTTGCCACTTTTATACAAGATAATTTACCTCATTCTATCTCTCCCTTTCTCCCTCTCTCAATATATTCCTCTTTCATCCCTTAATTTAATTTAATTTTTTTTTAGATATCATCCCATCATATTCAACTCACCCTGTGCCCTCTGTCTGTGTGTGTGTGTATATGTGTGTGTGTGTGTGTGTGTGTGTGTGTGTGTGTGTATTCCCTTCAGCTACCCTAATACTGAGGTCTCATGAATTATACACATCATCTTTCCATGTAGGAATGTAAACAAAACAGTTCAACTTTAGTAAGTCCCTTATGATTTTTCTTTCTTGATTACCTTTTCATGCTTTTCTTGATTCTTGTGTTTGAAAGTCAAATTTTCTATTCAGCTCTGGTCTTTTCACTGAGAAAGCTTGAAAGTCCTCTATTTTATTGAAAATCCATGTTTTGCCTTGGAGCATGATACTCAGTTTTGCTGGGTAGGTGATTCTTGGTTTTAATCCTAGCTCCAAGCCCTTTGATCCCTTAATGTAGAAGCTGCTAGATCTTGTATTATTTTGATTGTGTTTCCACAATACTCAAATTGTTTCTTTCTGGCTGCTTGCAGTATTTTCTCCTTGATCTGGGAGCTCTGGAATTTGGCAACAATATTCCTAGGAGTTTTCTTTTAGGGATCTTTTCCAGGAGGCAATCAGTGGATTCTTTCAATTTCTATTTTACCTTCTGGCTCTAGAATATCAGGGCAGTTCTCCTTGATAGTTTCTTGAAAGGTGAGATCTAGGCTCTGTTTTTGATTATGACTTTCAGGTAGTCCAATAATTTTTAAAATATCTCTCCTGGATCTATTTTCCAGGTCAGTGGTTTTTCCAATGAGATATTTCACATTTTCTTCCACTTTTTCATTCTTTTGGTTCTGTTTTGTAATATCTTGATTTCTCATAAAGTCACTAGCTTCCACTTGCTCCAATCTAATTTTTAAGGTAGTATTTTCTTCAGTAGTCTTTTGGACCTCCTTTTCCACTTGGCTAATTCTGCCTTTGAAGGCATTCTTCTCCTCATTGGCTTTTTAGAGCACTTTTGCCATTTGAGTTAGTCTATTTTTTAAGGTGTTATTTTCTTCAGTGTTTTTTTGGGTCTCCCTTAGCAAGTCATTGACTTGTTTTTCGTGGTTTTCTTGCATCACTCTCATTTCTCTTCCCAATTTTTCCTCTACTTCTCTAACTTGCTTTTCCAAATCCTTTTTGAGCTCTTCCATGGCTTGAGACCAGTTCATGTTTTTCTTGGAGGCTTTTGATGTAGGCTCTTTGACTTTGTTGATCTATTGTTGCTGCATGTTTTGGTCGTCTTTGTCAACAAAGAAAGATTCCAAAGTCTGAGTCTGAATCTGAGTCCATTTTCGCTCCCTGGTCATGTTCCCAGCCAACTACTTGACCCTTGAGTTTTTCATGGGAGTATGGCTGCTTGTAGAGTAGAGAGTAGTTTGTCCCAAGCTTGAGGGACTGTGCTGTTGTTTTCAGAGCTATTTCTACACAGCAAGCTCTGCCACACCAGCACTCCTCCTTCCCCAGGAACCCCCAACCTGGGCTGGACTTAGATCTTCAGCAGGCTCTGCACTCCTGCTCTGATCTGCCACTTAATTCCTCCCACCAGGTGGGCTTGGGGCCAGAAGCAACTGCAGTTGTAGTTCTGTCCTCAGAGCTGCTCCACCACCGCCACTGCCCTCAGGGCAGTGGCCAAACTGTGAACTCCTTTCACTCTGTCCCCCTGCAGCTTTTCCCACTAACCTTCTCTGTTGTCTTTGGTGTTTGTGGGTTGAGAAGTCTGGTAACTGCCACAGCTCACTGATTTAGTGCCTGTTCTGCCCAGCTCCCAGTCTGGTTGGTCCTGGCGCAGCCCACACTGGGTTCTGCTTTGCTCAGCTCCTAGCAGGGTGCAATAGACCTTACCCAGAGACCATCCAGGCTGTTCTGGGCTGGATCCCTGCTTCCCTCTGCTATTTCGTGGGTTCTGCAGTTCTAGAATTTGTCTAAAGCCATTTTTTATAGGTTTTTGTAAGGACCTGGGGGGCAGCTCATGCAAGTCCCTGCTTTCCAGTCGCCATATATGTGGATGTCTGGTATTCTGGGACTCCACTTCAAACAGAATAATGAAGTCATTGTATAAACTCCTGACTTAGAAGGAAGTTAGAGACAGGTCCATTTTCATTATACTGCCTGTGTGCTCAATATCAGTAACAAACATGACGAAATTGCTGCTGATGTTAGAATGTCATATCAAACAAAGATGGACTTGCGTACCTGGTACTTAGGTACTAGGATTTAGAACACCAGTCTTTCCAAAATAGTTTCCTTACCCTTTGAGCTGATTTACTATAAATTTAGGAATCATTTGGAAATCCAGAAAGCAGGAAAGCTTTTATTTTTTCCTTTTCTCTGCATATATAATAAATAAACTTTAAAAAGTAACGATTGTCAAATACCATCAGTCAACAAGTATTTATTCACTGTTTACTGTGTACCAGGTGTTGGGGATACAAAAAAAGGCAAAAACACCAAAGCTGTTACTGCCCTCAATATGTGAATAAATAGATCTATGCAGAGGTGGCAAATGGCGTTTCCTGTGCAAAAAAACACTAAGTAGCCTGGTATTATTGCTTGATTTATAGAATGAGTGGAGGGAATAAAATATAGTAAATTGGAAAAATAGAAGGGGAAGTTTGTGAAAAGATTTAAATGCCAAGCGGAGGACTACATATTTGGTTCTGCAAGTAACAAGGACCCAGTGGAGCTCATTTTTGTGGGGAGGACACATGATCACACCTACTACACTTTAGAAAAATCACCTTAGCAGCTGTGTGGAGGGTGAATTGGAGTAGAAAGAGTCTTAAGGCAGGGAGGAAAATTAGAAGGGAAGTCTAGGTGAGGGGTGGAGAGGACATGAATTAATGGTTTTGTGAAAGGAAAGAAGATGTATTTTGAAGGTAGAAATGACAGGATTTGACTTTGAGGTGAGAATGAAGCATTGAGCGTGACACCAAGATTGTGAACCTGGGTGACCTTGGAGAATGGTGGTGCCCTTGACAGTTAAGTTTGGGCTGAGGGCATATTTTGGAAAATATAATGAGTCTTGCTTTGGATGTGTTAAATTTGAAACTCCTGTAATACCAGCTCCTTCAAAATGTCCAAGAGGCAATTAGAAATGTGTTTGTAGGAGAGACTAGGGTTGGTTATATAGATCAGCAAAACAGAGGTAGTTGAACCTTTGGGAGCTGATGAGCTTGCCAAGTGAGGTAGTATATAGAGAAAAGAGAAGGTCCAGGACAGAGTGAGGAATGCAGGGGTGTGGGGCACCCTTTACCCATAGTTGGGGGAAGGGCAGGACAAGGATGAAAATCCCCCAAAATATGGAAGGATTGGTCATTTAGGTAGGAGAAGAATTGAGAGAGCAGAATCATGAAAAGTAAGAGAAGAAAGAATATCTAATAGATGATTAGTAGTGTGAGATACTACAGAGAGATGAAGAAGGGTGAGGATTGAGAAAAGATCAGTATATTTGGCAATTAAGAATCACTGGTAATTTTGGAAAGGATATTACCGTAGATTAATGAGGTCAGAAGCCAGATTGCAAGAGTTTAGAAGAGCATGAGAACAAAGTAAGTGGAGGCCCAGAGTACAGATCACTTTTCCAAAGAGCTTGACACAGAAAGGAAGGAGAGATACAGCATGATGATGGGGATAGTAGGATCAAATAAGGGTTTTTTGAGAATGGAAGAGACATAGTTTTGTTTGTAGGCAACAGGGAAGAAGCCAGTAGTAGGTAGAAGTTGAAGGTTTGAAAGAGCGGGTTGGCCTTGGAAAGAATGGCTACCTCTTTGTTACAGACTAGAGTAAAGGATCAGTTAGTGGGAGGATGATGTCAGAGGGATGTCAGATTAGGAGAATGAGAGTTTGGGACTAATGGCTTTAGTTTATTCAGTAAAGTATGAGGCAAGGTCCTTAGTGGAAAGAGTGGGAGGGAAAGGGGTGCCGTGACAGGCTTAAGGATAGATGAAAAGGACTGAGCAGTCACTTTGATGAGTAAGATTGAGAATCAATTATAGAGGACTAAATTGATTGCCTTGCTACCCAGTTGAGAGATTATATATTTAGTAGGTCCAGTCAGCATGGTTTCTTAGCTCCTTTTAGAAGTGTGTATAGATGATTGAAGGAGGATAATGGGAATAACTGAGGTTTGGGTAAGGTGTGATTAGCCATAGCTGGAGTAGGGGAGGGGGTAGACTTAGAGCTTAATTTGTTTACCAAGGGGTTGAGATTGGAAAGGGAGGAGAGTGCAGTCAGTACAGCGTTGTTGTCTTGGCAAAGAATTGAGAAGTGGAGCTTTGGAACCTCATTGGAGGTTCCAGTGAGGACAAAGAACAGGATTAGGAGTCATTGCTCATAAAATATAGGGAAAGATGAACTGATAAAAGGTTTTGAACAGTAAGGGATGGGAACTAGCATTTATTAAGCACCTCCTACGTGTCAGGCATTGTGCTAAGTGCTTTACGGACATTACCGTATTTGATCTTTGTAACAGCCCTGTGAAGTAGGTGCATTATGATCCCCATTTCATGATTAGAGAAACTGAGGCAGACAGATTAAGTGATTTGTCCAGAGTCATGAAGTTAGCAAGTGTCTTATGCTGATTTGAATTCAGCTCTTCCTTACTCTAGGCCCAGTGCTCTATCCATTGTGCCACTCAGTTGAAAGGAATTTCAGAGCTTGGGGATATGGGAATAAAACATTTGGGAGTCATGGTATGATGCAGGCTGTGTGACCATCTCTGTGTAGTTGAGGTGGAGTTGAGGAATAGGTCATGGGAATTGAATAGACTGAGCATAACCCATTATTTGATGTTTCTTATGTTATCCTTACTAAAATTAAACCTTTAATAATTCATGTTTGTAACTAAGTAGTAAAAATTCAAATATGTAATTATTTTAAAATGCTTTTATTTGCTTATTGAAGGAACATATCTAGAATTTAGAAGTGTTATTGTTTTAAACAATTTTTATCTTTATTATTTTAGTCATTTAATGATGAGACTATGATTTTTTTGTATTTAATCATTCATTTATGAAGAAAAAAATTTTTAAGCACCCTCTGTATGTGGACAGAAAAAAAATATATGTGTATATACACATTATATATATATATCCTCTGTACTCAGAGCAATTACAATTAGAGTCTCAGATAACTTGAATACAAATTAGGACCTGATAAGTGGATGGGAGATGTATAAAAGAGCTATGAATTTGAAGGAAGGAGAGAACACCTCTGCCTGGAGAGTAATCAAGCAAAGCTTTATACCATTTTGTTAGTGATACCTACTGTCTGGTAGCACTACAAAAGCAGTGGCTCAATGAAAACTTTTGAATGAAAGATAATTATATTCTGATACATGTGGCAAAACACTCCCAAAGTATCCTTGCTTACTTACCCTGATAATACAGGGTTCTGAAAGATCATGCTAATAAAGCACAAATTCTGACAGACCTTAAAAAATTGAGAAAGAGTAGTGATAGGCTGAATGTCTATTCCCTGAAGACCAGCTAGCTAAGTCTGGAGAGGCACTTCATCATAGGGTTGGACCCAGGTCACCTATTTGGCCACAACAACTCGTGAAATGTGGGGAAGGAATATCCAGATGGATCATGGATGTTTAAGCTGTTGTCATGGTTTATCTTTGGTGATCTGTTCTGTTTCATTTACTTTACTTTGAAAAGAACCCTATTTCATTGGTGGTTTCATCATAACTTTTCAGAACGTTGTAGACAATCTTTATGAGTTGCTGTGGCCAAAAATATGCACACCCTTTTCTCCCTATGCATGGGTGCTCAGCTCTCTGGTATGATCCTCTGAGGAGGTAGGTTACACTTCAGGATGCAGAAAGCACTAAGCCTGGGTCGTACTGTAAGCCTTTCCAGCTGGGATCATTTCAGTCCAGCCTTGGTTTAGTCATTAAAAACAAAGAATCCTTTCCATGCTTTGTTGAGGAATCAGAGGAGAACCTTAGTGGAAAATGTGCTTCAGTTAGCTTTGATAAATGAAACAACCAGTTTGTCATTTGGTTATTGATGTGGCTACAAAATTAATTTAAAAACAATCGAAGTCACTTTTTAACAAGTAAGGTGGGTACTTTCTAAAAAAGAAAGCTGTAGTCTTCTAGGAGTTGTGAAGAATATGGACAAAGGTATAGCAACACTAAAAAGTTGATAATATAATCTTTGTGATTAATGATTTGGATCATAAATACTAATGATAAATGATAGCTTAATCTATCTATAGTCAAATGAAAAATGCTCTAAATCCCTATTGATTAGAGAAATGCAAATCAAAACAACTGTGAGGTACCATATCATACCTATCAGATTGGCTAACATGACAGAACAGGAAAATGATAAATGTTGGAGAAGATGTGGGAAAATTGGAGCACTAATGCATTGTTGGTGGAGTTGTGAACTGATCTAAGTGTTCTGGAGAGCAATTTGGAATTATGCCCAAAGGGCTATAGAACTGTGCATACCCTTTGACTCAGCATTGCCACTTCTAGGTCTCTATCCCAAAGAGATCGTAAAAATGGGAAAAAGACCCACATGTACACAAGTATTTGTAGCAGCTTTTTTTTTGTGGTGGCCAAGAACTGGAAATTGAGGGGATGCCCATCAATTGGGGAATAGCTAAACAAGTTATGGTGTATGAATGTGAAGGAATACTATTGTTCTATAAGAAATGATGAGCAGACTGACTTCAGAAAAACCTGGAAAGACTTACATGAACTGATCGTGAGTGAAGTGAGCAGAATCCGAAGAACATTTTACATAGTAACAGCAACATTATGTGATGACTAACTTTGATAGACTTATCGCTGCCTAGCAATGCAAGGATCTAAGACAACTCCAAATGACTCATGATGGAAAATGCTATCCACATCCAGAAAAAGAACTATGGAGTCTATATGCAGATCAAAGCATACTATTCACTCTCTCTTTCCCTCCCCCCCTCTCTTTTTTTGATTTCTTCTTTCTTTTGGTTTCTCCCATTGGTTCTAATTCTTCTTTACAACATGACTAATGTGAAAATATGTTAAATATAAATGTATATGTAGAGCCTGTATCAGATTGCATGCTGTCTTGGTATAGGGAGGAGGGAGGGATGGGGAAAAAATTTGAAACTCAAAATCTTATGGAAGTGAATGGCGTAAACTAAAAATAAATAAATTAATTAAAATATTAAAAAAAGTTAGCTAGTCATATTACAAATTTTATCTACATCTTTCTTTAATTTTGATTTTGGTTATATTAGGTTTTTTGTGTATTAGTCTAGACACTGATAAGTATCTTACCATGAGGAGTAATCAGAGCTCATAGGTATTTAACATATAGGATTGAATATTTTAAAAACTGCATTTTTATTTGAAAGCTTATTGTGAGTTTGTTCTTTGATTCTGTTTTGTGACTCAGGGCAATTGGTAATTGTTGGTTGTTTCTTTCCCCCTTTTTCTATGTCATTTTTTGTCTCTCTGTTCTTAGTGACTAGCTTCATACCTGCTATGTAGATAATAGGAGCTTAATAAATCCTAGCATAATTGAGATAGAAATGGTTATAACTCACTGGATTCTGTTGTATGTTTTTCAAATGTTTTTCAAACATTTTAGAAGAAAGGCACACTTACATATAAATGTATGGTAGGTAACGATGTTCACCGAGGTAGTGTTAAATATAAGATTGGATTTTTTTTCCTGACTGTCTCACAGTTTTCTATTGTGAATTTAGGTTTTGGGGCTCTGGTTGTGTTGCATTAGGGATTATTCACTATTTTACATTTGGTACTTTAAGCAAATTTGCAGTGGAGCCTTGATTGTTAACTTTGGATGATTTTTTTTCTTTTAACAGCAAATATTGATTAAGCTAGAAGTCCTAGTTGCAAAATGTCATCAGTGAATACATACAGCAAGGGAAAGGGAAAATTCATTATTGCAGATCACTTATAACTTCTGGGTCAGGCCATTCACTGCAGTGTGGTTAAATGAATGTTTGTAACCTCTACTTTAGTCTGACAAATGGTGATAGGAGAAGTTAACAGTAAATGGTTCGTGAGCATTTTAAATTGTCAGACCAGTGAATCTTGAACATTATTTGTGTCACTGCATGTAGCTTCATTAATTTCAAGGGGCATCTGGAAACTAAAAACAAAAAGTCCCAGCAACACTGTCTTGCCCCCCACCCACCCAAATCAAGGTTGTTTTAGACTCACATGTCTTGTACATGTATATCGCATATGCATGTATCTCATGTATGTTATGCCATATGGCCTTTTTCAGATGTTACAGGGATATTGGGAAATCAGATGATAAGAGGGTGTTACAAATGCAAAAAAAAAAACCCAACAAAACTTCTTTGAGATTCTCCATGAAGAACTCAAAATTTCATCTTCATTGCCCTCTCATAGAGATTGTAGACCTTTTTTCAAGGGAGGAACCCAAATCGTTTTTTGTAGCTGCCTCTCTCTTTCCTCCCCTTTCATTAACTAATTCCTCAGAGTATTAACATGTACCCTCAACTCTTTTAAAATTTTTTAATTTTTATTTTTTAGTTTATTTTTAGTTTTAAACATTCATTTTTCACAAGATTTTGAGTTTCAAATTTTCTCCCCATCTCTCCCCTCCCCCCACCCCAAGATGGCATACATTCTGATTACTCTTACCTCCAGTCTACCCCCCCTTTTATCACCCCTCCCCCCTTACTTCCCCCCAACTTTCTTGTAGAGCAAGATAGATTTCTATACCCCATTGCCTGTATATCTTATTTCTCAGTTGCATGTAAAAACAATTTTTAACATTTGTTTTTAAAACTTTTGAGTTCCAGATTCTCTTCCTTCTTTCCTCTGCACCCCACCCCCATTGAGAAGGCAAGCAATTCAATATAGGTTATACATGTGTAGTTATGCAAAACAGTTCCATAATTTTCATGTTGTGAAAGACTGTATTTCCCTCCCTCCTATCCTGCCTCCCCATTTATTCTATTCTCTCCTTTGACTCTGTCTCTTTTGAAAAATGTTTGTTTCTGACTACTGCCTCCCCTAATGTGCCCTCCCTTCTATTATCTCCTCCCTCTTATCTCCTTACCCCCTCCTTTCCTGTAGGGTAAGGTACCCAATTGAGTGTGAGTTATTTCCTCCTTAAGCTAAATCCGGTGAGAGTAAGGTTTGCTCATTCCCTCTTACCTCCCCCCCTTCTCCTCCATTCTAAAAGCTTTTTCTCCCCTCTTTTATGTGAGATAATTTACCCCATTCTATCTCTCCTTTTCTCCTCTCAATGTATTCCTCTCTCATCTCTTAATTTTATTTTTTAAATATCATCCATATTCAACTTACCCTTTGCGTGCTCGCTCGCTCTCTCTCTCTCTCTCTCTCTCTCTCTCTCTCTCTCCATTCCCTCCGACTACCCTAATACTGAGAAAGGTCTCATGAGTTCCAAATGTAATTTCTATGTAAGAATGTAAAGAGTTCAACTTTAATAAGTCCTTTATGATTTCTCTTTCCTGTTTACCTTTTCATGTTTCTCTTGATTCTTGTATTTGAAAGTCAAATTTTCTATTCAGCTCTGGTCTTTTCATCAAGAATGCTTGAAAATCCTCTATTTCATTGACTATCCATTTTCCCCCCTGAAGGGTTATACTCAGTTTTGCTGGGTAGGTGATTCTTGGTTTTAATTCTAGCTTCTTTGACCTCCAGAATATCATGTTCTAAGCCCTCTGATCCCTTAATGCAGAAGCAGTTAGATCTTGTGTTATCGTTATCCTGATTGTGTTTCCAAAATACTTGAATTGTTTGTTTCTGGCTGCTTGCAATATTTTCTCCTTGACCTGGGAACTCTGGAATTTGGCTATAATATTCCTAGGAATTTTCGTTTTGGAATCTCTTTCGGGAGGTGATTGGTGGATTCTTTCAATTTCTATTTTACCCTCTGGTTCTTTAATACCAGGACAGTTTTCCTTAATAATTTCTTGAAAGATGATGTCCAGACTCTTTTTTTGATTATGGCTTTCAGGTAGTCCAATTATTTTTAAATTATCTCTGTCAGTGGTTTTTCCAGTGAAATATTTTAAATTGTCTTCTATTTTTCATTCTTTCGGTTCTGTTTTATAAGTTCTTGATTTCTCATAAAGCCATTAGCTTCCACTTGTTACATTCTAATTTTTAAGGAATTCTTTTCTTCAGTGAGCTTTTGGACCTCCTTTTCCATTTGGCCAATTCAGCTTTTTAAGGCATTCTTCTCCTCATTGGCTTTTTGGAGCTCTTTTGCCATCTGGGTTAGTCTATTTTTTAAGGTGTTTTTTCTTCATTATTTTTTTGGCTCTCCTTTATCAAGTTGTTGACTCATTTTTCATGTTTTTTTTTTTGTATCACTATCATTTCTCTTCCCAATTTATCCTCTACTCCTCTTACTTAATTTTCAAATCAAGTAAGCTCTTCCATGGCCTGTGACCAATAAGAGCTTTGACTTTGTTGTCTTCTTCTGGTTGTATGTTTTGATCTTCTTTGTCACCAAAGTAAGATTTTATAGTCTGAGGTTTTTTTTTTATGCTGTTTGCTCTTTTTCCCCTTCAAATACTTGGCTTTCTAACTCTTTGTTAAGGTAGGACTCTGCTTCCAGTGTGTAGAGTGTCCTGTCTCAAACTTCAGGAGTTTTGCGTAGCTGTTTTTAGAGATACTTCTAGGGCCCTGTAAATTTTCAGTTCTTCTAATGTGGTAAAATCAAAGGAGAGGTGTTTACTCCTTTCCTGGCCTGTGCTGTGGTCTGTGAGTGACCATGAGCACTCTTTTCTGCTTTAGAACTGTGAAGAGGATTCCCTCTCCACCACAGCCCCAAGCTCTGCCACACCAGCGCTCCTCTTCACCCCAGGACCAAGACCCAAATACAAGAAGGGCAAAGCAAAAGAATCCTGCCTCAGTATCAGCAGAGAGATCCTTGCAATCCCACTCTGATCAGCTGCTTGATCCACTCACTGTCAGTGGGCCAGGAGCTCTGTGCTGGTGCTGCTGCTGCAGCTGCCGCCACCACCTCCACCACCCTGGGGCTGGGGGCCAGACTGCGCTTCTCTCTTGCCCAGGTCTGACAGACCTTTCCACTGATCTTCTTTGTTGTCTTTGGTGTTTTTGGGTTGAGAATTCTGGAAACTTGCTACAGCTGCCAGTGATTCAGTTCCCTGAGGCCTGCCCATGTTGGGCTATGCTCTTTTCCCAGCCCTGTGCGATAGACCTTTCCTGTTGACCTTTCAGGTTGTCTTGGGCTGGAAATTTGTTTCTCTCTGTCATTTTGTGAATTCTGCGGCTCTAGAATTTGTTTAGAGTCATTTTTTACAGGTATTTGGAGGGGTTTGGGGGTGAGCTCAAGCAAGTCCCTGCTTTTACTCTGCCGTCTTGGCTCCACCTCCCTCAACTCTTATAGCCTTAAATCATGCTGTGATTTTTTTTTTACTTCATTTCTAAACGTTTCCCTTTTTACATATCTTTAATTCCCAACCCTTTAATTTGAGGTGGTTTGGAGTAATGGAAAGAACATTCACAGAACTGAGAGTCAGGAGACCAGAACTGTAGTCCCAGTTGACACTGTTTATGATCTTAGTCATTCAACATCTTTAGGCCTTCCTTTTCTAATTGCTAAAATGTAGGAGTTAAACTAGATGATCTCAAAGGTTCTTCTGTTATTTAAACAAAACAAATCTTATTTCCTAGTATTTGCCTCTTTTTCTTTGATTCTTTTCTGAAATTGTCTGATTTCCCAAAAGACTGTGTTTGACCTTTGAATCCTCAAATTTTTTTTTTCTGGTTTCTTCATAGAATTGAGTTTATTTTCACACGTAATAACAGAATTTCAGAATTTTAAGGGATTTTAATGGTCATCTAACCCAATCCATTATGCACCTTCTAATTCTCTTCTTGACAGGTTGCCATCCATTGTTTGCTTGAGTACCCTCAATGAGCAGAGCCCACTGCTTCCTAAGGCCCTTATTCCACTTCTGAATAGCTCCAATTACTGGGGACATTTCTCCTCAAATCAAGCCTAAATTTGCCTCTCTGCAGTGTCTACCAGTTGCTTCTAATTCTCCCTGCTAGGGCTAAGCAGAAGTATGGGTTCTTTTCCACAAAACATCCTTTCAGATATTTGAACACAGCTATCATGTTACCCCTGAGTCTTTTTTTTACTTCCAAGTCAAACATAATCAGTTCCGTGAATTGATGGTTATTAATGGCACAAATTTGAGATTCTTCACACACTTGGGCGTGCTCCTCTGGACACCTTCTAGCTTGTCTTTGTCCTTCCTAACATAAGGCTTCTAGAGTTGAATGTATAACTCAGATCAGGTCTGACCAGGGGAAAGTACAGAAGGATAGTCTTACTTTTTCCTGCAAGCTGCGCTTCTCTTATGGAAATCTAAGAACACATTACCTTTTTTTTTTTTTAGCTTCCATGTTGCATTGTTGACTTGAGATGAGCTGGTAGTCTACCAAAACCTCTATATCTCTTTTTAAAGTATTATCTACCTGTAACTCCTCCATCTTTTATTTGTAAAGTCAACTTTTTGAACTGTCAATCTAAGACTAAAGTCATTGATGCCAGTTAGATTATGGTTACTATCTTTTGTTTTTATATCAATTTCATTTCCCAGTACAGTATATCTTGCGCCCTCACTTACCCTGAGAATTAACCCTTTTTATAAGAATGAAGAAAAAAAAGCAGTTCAACAAAATTAATGAACACAGTCAAAATCCAGTTTTTATATATATATATATATATATATATATATATGTGTGTGTGTGTGTGTGTGTATCTATGTGTGTATATATATATGTATATATATGTATGTATATATAACATTTTATACCCATAGTTCTCTACTTTGTAAAGAAAGGAGAGGTACATTCTGATATTTTTTTTTTGAGACATGTTAGGTCAGTATGATTGAACAACATTCAGTTTTGATTGTTTTTATTCTTTCCATTGACATTTTTATAGTCCTTATGTATATTGTTTTCTTCATTCTGCTTATTTCACTTTGTATCAGTTCATAGAAGTCTTCCTATGGTTCTCTGTGCTTTTTTTTTTTTTGTACATAGCATTTCTTATAGTTGTTATGTTCCTTTTCATTCTTATACCACAATTTCTTTGACCCCAATCAGTGGGCATCTGTTTTCATTTCCACTTCTTTGCTATTACAAATAGTGCTGCTATAAATATTTTAGAGGATATAAGACCCTTGCTTTTTTATCTCCTAGGGTGGTGGCAGTGTTCGTGGTAATGTTGGTAGTAATAGTCTAATGCTTAGCATTGCAATCAGTAGATCAGAAGACTTGGACATTTTAGTCACTTTTTAAAGGCATAATTCTAAAGTGCTTTTCAGAATAGTTAGATTAATTTACCAACACCAGTGTATTGGTGTGCCTATGTCTCTGCAGCTCATTAGACTAGTTTCACTTTTTTTGTCACCTTTGTCAGTTTGATGAAATGTCAGAGGCTTTTTTTTTTTAAATTTGAATTTCTCTTTATTTTTAGTAATGTGGAGTAATCTGTCTTTCATATTGTTGTTAATAGTTGGCATTTCTTTTGAGAATGCTTGTTCATATTCTTTGACTGTCCATTAGGAATGCAAGACTCCTGGTCTTAGATATTTGTGTTACTTCCATTTATATTTTGGCTGTCAAGTTCTTTTTGGATCTGACATTGTCATTCAGTGCGTTAGCAATCTCTTTGTGTTTTCTGCAAATTTGGTAATCATTCCATTTATACCTTTATCCAAACTATTGTTAAACAGCACAAAACCACACACACTGTATCATGGCATACTCCACTGGAAATTTCCAAGTTGACATGGGACCACTAATGGCCACTCTTTGAAATAGTGTTCATAATTCAGAATGCACTTAAAGGTGGGCTTTTCTACAATTACTTTTAAAAGTTTGTATAAATATAAGATAGGGGAGACATGGCTAGTCAGCATTTATGGACTGCAGACTTAATGTGAACTAGCAGTGTGATGTGACAGCCAAGAAAATAAATGCAATATTAGATTGATTTAAAAGAATTATAGCTTTCAGGAAAATGAGGTGATAGACCTGCTGTACTTTGCCTCACTCAGATTATATTCCCAGTAGTCCAGGCCCTGCATTTTATGAAGAGCCCTTCTAAGCTTGAGAATGTCCCGAGGTGGGACAACCAGTATGGTGAATGGTCTCAAATTAATGTCATGTGGAATCACTTAGAATTAGAAGGGATTTTAAAGGTTTTTAGTCTAATCCTTTCATTTGTACAGATGAGAAAACAGGCACAGAAGGGTGAAATGACTTGCCCACGGCCATAGAGCTAGCACTTCTCTGAGGCAGGATTTGAACTCAGCTCTTTCTGACTACTAAATCCAGTGATCTCTCTGTTACACCATGCTAACTTTGATTTAAAGATTGGTTGAAAGAATGAAATGTTTAGTTTGGAGAAGATAATACAAGGATACATGAGAACTGTCTTCAAAATAGTGGTTCTGGGCATGGAGTCACCAGTCAGATAAGTATAACCTCAGGGTGAAAGTTCCTCTAGGATGGCAAGATGGCAGATGAGGAGGAAAGTAATCCAGGCAAGAGACAGGTGACTTCTTCATTGCTGTTATCAGGTCAACAAATAACTGCTGTGGAACCCCTCAGTTATGAGTGACTAACCACAACCAGTTTTCTCTTCTTGCTTTGGCCTTTCCTGGATGATCTCTTATCTGACAGAACATGTGGATCTACATCATCATTCCTTGAAGGACAAGTGAAACTTGCTCTTCAGAGAATTCATGCAAAACCTAAAATTTGTTGTTTTTAAGCTCCAAATATTTGGTTTGTTCCTTTAAAATTTCTTCCTCTTCTGTTTGACATTTTTACTCCTCAATCTCCTTTCTGCCTCTTCTGATCCTTTTATGATTTTTTTCACATTGAACTCCTAATTAAGTTTCTTCCCCCCTGGGGAATGCGAAGATTTATTTTTATTTTAAATTGTTATTGATATCTTTTGTTTCTACATCACTTTCATTTCCAACTATATCCTTCCTCTCTCCCTACACAGAAAGTTATCCCTCTTAACAAATAATAATACTAATAAAAGGTAGAGGAGAAGCAGTTGAGCAAAACTGACATAACAACTGAACCCCACCAAAAAACAAAAAAAAAATCTGTGCCTTTATTAAAAAAAAAACCAACTTATACATATGCCTATGATTTCATCCTTATAGGGAAATCCAAATGATACTTCCGTCTCCCAGCTTTGTGTCTTTTTGATTCTGGCTCCCGTGCCTGGAATTCTCTCCCTTCTCATTTTGATGTCCTGGCTTCCTTGGCTTCCTTCAAGGTTTGGTTCAAATTCCCTGCTCCCCCTCCTTCCACTTCCTGATCTGCCTCCCCTGTAGCCAGAATGGACTTTGTTTTCTTTGAATGACCTCACCTCGCCTTGTTGAGCTTCCCTGGACGCTGGGGCTTGCTCTTCTGGGACAGGACCAGAGCTTCCTGTGTGATGAGTCGTGGCGCTGGCTGAGGGGAGGTGTGTTAACGTGGTCTACGCTGGGGGAGGGGCCAAGTCAAGAACCAATCGGCCCTGGTCGTTCAGGCGGCGCTTGATGATGTCAAAAACTCTATAAGAGGGGAGAGGACAGCTTGAAGATCCTCCTTTCCTTTTCCGGTTGGAGCCAGAGACGCCTACAGCTGAAGCTGAGCTGCCGGTAGCAGAACTGACTGGAGGCTAGTGGGTAATCTTCTTACCGTAGAGGGGAAGCATGTATACGATTTTGCCTTATACCATCTCGCTTCTCTGTGGCCTCCTGGTTACCCTTGTGAGGCAGACTTATTGGGCCTGGAAGCTTTTGATGAAAATATCAAAATGGGGATGCTGGTTTGTGGGATTGTTACTGTGGAGTGTAAATACATGCTTTAGTTCTCCTGCCTTCTGCCTAGAGAATTCCTTATATCCTGCGGTTCCGGACCTTTTAGGCACATATGAGATTCTCTTTGAAATCATAAATTCTGCCTTCCTAATATATTTGGCGACGAAGTGGATGGGATCGCTAGATATAAGATCTCTATTCAGAAGCAGAAGAACTTCAGAGGAAGAGATGAATATCCCAGGGTGGGAGGATCCATTTTATTCCTCCTTAGCAAAGGAATTGGCTAAAAAAGCCGGACCCTGTGAAAACTGGGAACCAAGGCTACAGAGAGGAGATCCTAAGGATTTGGAAAGGTGTTTACAAGAGGTTGGGATTCAGTCAGGGGCATCACTATCTAGGCAAAGCTGGATAGTGTTATCAGCCTACCGGCTAGTATATGAAAGATTGAGATTAAGTGAAAGAGATGGGGCCACTCCTACCCCACAGCAAGAAGGGGAATCTCAGATAGCAGGAGAACAAATTGCTGCTCAAGAACCCACTGACTCAGATGAGAACTTCTCTATTAATGTGGCTAGGAGCAACAGGAGGCCAAATAAGCTAAGAGTGCATCCCAACTCAGCCCAGACCAAGCCTGACTGCCTGCTTTGTCCTTGCCATGGTGGCAGGGGAAGCGAGTGGGGGGGAAAATGAGACAATGTTAGGGGCTGAGAGAGAAAATGCTATTAGAGTTCAGGACATCCCTTGCACAGAGAATGGGAGATGGTTAAATACTCAGACAAGCGTTCGTCCCGTAGAGAGGAGGAGGACAGAAACCCGAGGTGGCAATTTAGTTACGAGGGAATTTCAGGAAGATTTCTCACCACAAGAGGTCACAGATATTTTGAGTAGATTCAGCCAAAGAGTAGGAGAACCATTAATATCTTGGATGGTAAGGCTCAGTGATCAAGGGGCCGGTGGAATATTAGTAGATAAGAGGGACTGTATGAGATTCATAGGTATCAGCCACGATCCTCTAGTTCAGCAAGCTTTTAGGGAACATCATCAGCGAGGAGATGATGCTAGCAGTACTATTCTGTTGGCATTAGCTGCTGCGGGATGCAATAAGAGATATACTAATGATTCTATGTGGCCCACTGAGCACAGACCCTGGTATTCACTTAAAGATTGTATCATGAGACTAAAGGAGGAGGTAATGAAGACTGCTATTATGACAGGAACTGCAGACAAATATTACAATGATCCCATAGGAATCCCTCTTAGTATTTTAATAATTAGGACAGCTCCCCCTGCTTATAAACAACTAATTTTGAATCTGTTACTTGGGGAAGTAGGGAGCCATCTTACAGAGGTGATAAATAAGATTTTACAGTTACATGACTTAGGAGACTGGGGAAGGGATAGATCTCCTCGAGAGAGAAGGGTGAATAGCCAGCAAACTTGGCGCCAAAATGGAGTGACAAGAAAAGAAATGTTCACGGCTCTATTGAGAGCAGGGGTAGGTTTTGAAATGATAGATGGCATTCCAACCAATGAATTGTACAGGATGTATCAAGATAAAGGACTCGATAACAGGAGAGACAGGGAAATAAGAACTGCTCCTGCAAATGCTACAGATGTTGAACCTTCATACTCAAGTGAATCACATGCTAGGGAATACTAGGAAACAGGCCAGGCCCCAGCCCAAATTAAGGAAATACGTAAGCTGGATTCCAGACCTCACATTAACTTGACCATATATTGGAAAAATGGGTCAAGTACAGTAACTAGGGCATTAATAGACACTGGGGCTGAGGCCACCCTTATCTATGGGAATCCAAATTCAGCCATGGAACTCCTGTTACCATTACAGGACTAGGAGGGACTGAAATATCAGCCAGACAAGTTAAATTGATGATGAAAATTGGACAGTTGCCCAAGAAAGAATATAGTGTGGTTATTGTGCCTAGTCCTGAATACATCATTGGAATAGACATTTTGAAGGGTATGACCTTAAATTTACCTGAAGGGAAATACCAATTTGCTGTGAGGAAAATAGGCATTAATGCAGTCTTAGTGGGGAAAATCAAGATGGATCCAATCACTTTGCCCGAACCTTCTGAAGTAATTACTTTGAGGCAATATCGTGTGCCAGGTGGGCAAGATGAAATTGCCAACACTATAAGAGAATGTGTTGAGGCAGGAGTGTTAGTCCGTACAACTACTCAATGGAACAACCCTGTCTGGCCAGTCTGAAAGTCAGATGGGACATGGAGGATGACAGTAGATTATAGACAGCTGAACAAAGTGACTCCTCCCTTGTATGCTGCTGTTCCAGACACGGTTACTTTAATAGAGAGAATACAAAAACATGAAGGGACTTGGTATGCAGTTATTGATTTGGCCAATGCCTTCTTTACGATCCCAATAGACCCAAGCAATGGAACCAGTTTGCTTTTACTTGGCAAGGCCGACAGTATACATTTACACGCCTGCCACAAGGATATATTCATAGCCCAACTATTTGCCACAGGATTGTAGCTGAGCATTTGGATGAATTAAAGCTACCTGGTGTACAGCTTACACATTACATAGATGACATCATGATACAGGGAAAGAATATAAAAGAAGTGGAGGAGAGTTTAGCATTATTAATTGACCATATGAAAAGCAAAGGATGGGAAATCAACCCCGCAAAGGTTCAAGGGCCAGCTCAAACTGTAAAATTCTTGGGGATACAGTGGAATACGAGAAATTCTCCCACAAGCTCGACAAAAAATTCAGGATTTTCCCACCCCTACTAATAAGAAAGAAATAGGGCTATTTGGTTATTGGAGACACCACATCCCACATTTGGGACAAATTTTAAAACCCTTGTATAAAGTCACCAGAAAGAAATATGAATTCGATTGGGGCCTTGAACAAAGTAGAGCTTTTGAGGAAGCAAAGGCTGCTATACAATTAGCCCTGGACTTATGGCCTATGCAAAATGGGCCAGTGGAGTTACAAGTGACTGTACAAGATGACTGTGCAAATTGGAGTCTGTGGCAAAAACAACAGAGCCGAAGTGTACCTTTAGGCTTTTGGTCAAGGAAACTGCCCTCATCTGGAGTGCAGTATACACTTTTTGAGAAGCAGCTGTTAGCTGCATATTGGGCTTTAGTAGAAACTGAGCAACTAACCCTGGGTCATGAAGTGATATTAAGGCCTGGAATTCCAATTATGACTTGGGTAATGAGTACCCCAGCTTCTCACAGAATTGGACATGCACAAGAGGCAAGCATAATCAAATGGAAGTGGTATATTCAGAATAGGTCCAGAGCAGGCAGAAGTGGAGTTTCTGCTTTACATGAATCGGTGGCGAACATTGGCACTGAGAGAAATGAAAAACCCCTTGAATCTAAGCAACAGATGGTGCCATCCTTAGTGAAATGGAATAATGGGTATGATGGACTAAATGTAGAACAGAAGAAACACGCTTGGTTTACTGACGGGACAGCAAAATACTTAGGACAGAAGAGACATTGGAAAGCAGTAGCCTATAACCCCTGTACTAGGCGAACTCTGGAAAGTTCTGGGATAGGGGGAAGTAGCCAATATGCTGAACTGATGGTAGTACATCAGGCCATCAGAATGGAGAAGGGAGGACAGTGTCATATATTTACTGATTCATGGGCGGTAGCTAATGGATTAGCTACTTGGATGCCTATATGGAGGAATCAGAATTGGGAGATTCATGGCAAACAAGTTTGGGGTAAAGAGTTATGGGAAAATATATGGGACATGTCTTTGGTTACGGATTTGTCAGTTTTTCATGTTGATGCTCACACGACCCTGACCACACCAGAGCGTGAGTACAATGCACACGCGGATCGACTAGCAAAGATTGCCACTGAATGTATTGTCCCTACTCCAACTCCAACTGATGACTTAGCCTTAGCGAGATGGGTCCACCAGACCGCCGGCCATTTAGGGGTCCGGGCCACCCACCGATGGGCACAGGATTGAGGTATCAGTATCTCTCATGCGTTGTTAAAACAAATAACAGAGGGGTGTTGTATATGCCAATTAGAAAAAGAACGAACTCTTCCTAGGATAGTAACTGGAGAAATAGCAAGGGGAAAAGTTCCAGCCCAAATTTGGCAGATAGATTATATTGGCCCACTACCTCAGGATAAAGGATGTAAATATGTATGTACGTGTGTTGACACCTATTCAGGTGTCCTAGTGGCTTGTCCTTATAAGGATGCAACTCAGAAAAACACCTGTAAAACCCTAGATATTGTAAGTTTATACTATGGAACCCCAATGCAGATTCAAAGTGACAATGGGTCACATTTCAAGGGCAAAGAAGTGAAAAGATATTGTGTGTTGAATAATATAGAATGGATATATCATATTCCATATTACCCACAAACATCTGGGCTGATTGAAAGAATGAATGGATTGTTGAAAGAACAGCTGAGAAAATTAAGCTCTAATAATTCATATCGACATTGGAAGGATAATTTGTCTATTGCCTTACGTAATTTGAATAATAGGCCCTTAGGGGGGAGTACACCTCTAGCCAGAATGATGACCCCAAATTTGCAGATTAGAGAACAGCAAACACGTGAGATCCAAAATATTGAATTTTGGACTGTGAGGGAAGATGTCCCCCTACCATGTCCAGGAACACCTGGTTCAGCAGAATATGATTTACATTGTATTGAGAATTTTAGGTTGAATAGGAAAGAGATAAGAAAAACCCCTACTGGAGTATGTATGAGAATCCCCAAGAATCATTTTGGACGGATATTACCTAAACCAGGATTAGCAGCTCAAGGAGTACATGTATTGGCTGGAGTGATAGATTCGAATTATCAAAAAGAAATTGTTGTGACATTCCAGAATTTGGGTGAAAAACCTGTACAATTTGGTAGGAATGATAGGATAGTTCAAGTGATTATTATCCCCTGTGAAAAAATACCCTTTGTGAAAACTGACCCTCCTCCCAGAATAACTACTAGAGGGGCAAAAGGGGCTTGCTCCATTGATAGAATAAAGTTGGGAGCTAAGGTATGGGTAAAACGGAAGCCAGATGATATTCCAAAGGCTGCAGAAGTCATAGCCCATGGGAAGAACAACACTGTAACAGTTGTCTATTCAGGGGAAGATAATTACCAAATCGTACCCCTGAACCATATATTTTACCGTGAATAGGGCTATAATATTAGATTCACGGACCCCACAGGTATGGCTGATGCTGGTAATTGACACAAGCCACTCAGAGGGAAGGTGACTTTGTGTGATTAACGGATGAAAGCTTGTACATCTGGGGAAAGGCTGGGAGGACATTCCTAGTCTATCTAGGATGGGATCCTCCTGGTTTCCCTTGTACATCTGGGGAAAGGCTGGGAGGACAATCCTAGTCTATCTAGGATGGGATCCTCCTGGTTTCCCTTGTACATCTGGGGAAAGGCTGGGAGGACAATCCTGGTCTCCATCTAGGGTGGGATCTTCTTGGCTTAGTTTCCTCATTGTGTTCCGTTTAAAAAGAAACATTTCCCATCTGAGTTTGGCTCTGATATTGGATCTCTGCATAACTGAAATTTCAACTAAACTGGAGATGATTTTATTTGAAGGATAATAGCCCATACTTGCCTACTCTTTTTGTTCTCTGTTTTAGTTAACCTTGTCGCTAGTTCTGTCTCCTGCAGGTTTAAGCACCCTGCAGTTTCCGGTGACTGCCTAAGCACGTAGCATTCTTGGAATTCCTGCCAGCTCGCTAAAGAACTGAACTCTGGAATTGGACTCTTTGGGGCAGGGACACCTCTACATCCAATTTCAGCAAGAAGCTATGGAAAATGAGACCTTCACCCCTTACCCCAAGATTTTGAGCCCCAGTTGTTTGAGGGGGGGATGATGATAGTGTTCTGTGTACTTATTTTGTGTTATCCTTGCTATATTGTTTTATTGTTATGATATTATTGATCCTATGTAATGGATACGAAGATCTAGGGGTGGACATTTGAATTATTAATAATTATTTTGGGATGATTGATTGAAGAGATTATCTGGCTGGGATCTAGGGGTGGATCACATTTGAATCGTAAACCAATATTTGGGAATGTCACTGAATGATATGTTTTGCTTTATTGTGAATGATATGTTTTAGTTTCCTGCATAATTGGATCACAGTGTTCTAGGATATATAATTTAATTTGAATTATGATTGGATTGTGCATCCTAGAACATTGTGAGGGGTGGAGTGTAGCCAGAATGGACTTTGTTTTCTTTGAATGACTCAGCTCGCCTCGTTGAGCTTCCCTGGACGCTGGGGCTTGCTCTTCCGGGACAGGACCAGAACTTCCTGTGTGGAGCAGTTCGTAGCTCTACTAAATAGTATTAGTGTGTTTGGTTTTTGTCAGTACCTTTAACACTGGCTATTCTCCTCAGACATCTCTAAATGTCCCCTTCTCTCCTCTGACACTGCTATGACCCTGGTGCTGCGGGCCCTCATCACACCCCTCCTGGATTATTTCAGTAACCTGCTGGTTGGTCTCCATGCCATAAGGCTCTCCCTACTGCAGTCCATCTTCCACTCAGTGATGAAAGTGATCTTTCTGAAGCAAAGGTCTTAAGATGTCACCTCATCCCTCCTTCCCCCCATCCCACTCAACAAATTCCAGAGGCTCCCTGTAACCTTCAGGCTCAAAAATGAAATCATTTGTTTGAGATTCAAAACCTTTCATTATTCCTCCCCTCCCCTCTTCTTACACCTGACCCTCATATGCTCTGAGATCCAATGACACAGGTCTCTATACAAGACACTCTGTCTTCTGGCTGGACATTTCACTGGTTGTCCTTCATTTGTCAAAGCTCTCCCTCCTCGTCTCTGCCTTCTGGCTTCCTTCAGGACTCAGCTAAAATTTCACCAGCCCCCTTAATGCTAGTATCTTCCCTTTACTGGTTTTGTTCAATTTATCCTTTATTTATCTTGATAGTATATAGTTGTTTGCATGTTGCTTCCTCCTTTACAGTGTAAACTGTATGAAAGTAGGGTTTGTTTTATATATTTTTCTGTGTTTTCCAGCACTTAGCACAACTTGGCACATAGTGGATGCTTAATAAATGTTTATTACCAGAGACTACCCTTCGAGTATATTTGCAGTCAGTTGGCCATTGGCAGAAATGCAATCATTACACATTTAATTTGAGTCACTTCAAAATTATTCCTACTTTTCAGTCTGCAACTATGTGCAAAAAGTCACAAAGCTGTATGTACTTTTTGGCCCCATGCTGTTGTTCCTTAAAAAAGGAAAAGGACCTGTATATAGAAGAATATGTATAATTGCTTTTTTTCCCATAATATCAAAGAACTAGAAACTATGGGCAATTGCTAAACAACTTAAGGTAGATGAAATAATAGAATTTTAATGTGTTATTAGGACTGGTGAAGGGGATGGTTTTGGAAAAACCTACGAAGGCTTATATATACTAGTGCAGAGTAAAGTGAGCAAGTTCAGAAGAGCAGCTCCTTGTTTATTTATTTATTTTTGCATATGAGTGCAATGAAATACTGTTCTTCCATAAGAAACAATGAAAGGGATGGTTTTAGAGGAACCTGGAGAAACTTGGATGAACTAGCAAAGAATGAAGTGAGAACTGGGACAACAATTTAGGCAATAACATCATTTTAAAGAACGACTTTGAAAGCCTAGATAACTCATCAGTTCAGTGACCAACCATGATTCCAGAAGACTCATGATTGACTTCTTTACAGAGAAGTGATGGACTTGGTGCACAGAGTAAAATACACATTTTTGACACAACCAGTGTGGGAGTTTGTGTTACTTGGCTATGCATCAGGAGAACAGATTATACGGTAACAACAACTTTGTAAAAACAAACGCTTATGAAAGACTTAAGAAGTCTTCTCAGTGCAGTGACAAACCATAATTCCAGACTCCTGATGATGAAGCCTGCTCCTCACTTCCTTATTGAGAGTGGCTAGACTCAAGATGCAGAATAAATCATGTATCTTCAGATATGGGCAATATAGGAATTTGTTTTGCTTGACTGCATATTTGTTTCAAGGGATATGTTTTTCTTTATTCTTCCATTCCAGAGTGGAATGGCAGGCAGAGGGAGACAGGTATATGGTAGCAAACAAAAAAAGATCACTGAAAAAAATGTGTGTGTGTGTGTGTGTGTGTGTGTTGAAAAGAATACTCAGAAGGCCAGAAAGAAGGTCAAAGATGGGTTTGAAAATATGTTGAATTATATATTTAAAAGATAAACTGTACATAATAGAGATCTGAACTTTTACATACAATCTTCTTGTTATATTAAATGTATGGAAATGCCCATTTTATCTGCTGTTAAAATTCAGAATAAAAATAAAAATTAAAAACTTATTCTTGCCTTGTTGCTAAAATTAAAATGCCCTTATGAATATACCTCTTCTTTCAAAAATTGAGTTATAATTTTTTATAGAATTCAGCATATAAATCAATCAGCATTATATTGTATATATGAACAGAGATTTATTGACTCTTAAATACCATATTGTTTGTTAATACGTTATAAATACTTTTATCAGAGGAAACCATAGGAATTTAGAAGAGTTGGTAAAATCTCCTTCTGGGCTTGGGACATAGATTTACCTTTTTACTGTATAACTTTGCATATATTAATTTTGGTCTTCTTTTCCTCCTATCTTCATTCCTCCATACCATTACTTACGTAGTTTTATTCTGATACAACTGTAGTCTTTGTATTAATAATTACATTTTGTGTATTTTCATAATTTATCATAATGATACTCTTATTGCATATTATAGAAATCTCTTTTTTCACACCCCCTTACCCCAAATTGTAATTGAGGTCGAAACAGATCATAAATGCTGATAATATAGATTGCATACTCAGAGGAAATGGAGTTGGTTTCACAGTGGAGTTTTAATTTAGGATTCGTTCTGGTGATGTAACCTCTTCCTATGGTACATTACTTTAAACCCAATATAACTGCATGTTCCCATAGCCCCTCATTATAGCTATAGCCTCTCACTGCTTTTTAATTAAAAAAAAAAAAAGGAAAGAGAGAGACAGAAATGAAAACCTGGAGCTTAGGTTGGTTATTGTCTGGGTATGCAGGGAGTAGCTTAGGCAAATAAATGCTTATTTAATTTTTAACTCTTTCAGAGCTTCCATGTGAGAAATCTTATTTCTGCTTCCATTGGGAATATTTTTTATAAAATGCTTTTAGTTACAGCAGTTATGAAACCTCTTGTAAGCTTTGTCCGTTTGGGAATCTATATCCTTGAAGGTTGACCAGCTCTGAGGTTGGAACCCAACAAATAGTCAGCAGATGTTAGCACTCTATAATAGTCCTAAAATAGGGAGTTAAGAATTTTGTATGTCGAGGCCAGTATATTGGTATTACAGACATTAACAGTTAACTATTTTTTCTGGTCTTGTGGGCAGCAGAAGTAAAAAGATGACTTTATTAAAGGCAATTTCTCCTGACATTTCTATATCTTGAAGGCTTCCAAACACTTTGCAAAATACTAAAAATAAATTCTCAAAGGTGACTAGTATGAATCAATCAACAAGCATTTATTAAATGCTTACGATGTACTAGACACTGTGCTTAGAACTGGAGATACAAATATAAAGAATGAAACAATCTCTCAGGAACTTAAATAAACTTCTTGGGATTGGCCTTGTATAACAAAGTAAAGGGACAGGTGTTAATGCCATCCATCTTTCTTTGGATCTCTCTTGTAGTGATAAGTAGTTTGACATTTGCTTCCTGCTATGCTTCTGTTGTTTTGCTTTGTCTTTTGGAACTGGTAATTTTGTTCTGATGGCTTCTGGGTTAGTAGGACTTCATTATACCTTTCTTGTGCTGGTTGCTACTGTTAATGGCTGGATTTTCTTTTGGGATTAGGGTAGAGATTGAACACGAAAAGTTATAGAGCTGGAATGAATCTTAGAAATAAAATCCAGGGCAGCTAGGTGGCGCAGTGAGTAGAGCACCAGCCCTGGAGTCAGGAGGACCTGAGTTCAAATGTGGCCTCAGACACTTGACACATGTACTAGCTGTGTGACCTTGGGCAAGTCACTTAACCCCAATTGCACTGCCAAAAAGCAAAAAAAAAATATATATATATAATCCAACCTTCTCAGTTTACAGATGAGCAAATAGGTCCAGAGAAGAAAAATATTGGGTTTTAGAATATAAAATTCCACTGGATTGTAAAATCATTAGGGCAAAAACTGTGTCTTTTGTATCCAGTCTTCTGCATTGCTTAGTATGGTGCCCTGTATTTAATAGCTTCTTTATAAATGTGTCTTGCATTGAATTGCCCCAAACTCTTCTGGTGTAGTTAAGACTTAGAATTTCAGGGTCATAATATCAAAGAATTTGGGGCTAGAAAAGACTTTAGAGATCACCTGATCCAGCCTTTCCATTTTATAGGAAACTAGGACCTTCAAAATTAAAGTGACTTGCGCAAGGTCTTACAGGTAGTAAGTGGCAGAACTAGATTTCAGCTCAGGTTCTCTTGACTCCAAATCAGTGTTCTTTCCCTAGTACCACTTTATTTTCCCATGATTTAATGTTAAGTACTGTCCATAACCTTGAGGTTTGGTTCCAAATAAATCAGAATCCCCAGTGATGGTCTGGCTGGCGGAGGTGGTGGTGGTGGGGGAGGTTGAGGAGAGAGAGTAGGGGGGTTGTGGAATGATACTCTGCACTTATAATTGGATGGACATTTATTTCAACAGCATGAAGAAGATAATTCTCTCCTAGGTGATTTATGTGTTGCCTGAGGGGTCTCAGGATCATATCTCTTAAGGCCTTATTTGGCTCTGTTACTGATTTTTTGTTTAGCTTGACCACGTGATGACAGTTTATATTTATATGATTTACAGGAGGCTTTCCAAAAATTTTGTGTGTGTATGTGTGTGTGTGTGTGTGTGTGTGTGTGTGTGTGTGTGTATGTATATATGTATATCTTCATGTTGCTTCCCTTAATAAAATGTGAAGTTCCTTGAGGGCAGAGATTGTTTCATATTTGTCTTTGTATCCCTAACTTCCAGGACTTGGTAGGGGATTAACAAATGCTTACTGATTGATCAATGAATGTTTATATTCTTCCCCCAAATCCCCTCATATTTGCTGTTCTGCATAGAATCTGTTGGATTGAAGGAATCATTGTTGATGGAGCCCTCTCTAAAAAGCAGCTTTAGAAACTACTGTCTTGGGAAGGCCCATCAGATCAAGACAAAGCAGACTTAGGAATTGGAGGATCTTGGGTCTTTGTAGTAGTTCTTACTGTACAATCTTGAATATGCCCTTTCTCCATTTGTAAAATAGAAATGATGACACCAACTCCAGGATTGTGGTCAAGATGAAAGGACCTACTTTAGATCCCTCAGAGGAAGGTGCTATTCTACTAGATGTTATTAGAGGTAGAAAGATTTTCTAGGTATGACTATAATATGTGTTTCAAAGGAATGAGTTTATATGTGCGTTGGGAGATACGTGTAAAAGAGAGGTTGCCACTCAGCATCCATTTTGCATTTCATGATTATGGCACTGTTTTCTTTTTTCCTTTTAATAGTAGTCCACCGCCTTTTTCCTCTGCCCCCAATGAATAAACAATCCTGAAATCTGCTTTTCATGGCGAGTCTGCCTAACTTGGCTGCTGCAGCAAGCTCACGCTAATCAGAATCACAGCAGGCCTGGTTTTATGAACCTAAAAGAATTAGTGCTCCCGAGGGGCTGAAGTTCTTACCTGCTGGGGAGCTGCAGATTTCCAGTTTAAAGACATTATTGTGGGATCAAGCAAGTTTCTCCTCTTTTTTTTTTCCATGTGGAAATGATTTCATACTTTTTAATAGTCATAAATTATTGGCATGTTTTCAACAGGTTTTTTTTTTCAGGGTTGATCTATAATGACTATAGTGGATTTTTATACTTATGGAAATAGGTTGTGATCATATCAAATTATTATCTATCCCAGGGAGACTGGGAATAGCATGAAGAAAAGCAGGTGGTGCCCTACAAACCAAATTGTATAATTTGAATTTGCTAAGCAATGTCATATGCTTAGTATAGCTAAAGCACCTGGTATGTGGAGTCACCAGAAGCTTAACTGTAGAAGGGAATTGTCTTTTACCCTTGGCACATTGGGTTCTGTCAGCTGAGTGGACAACCACAAGTCAGATGTGTAACTTATGCAATGGAAATTTATCTGTATTACTGAATCACTTAGCTGACTGGTGACTTACGTGACATCATCTGTCTGCTACTAGTATGCCTTATAGTACCTAGTACCCTCTTGACAGTTATCCACAATGGTAAGTATCTAGGGATGAAGCAGGGAACTAAAAGAATTTTGTATTTCAGGGAAGATGGATAGAGGCATATCAGTTGCCACATGTAAGGAAATTTCTGGTTTTATAAGTCTCATTTTAACGAATGTTATTTATGGATTGTCACCTTCCATCTTTTAAAATTTGAAAAGAAGATCTGATCAGCCAAGGCAGGGGTATAGAACACAAAATCAAGTTTTGTTGCTCTAGTGAAATGGGCATCGACTCAAGAATCAAGAGTCCTGGGTTTTAGTTTCAACTCTCTTTCTGAATAACTCCTTTTGCTTTTCTGATCTGGCATTTCCTCATCAACAAAATGAAGGGTTAGGTTAGGTGATTGCTAAGCTCCCTTCCAAGTTAACGTGCTGTGATTCTGTTTTCTCTTAGCCAAACAGGGGTACAAAACGTCCCCGTGACGACGAAGAGGAGGAACTGAAGACACGCCGGAAACAAGCTGGAGCCCGAGAGCGAAGTCGCTATAGAGAGGAGGACGGGGCAGCAGTGGAAGAAGCTGATGATGACAAAAAGAAGCTTCTTCAGATGATTGACAAGGAGGGAGAAGAGGAAGAGGAAGAGGTGAGGGTAAGGGAAAGGATTGATGAAAATTTGGAATGCTCGTCTTCTGAAATTAATTGTGATAAAAGAACAGTATTTGTTATAATTCTCTTCTTGAGACAGATAGATGTTTTCTATCTGTATCTCTTAGTTCTTTGAAAACTTCAAACTTTTTCCACTGTGAAGGAATAGTCTTAATATTAATGTATGAGTGAATTAAAAATGAAGCAGAAGTAAACCCTTTACCTTTTCTATTTAAACAACTTTAAGTTTGTATTTATTCCTTTCTGATATTTTGCTCAATTTGAATTATGAAAATTCATTCTTAACTGTTTAGGAGTTATCATGTACTTGGATTTCATTTTTATTGAGCACCTACCATGTGTGAGGTACTGTACTAGGTATTTGGATGGGATGCTAAGATACAGTTCCTGTCCTCAAAGAACTTATCGTAGAAGGGAATAAGACATAATGGCTTTCATTTTTATAGTGCAAAAGGTGTGAAACAGGCTTGAGGGATAGATATTTTTCTGGATCACAGGATTATCAGATCACAGATTTAGAGTTGGAAGAGCCTTAGTGGACTTCTGGTTTAACCACCTCATTTTACAGATGAGGAAACTGAGGCACAGAGAAGCTAAATGCCTTGTCTTATGTCACATAGGTAGCAAGTCTGAAGTGAGATATGAACTTAGATCTTCCTGACTCTATGCACAGGGGTCCCTCTTCACTGCATTGTGCTTTCTTCATTTCAGAAATGCAGAGTGACTTGCCCAGGGTCACTTAGCTGCTAGTAAGAGACAGAGGTGGAATTGGAGACCAGCTGTACTGTCTCTAAGCCCCATTGCTCATTCTCCTACATGCTGCCTATGAAAACATGTACATAAATATGACACAGAGTGGGGTTTAAAAGTATGAAGAGAGTTCAGGGGCAGGGGGAATCAGTTTCAGCTGAGGGGATAAGGAAAGACTTAATGGAGGAAGGGCATCAGATGATCCTCAAAGGATGAATAGGGTTTTAACTGTCTTGCTTTGTGATCTTATGAACATATGGCATGCGAATTTAGCCAAAACTAAACTAAAAACTAAGCTATGGAAAACAGTTTTATTTTTATTTACCATCTCATAAAAAACCTTTCATCAGTCTAAATTTGGGGCCTGACTCCAGGGATGACATTTTGAAAAGTGTAGTGGGAAATGTTTTTTGGACTTCTCACAGGCCTTTCAAAATGCAGCAGCTCTGTGAGGATTTAGGTGGCATGCAGTACTCTTCCCTCTTGCCTCCTTCCCAGTTCCTCTTCAATCTGTTAGCCCTGCAGCAACAGTTAATTGGCAGGCATAATTCCCATGTAGGGCAAGGCCCAGACTAAAGGATTAGGATAGTAGCTGTCATGGGTAAATGGTTTCAAGCCTGAGAGACAGAAATCTAATGTGGGGCTAGCCCTTCTGTTAAGGGACAGGGGAAAAGAGATCATTTTGTAAAAATGACACATGGATGGCTACAAGTCCAGGAGTTATTTTCTCCCTGCCGCCAAAGTCCTATTTGATGAAAAACAAGTGATATTTGCCACTGTGGAGTCATGTGACCTTGTAAAATATTATTGTCCTTTTTGTACTGCATCACCAACATTCATCTTTCTGAAATCTCCCTCTGGTTTCTGATGTTGAGCTATTGGTGATGCTGTTGTGGCTGATGGTGGAGACTGATAATTCACTATTCCCCTGCTGCTTGAAAGAAATTAAAGGAGGAAAGCAAAAGCCTTGGAGAGGCTAGGAGTTGGGGAGGCCTGTAAGCTGTCTATATTCTGGTGTGCTTTTCTCTTCTGGGTTAGCCAAGAGGAATAAAGCCTGTCTTTATCTGGGCCTCTTGAGGATGATGTAACCCTCCTTCATCAATCCAGATAATTTTAGGAAAAGTTTAGTGGTGGTATTGGAGCATTTTGCCCCAGTGGCCAAATAATAATTTGCTTTGGATATATAGATAGCAGGATTCAGCAAGTGACTCCAGAGACCTATAAGTAAACAGTTGCAAAGTTTACAAAATATTTTTGCTAAAATGAATGTATAGGTAGAGGTGCTTCCCATTTCAAAATAACTAACTAAATCAGAATTGGAATTTGAAAAATTGGAGGGGACAATAACTTTGTTTTTTCAAAAGGACTACTCTTAGGGTCTTCTAAGTAGCAGTTCTTGTGAACTTAAGTATGCACTATGGTCAGGAACTGTTTAGCAGTGAAACTTAAGGTTAAAAAGAGACTAGGGGAGATATGGGAAGGATTGGCGCAAATGAAATCTATACATCATTGAATCCCTATCTTCCTAAAAAGCTTGGCTCAGAAGTTGCCTCCTACATAGACCTTTCTTAATTCGTCCCCTTACCCCCAAGTAGTTGGTACCCTCTCTTAGGACACAGGTCAAGGCTTACAACAAAATCTAACCCCACGCCCAGGTTCCCCCCTCCCTCTTTTCAATGTCTTCTCCACACTGTGGAAATTTGCTTGGGCCGTGACAGAAAGCCAGCACAGCAAGTGGCAACCTTTTAGTAGCAAAAGCCTGCTGGAAGCCACAGCCCTGTAGCACTAGCTTGGCAAAGCTTCCAGCTGCTTGCTGGCACTGGGGCAGACAATCCAGTAGCACTAGCAACAACTGAAAGCACCAGCAGGCCTCTGAACTGCCCAGAGGGAGGACAGGACACTATGTGTAGGGAGGTTGGAGGGCAGCTGTGCAGTATTCTGCTGAGCCTGAGGGAAGGAGTACAGCACCTAGCTGGAGCCAGTTCTGACCATCCCAAAATCACTAGGCTGGTGAACTGTGAATTGCCCAGTGTGGGAGGAGGCTGAGACACTTTGAGATCCAGCCCTCAAGGAAACTGCCATCAGAGGGGACAGAGTTAGAAAATGAATAGGGGAAAATCAGGGAGAAAAAAAAAAGACTGAAATTACCTAAGATCTGAGGAAGAAGAAAACTCAAAGACCTTGAACATAAGCAGCTAAATCAGCTGGGAAGACATTAACAACAAAAGGAAATATGGCCTCTTGATCTAGTAAATGAGTTCAGGCACTATTAATAAATAAATAACTGCAAAACAAAGATAAATTATTCATAACTTGATGAGACAGAGGGTCTTATGGATTGTGAGGAGAACATGGCAGGCACTACAACACACTGTCCCTGAGTGATTCAAAAGAAATGAGGAGTATGAGAGCTGAATTTATGGCCTACACAGCAAAAATAATAAGCACAATAGAGAAACCAGAATCCACAATGGCAAATCTCACCAAAGAAAAAAAGAGAGAACAATAGATTGGAAGTGCAAATATACAGAAGAGAGGGACAATCTAGAAGAAGAAAACCAAAAATGTTAAAAGGAATTGAATTAAAATAAAATGAAAATCAAAATGACATGGTTGTAAAGAAACTCTGAAAGACTAATGTTCATCTTTGGAGAAATTGTTCAATTTACACAAATTTTATGTCTGTCTTCTTAGAAACCCATCTTTCTAGTGCCTCTCGATGGGTTTTCAGCTGTTGCTGCTTTGAGGAGTCAGTTGCCTGCTTGGTTCTTGGCACTATGAGTAGCAGACAACTGGGGAACAGTGGACACATTCCTAATAAACCACCAGCGGAAATATCGAAGAAACAACAAACAGTGACTTGAGCCAGTTTTACAGTTATGTTTATTTTGAGTATAAAATTTGAATTACACCTTAGCTTTTACCCTTTATAATAGGAGACAGAGAGCA
Organism: Trichosurus vulpecula; assembly: GCF_011100635.1. Taxonomy (NCBI): domain Eukaryota; kingdom Metazoa; phylum Chordata; class Mammalia; order Diprotodontia; family Phalangeridae; genus Trichosurus; species Trichosurus vulpecula. The sequence goes on from NC_050575.1 coordinate 110,616,516, forward strand.
TCAATAGGAGAGTCAGATAGGGTTAGTGCTAGTTTTGCTATTCATTATCTGAGTGATCATGGACAAGTCACAAAACCTTACTGAGCCTCAGTTCCCTGATTTATAAAATGAAGTTAGAATTTTCTCTTCTTCCCTTATGTTCTCTGGTTCTGTGAATTTCATTTTTATAAGTAATTAGTTTAATGATTCCTTTTATCTCTTTCCTCTTTGAATGCTTACTTGCTCTGTATGATATATAATGCTAGGTGATATGAAACAAAATGAGATATGGCTCTTGACCTCAGACAGCTTAGTGTTGTTGATTATTATCTGAAGGCTAGGGATGAGTTTGATTAAATCTTAAGAAGTTCTTTATTTTTCTTCCAACTCTTTTAGTTAATCTGACAGAGTCAGTTAACACATTTCTATGTACTGAGCTTTTTTAGCTGCTTTAGGAAATTCACAGGTGTTTACGACTTGAGCCATGACCTCTAGAATTTGCATCCTAGTTTCAGAGACAAGATATATACTTCACACTAGGCAGCCAACAATATAAGGCATGATACAAGTGCCAATTGAAGGACAGATAATAAATGAAGGCTAGTAGAGTTCAGAGAAGAAGATACCACTGAGGGCTGAAGTTGCTGATTTTTATTTATGTGTTTATTTTGAACTAGGATGAACCACTAGATGAAAGCTCAGTGAAGAAAATGATTCTCACATTTGAGAAGAGGTCCTATAAAAACCAAGAGCTACGCATAAAATTTCCAGACAATCCTGAGAAGTAAGATATCCTTTCCTTGACTGTTACATCCCCTTCCCTCACTCCTTCCCAATCATTATTTCTTTCCGTATGTTTGCTTTTCTAATTCATCTCAAAGCCTTTGTTTTCTAATGAGATCTGTATCCCTGATATTCTTTGACTTTGAGGTTTTATTTGAAATTTTTTTAATTTAAAAATCGGTATTACCTAGGCTGCTGTTAATGGTGGGGCCACTGGGTGGTTCAGTGGCTAGAGCACTGGGCCTGGATTTAGGAAGACCTGAGTTCAAATGTGACCTCAAACACTTACTAGCTGTGTGACACTAAGCAAGTCACTTAACCTTGAAATGAATTTCCTTGTCTGTAAAATGAGCTGGAGGAGGAAATGGCAAACCATTCCAGTATCTTTGCCAAGAAAAGCCCAAATGGGGTCAGGAACAGTAAGATGTGACTGAAACAACTAAACGACAACTGTTGATGGTGGTGATATCATTGACAAAATGATGTAATTCACAACTGGAGCTGTTAGATCCTTGAGGTTAGGTCAGTTTCTCTTCCTCTTACATTAGCTTAGCTATCACCAATGGACCATTTGAAAAAGCTCTTTGTTTTCTAAATTGCTTTTCCTACAATGGCAGCTCACTATAGCATGGTTTGTTAATAGGGTGGATTTTGACGTAACCTAGGTATATTTTGGCCCTCGTCTAACTAGATATGCTTGCTGGAAAGCTGGAAGGGCTTTAAGTAGAAGCCCAATAAACTATCTCTTGTTAGAGAACCCATCTAGCTAAGTGTGGAGAAATTTTATCATTTGATGGTTGGCCACCAGGTATATAATTTTTCAGTGAGAGAAACTAGTGAAATGTGGAGAGATTGTGACATGCACTAATGAAGAGAGAACTAACATCAGTGAGATTTTGGCTCTTTCAAAGTTCAAAATGTAGTCAAGGAAATTGAGCCATTGAGAGGTTAAAGGACAGGTTAGAGCCACAGCAGAACCAGAACCAAAACCCAGATTTTCTCATTCCCAGTCTAGGGTCTCCCTGCTACATCAGATTGCCTGAAAATATCTGGTTATAGCTTAGTCTTTCATTTAACATAGTTCAGTGGCCTACACGTGCAAGGCAGAAGTTAGAAAAGGCCTTTAGTATATAATCACTCTTGACTGACAAAACTGGAGGCCTTCAAACTCCAATTTACATGTTCACCACTTTAGTTATTTAATGCATTTTAGCTGGCTTAGACTAGTGTTGCTTTGAAGGAGAGTGCCCTTGTTGGCTTCTTGTGGGATGTGAGGGGAGCTCTGCATTTGTTGTATACAACACTTAAGGGAAATTATTTTTAATGAAAAGAACCTTTAAAAAAATCACACCCCTTTCCATTCATATAGCATATTTCCCTTTTAGACATTTGAACATTTGAAGACCAAATTTAAATGTGAAAAATATTTTTTGATGGTTAAATGCAGTTCAGAAGCTACATTGTGTTTTAACCTTGAGCTTTTGAATTCTTACTGGTGCAATGTCTTTGGTAATTCTGTAGTCTCAGTGAGGTGCAATTAAGATGAAAATTGCTTGAACATATTTGAATGAACCTCTCCGATCAAGATTGGAAACATTTAAATTTATTTTTCTATAGGTGCAATTGTCATTTTGATCGCATACCCAGAAATGCCTCTTTTCATTTGGCTGCGTTTAAAATACAATTGACAATTCTCCTCATGCAACCATCACTTTTCACTCTGTGCCCTTTCCACCCAATACCATCCTCCCCAAGGATACATTGTTTGCTGTTAAACTTTGGGCAACTTTGTTTTTTTTTTTCTATGTATTGCCTGTCTTTTTCAGGGTTATTGTTGGATTGTTTGGTTGGATGCAGTGAGCTCTAATCAGTCAGAAGTCTTTACAGTGATTTTTGTTTCTGTGGTTGGAGCCAGTACACACCCATTGCAGTTGCTTTGCTGGTCAGTGCTGACACTCAGTCTATGGTTAAAAGAGTGCTTTCAGGCATTTGGAAGGAAATCCATTGAAACAGGCAATTGGCACATTTTCTGTCATACTGGACAGAGTCATTGACTCCTTCATGGCCTGGCTGACTGTTGTAGTATGTAGCTCTAATACTTTGCCATTGTCTTCTCGCTTTTCCTTTCTATCTGGAAAATCACCCATTGTTGGATGTATGTCTAAAGCCCAGAAACAGCCCTCTCAGAAGGAGAGCAGCCCAAAAGACATGGATTTTGTGGAAGAAAAGTTTATCTGCCTAGCAGAACTCACTTGAGAACAAATTTGTAATCTTTGTTTTATATCTACTTTGTTTTATATCTACTTTCCAGGAGTTTGTTAAATTTCTAAGTTTTTAGATCATATATTTAGGGAAAAAATATTCTTACTCTCTGTACTCAGATGTAACCTTTATTGCTCTGTGGGACTACCTGTATTTTTTTATAACCTCAGATATAGCTCTTCCATAAGACTGTAAGATAAAGAACAGAAAGTTAGTGGGTTAAGTCAGGTAATTTATGTCCAAGGTAATGGATCATATTGTAGCCCTGTGGAATAATGATAGTCAGCTCACAGGACTGTGTGAAGTTCATTTGGTGTTGCAGAATGCTTTGAAAGGCAGTTTGTGACTGTGGGAACGAGGAGCACGATGTAATGAGATCTGAATCCAGGATTGATTTTTGTAATGAGGAGATCGATTTTCCAACGAAATTGTGTGACAGTATGATGTTTATTTGAGTGTACTTCTTGGTTGGTCTGTTGTGGACACTTTGACAGATTCTCTCTCTTTTTAGGTCATGCAGATATCTCTTCTTTAGTACTAAAAGATCTTTTGCTACATTATAAAGGTGATAGAATATGCCTTTTGCTGGGACTTTCCACTGATGTTATACATTTTTATTTTCATCTACAGGTTTATGGAATCTGAACTGGATTTAAATGACATCATTCAGGAGATGCATGTAGTGGCAACCATGCCGGACCTCTATCACTTATTAGTGGAACTCAATGCTGTGCAGTCTCTTCTCGGGCTGCTTGGACACGACAATACAGATATCCTAAAAAGTTCTGTTGTTAGTAGAAAACTGGCTACTTTTGATATGGCTGCATTTAACTTCCTTTCCTGTATGTCTTATCTGATTTTTCACAACCTAATATTCTGTTTCCATACTAATTATCTCCTATCTTGAAATTTGCATTGATCTTTGTTCATTTTTAGTTTTTTAATAAATCTTAAACAATCATTCTCTTATTTATTCCCATTAGTTTTTAGATTTTCTGTCATATCTTTTTTGGCATGATAACTAGCTTTATTTTTCATTGTTAGAACTTGGGTATTCATAGTAGACAAGCAAGACAGACTTGTAGTTCTTCATCTACCCACCAGGATGCTGCCCTTCCCTGATTGTCTGCTATGCTGGTTCCTTGTATGCGTTTTCTCTCATGGTGCCTGCTCTGTGAAACTCTGCTGTGTGGTTTTCATCTGCCTGTGCAGGAGGGACTTGTAAATGTGCAAAACCCTGCGGTGGTTTTTAAAAATATGGACATGTGTTTAAAGATTAGGTAAAGTACTCCAAATTGTATTCTTTTCCCATTCACACTTGAATCCTGATTTCCAGAGGTGGGAAACGAGCAGTTAGCCTGCTTGAGTAATATTCTTGGGTGAGTCTTCTGCTTCTGGAGGTTATGTTCATCTTTCTGGTAATCTCTCATCCTAGCATGTCTAAGTAGATTCTTTTCTGACTGATAATTCTCTTCGAAATAAATCAGTAGATACTCTTAACATAAGTTTCTTGGGAGATCGAACTTAAGACATTTCTACAGCTTCATATAGACTTTTAATATGATAGCCTTAAAGGTCATTTTGTAGGTTATAGGATCAAAGTATAATAAATTTTGGGCTATTAGGGATTTTAATCAAGAAGCATCAAACATGCTGCATGCAGCCCTCAGCTTTCTGGAGTGGGGCCTAAACCAGATGAAAATGTAATTGATAAACATTTAACAAAATAAATAAAAATGCAGTGGGACATAGATAATGCTAATACGTAGTTTTCTGAATCAGTATGCAGCTTGTAAAGGTCCTTATGTATAGTTTAGTGGCTTCCATTTCTGTTTGAGTTTCACACTACTGCTCTAGTCATTTTACAGATAAGAAACTGAGGCCCAGAAAGAGAGGTCATGTGACTTGTCTCAAGTCCCTTCATGTAGTAAGTGACAGAACCCAGGAGTTGAACCCAGGTCCTCCGACTCTAAATTCTGTATATATTCTTCAATGTGAAATAGGCATCTGGGGAGATCAGCATTAATGTAGTGGCCACAAATTAACCTGTAGCTATGGATGCAATGTTTGAGGCAGTCTGGAGCAGGAAGCATAGTTTAGAATCTGTATTTAAGCCTTTTAAGTAACTATTAAGTTTCTGTTGTGAGTACCTGTTCGTCTCCCAAATTCATTTATTGTAGTTTCTTGTTTCTAAGGGAATAATGGCAGGAAAATTCAGTATGCATCCCAAAAGGCCTGTAGCTCCTTGGCTGGATGTGCATTACCACAGGTATTGCCAAAGTAGTTCTTAGGAATATGATTTGGAAGGTTCTCATTCCCCACTTTTGTGAACTTCATATAGTGGTAGTGGCTTTCTGAAGACAATGACATTTTGCTGATTCACCAGCTTGGCTCCTGCTGGGAAGAAGACTGATATAGGAAATGCCATTCTATTTTGGCATACATAGGAAAGGCAAGGGCACAGATGTTCAAAGTTGTTAAGTTCTGGTCTTTAAAAAAGAAAAAAAAAGTTATCCTGTAATAACTTTGACAGACTGCTGTTTTCCTCCTGCTTTCTGGTGGCAGAGCTGTTTCCCCTCTGTGTTCTAACCTTCTCCTAACTGCCATAATAGTATTTTGTTTTAAAAAAAAATAAATCTGATTTTTAATTATTCTCTCCATCACATTTAAAGCTTGGTTGGATTTTTTAATTGGCTTAATCTTCATAATTAGATGCAGTAATTAGTATATATCTCATCCCAAAATGTAGTTTTTCTTTAAAGCAGTTTCTGGAAAGGATACTCCTCTTGACTTGCCTCTGACATAACCTTAATGGGCTGAAACGTGAATCTCCTGACCACCGTGTACTCTGCTTTCTTGTCTTAGCCATGATCTATAATGGAAATGATTTTCTAGGCAATGGTTGTTAACAGTTTACTGTTGTACAGCTGTAACTGCCTGAAACACCTACCATGAATAAACAATTTCATGGAAGTCATGACTTAATTTTTTTTAACTCTTCATCTTTCAGACAGGACTGTACATGACCAGTTATGTTCTCAGCAGGCACAGGTCATCTTGGTGCTGTCCTTTTCAGGGGAAACATTTTCAGGGGAAACCGCAGGGATTTTAATTGGTATCAGAGGGCTGGTTTGTTGTGACCTTAAGAGCTAGAGAATATAGGAATACAGCTTGTGCCTTATCCTTTCAACCATGAAACGCTCCTTCAGTGTATTCTGCCGCTCTGCATCACTGCTGCTGCTGCTGCGAGGGCTTGTCAGCATTTCTGCTATTGGCCCCTCCTCTGGGAAGATGGGAGCTTAGCCATCATTTTGCTTCAGGGTGGGATTTTAGAGTAGGGGGTAGGAAATGGGGAAAGCAACATGCTTAAAAATTTTTGGTGAATCCTCTTTGGATACAGTGGGAGCCTAGCACAAGGTAGAGCTGTGCGTCCGTTGGCGTTTTAAAATTTTGCTGGTTTAAAACAACCAATTTCTCTTTAAGGTGTATCATTTAGACTCATTCCCTTTGTGTAAACCTTTGGGGGTGCTTTTACAGAATGATAAACTCAAAGATGCATTTTAAGATACTCTTATAAGGCAATACTAAACAAATAGTTGTTCTGACTTAATGTAAGTAGAACTACCTCAAGGAGCCCAATTAGTGAGAGAGATGTAATGAGGGACAACATTGAAGTAAAATATGGAAGTGTTGTGCTCACCTGGCATATTTTGTATTACAGTGTGGAGTTGCATCAAGTTGTCTGTGTGATTTCCTAAATGCAACATCTGTAGTTTGCATTATCATGAAGAGAACTTAGGTTCAAGTAATTATTAACTGTGTATTAATTATTCACTGTAACTTTGGGCATGTCTCTTAATTTCTGTGAGCTTCTTTTTCTTTCCCTGTGAAACAAGGATAATAATACTCCCTACCTTTCAGAGTAACTGTGAGATAAGCAGTGTAAATCCCGAATTGTAATATGAGACAGGATGTGGGTTTATATTATATAAGGGGGATTATATAAGGGGCACATATAAGAATTACAGGAGTTCAGTGGAGGCAATTATCATTGTGGCCTGGGGATGATCAGTAAATGGTTCTGGTGAAATTTGAATTATGAAGGTAGATGGGGTTATAAGTACAATCATCCCTCAACATTCGTGGGGCTTAGGAGTGTAGAATTCTCATGAATTTGAAAAATATCGAATAACTCTAGGCCTCACCCCAAATCTTTATTTTTCATAATTCTGATCATATTCATATAACACACAAAACAAGTTAAAAAACCACATTGTACCCACACTGCATACGAGAGAGAGATTAGTATCTCTTACACTCTGCAGTCTTTGCTGTTGCCTGTGTAGCTGCAGCTTTTGCTTCACAAATTTCTTTCTACAAAAAGTGAAAGATACAAAGCTTATTGGGGCATCTAGGTGGTGCACTGGATAGAGAAGTCAGAAGGATCTGTGTTCTAGCTGTGTGACCCTGGGCAAGTCAATTAACCCTGTTTGCCTCAATTTCCTCATCTGTAAAATGAGCTGGAGAAGGAAATGGCAAACCACTCCAGCATCTTTGCCAAGAAAACCCCACAGAGAGTTGGACATGGCTGAAATAACTCAACAACAAAATCAAAAATCACTACAAGAGAAAAATTATGTGGCTAAGTCTAGATGGTAGAGAGACAGTGTGTGTGCATAACTTAGTTCTCTATCTCACTGAAATGTTTAACAAATTTTAACTTTATATAATTTATGTATTTATATATATGGTAGTAAATTATAAAATAGATGAATAACATACAGTGTTTATGCATTTGTGACTTACTAAAATTTTTTTTCATATTTTCTGTGATTTCCTGCAGTATTCCATAAATCACCAAATATTCCCATTTAATTATTGATCGCCAATCAGAGAATAACCAAAACTGCAAATGTCAGTGAAACTCTTGAATGTCAAATAAGAAAGGTGCTAGTATTTGGCTTCATCATCTTTGAGTTTGTCAGAGATTGGTTCTTTGAAAGAACTGGGCATTCCCTTCCCCGAAAGTTGATGAGTAAGCCAAGGAAAATTATCCTTAGGTTCTTCTTGGTTATACATGGTACAGTCCCATTAAGCAATCTGTTGCTTTATACAAAATAACAAAATTTGAATCTTTTCCCCTTGACTAGGTGCCTATCTTTAATAAGAATATTGGGTCACTTAAACTTGGTTTAGGCAGCCTGTTTTTCTCTAGTCCATTGTGATGCAAATTAATGACGTCTTTCCTAATTTTAATCTCTGAAGGCAACCAGTACTTTTGAAAGTTGCATGGTAAATATTCTGGAGAAAACTTTGTTGTGTTTGTGGTGCAGAGTGCAAAGTAGTTTTAATCCTTTGTTGTCTCTGATAATTAGGGAGTAGACTTTGGCTTTTATTTATTCAGATTTTATGTTACTAAGTAGGGAAGCATGATGTAGAAAAAGTACTGGTTTTAGAATCAGAAATGTTGGCTCCTACTCTTAATAACTTTGTATTTGTTTGTTGTAGGGAAGAACTGTCTTCTCTGTATTGGCTTCAGGTAAGGAACAACTTCCTAAAGGAGTCAAGGAAGTCTTGCGGTGAAAGTTCAGTGAACTCTTATTGGTGATCTTGTAAAGGGGAGGGAGCCCTGTTAGGCTGGGGTTGGAATAGATGGGATCTTCAGTTCCTTCCAGATCTCTGAAGAGCTGTTATTCTAGCTGTGTGACCTGGGGCTTGCCATTTAACCTCTTAGTCTCAATTTTCCTCTTATGTAAAATGGGAATGATAATACCTTATGTTCCCTTTATGGTTGTGAAGAAAGCACTTTGCAGACCTTAGAGCTCTATTTAAATTGTTTTCCTAAATATGCCAGACTAGAGAAAGCAAAAAAAAAAAAAAAAAAAAAAAAAAGGAACAAGAATTGGCAAAGCTATACAATTATGATTTGTAATTAAATACTTTTAAGCAACTCTTGGAATACTTTATAAATTTGGGCCTTCTCTCCTAGAATAGTGGGTATCAAGCAAGCTAAATGTATTTTCCTTAAATCTGGGAATGATAAACTGGCTTTTGCAAGAAGGCGTACGTCTGGCTATGCAGAGTTTGGGGTAGGCATCTTGTGTTATGTAGTCCAATGCTGGTGACTGAGAATTGGACTGGCAGTACTCCTCTGGGACCCTCCCTTAATTGTGCTGGCAGGAAGTGGGTTATTACTCCAGTCATTTCCGACAGCATGCACCCTTCTAACAAGGCTTATCATGAGCATTTGTAGACCTAGTTGCTGTTTCCCAGTTTAGTGTTTCCTGTATCAACACTGCGTTGGAATAAAATGCACTTTCACTCTTTACTCTTCAGTCTTTAAACAGCTGTTAGACTATGCATTGATAAGTAGCTCATTTTACTTGAGCAACTCATTAGCCAATTAAACATGCTATGATGAAAGGCAAGTGTCAGTAGGAAACTGCAAAATGTTCGTGCAAGAAAACACATCTTGGTATATACTCACTGTCTTGTATATAGGCACTTAATTGTCGCTTGAATTCCTTTTTTTTCTAAAATCTGTTTGTGCATTTCATATGACTTGCATGTCTTTGGAAGTTTGGGCTATTAATTTAGGCTTATTGGGGACTTGTCTTCTGGGGACATGTTAGTACTGTCCTGAATTTCTTCCTCTAGTTTAGTTAAACTATGGAGTGCTTCAAACAGGTAACAAAAATAGATTCCAGATCTAGGCTCGATGGTTATGTGACATAGGCAGCTCTCATTTGCTAGGTAGACCATCTTTACTCTGTAAAAGAAAGCATGCAGCCTGTATTTATTGAGAACGTGCTAGACACCCAAAATTGTACCATTTTCAAAGGAAATTGAAAACAAAAGAAAATTTGTGGCACTAGATCAGTTGTTTTACCCTTATATATGTGGGGGTTCATTTTCTTTAAGGAAGCTTTTTCATTATGACTTTATATAAGTTACCTTTTTATTTCATCTTTTCTTTATTCTGTCTTTTTTTAAAAGATACTTTGTTCCTTGTGGACATTTTGTGTTGGTGTTTAGTGAGATCAATATTCAGTTTTTGTATAGAGACTCTAAATAGTATCAGAGAGACAAATACCTAAAACAAAAACTGGAAAAAAATCTCGGTTGCTTCCAAGAGACATTGTATAGGACACTCAGGTACAGCTTGTCTTTTCTTCCTTTCACTTATTATTATAGTAGCTTATTGCCCCAGTGGTAGATAGTTAGAGGGGGAGTGAGTGAGGTAGCCTTTTTTACCTGACAGGACAAAGTAGGCCATCCAAAGCTGTATTTTAGTAATTTGCTGGGAGACAGGCTCTTGGTTTTCCTATTATCTATGGCTGGGAGAGCCTTTTACTTTGTGAGATGAAATTGTAAGTACAGTGGCAAAGCCTATTGCCTTTGCCCTACATCTGCTTATGGAGAAATGCTAGGTGGTCAGGGGTCATACTGAACATTGAGAGCTTTTCAACCTTTTTTCTGATTTTTCACTTTGTTTCTTGGTCGTCTTCAAATGACCTTTGTTCTGGGTCAGATTAGATTATCCATGAATTGGTGATTGCAATTACTGACTAATTGCTGCCTTTTTGAAGTTCTATTTGGAGAGCTTGGGGAATTTATGTGAGATTAGTTAGTGGAGGGATTGATTAGAAATCTGCCAGGCACAGTGGGTAGCCGATATCTTGCTTGACTTCTTTACTTGAGGTCAGGAAATTGGGTAGGAGATAGCCACTGGGGCATTCTAGGGCAAAATGTTTCTAAGAAAAATTCACAAATTCACCCTTGACTCTGCATGAAGAAGAAGAGGAAGAGGAAGAAGACGAAGACGACGACGACGACGACGACAATGATTGCTGAAGGGTGATTGTCTTGTGTGGTGGTTTTTTCCAAATGTCTCTAACATGTTTCTTATCACTGTGTAGCACCAATGATAGAAAAGCAAACTTTCCCCAAAAAAGATAGTAATAACAAATATGTTAATTTGTATATTGGTTATGAGACTGAAATGTGAAATTACATCTTCCAGCCTGTTGTGACCTAGAATGAAGGAATTTAGAGTAATTTCTTAACTTACATTTTAGAATTCACAGACTTTAGAGGAAAATGAACAAAGTGGCAAGCATTTTTGCCCTTTAATTCTTAACTATTTATGATGAAAAAATTTCAGAATGGAAAAGAGCTGCGATTAATCTAGACATCAATTAGCAATTATTAAATATCTGATGGTGGATGGTGCTATATAACATTGCATGCAAGGAGGATAATGATACTGTAGTACCTGCTGTGTGTTGAGCATTATAATAAAGCTGAACCTTCTGTTTAGATATAGGCAGGCATTGACTTACTTTGATACCCTGAGGGATCTGTGACCTGTCCTTGCATTCCTTGTCCTTTGGTTTTTCACAAGCAAATCCATGACAGGGGTCCAGTTAACTTGCTGAGCTCCAGATCTCTTGACATTAGATGGCTACCATTGGACACAGTAAGTTGTCCATTGGCTATTTGCTTTTTCTCCATGACCAGCCTACCTTTTCTCCCCAGTCATACATTTCTTTGATAGCTTTTATACTACTACTAATGCACGGTTCTTCCTTAGTGTTACATTGTAATCTGCTCGTGTATCTCCTGTGCCTTTTGCTCATGTGCCGATGCTTCTCGTTGTCCTTTGGATGAACCTTAAATTAATTCTTCAGAAACTTTGGTTGTTCAGGACTGCCAACATTTCCAAGTCTTCTCTTCCTGCAAAAACAAACAAAACTTCACTAGACTAGGTGCTAGGTGGCCCAGTGGATAGAGTATTGGGCTTAGAGTCAGGAATAGTTGAATTCAAATCTGGTTTCAGCAACTTAATAACTGTGTGACCTTGGGCAAATCACTTAACCTCTGTCTGCCTTAGCTCCCTCAACTATAAAATGAGGATGTGCTTAGCACAGTGCCTGAAACATTGTAGGTGTGTAATAAATCCTCCCTCTTTTTTTCCCTTCTTCATTTCCTCCCTCCCTCTTTTTGTTCCTCCCTCAGTCCTTCCTTTCCTTCCAGATGTCCTGTTTTCCTTCTCTCCTTTCCTTCAGTGTATTGAAACTTCCCCCCAAAGTTACCAATAATTCCTTTTAAAGAATAGATTTCTATTGATTTTTCCCCTATAACATTCTCCCCTCGAGAAAGCCTTTACTTAGAAGAAGAGAAAAGAAATAGAGCAAAAGTGACCAACACATGGAGAAAATCTGATATTACATTCAGTGTTTCACACTGAAAGTCCCAGCCCTCAGTAAAGGAGCCAGGAGAGAGGTGTCTTCTCATACTTCTTTGGGGCTACATTTGTTCTTTATGATTTTGCAGTGTTCAGTTTTGATTGTTTTGTGGTGGTTCTTTAAATTTATGTTTTTGTAGTCATTGAGTTTGTTGTTTCCCTGGCTCTGCTTACTTTACTTTGCATCAGTTCATGTAAGTCTTTCCATGCTTCTTTATATTCATCATGCTCATAACTTCTTTTTGGGGGGGGGCAGGGCAATTGGGGTTAAGTGACTTGCCCAAGGTCACACAGCTAGCACATGTGTCATGAGGCCAGATTTGAACTCAGGTCCTCCTGACTCTAGGGCCGGTGCTCTACTCACTGCGCCACCTAGCTGCCCCCCCCCCCCCCCGCCTCCACTCATAGCTTCTTACAACACAGTGACATTTCATTACATTCCTCAGTTGCAGTTTGTTTAACCATTCCCCAGTTGATAGATGTCTATTTTGTTTTGCTACCACAAAAAATGCTGCTATAAATGTTTTGGTTTATATGGAACCTTTCTTTTTGTCGGTGACCTTCTTGGGGTATATAATGGTAATAGCTAGCATTTATATAGTGCCTATTACGTGCCAGACAATGTGCTAAGCACTTTACAAATGTTATCACTTTTGATCCTCACAGCAACCCTGGGAGGGAGCACTTAGCACTTATTACTTCTATTTTACAGTTGTGGAAACTGAGTTAAACAGAGTTGAGTGATTTGCCTAGGGCCACACAGTTAGTTTGTGGTCAGATAAAATCTTCCTGATTCCAGACCCACCACGCTATCCATTTTATGACTTAGCTGCCTAGGTATTTGTGTAGCAGTGGAATCTTTTGCTCAAAGGATATAAACATTTTAGTAATTTTATTTAAGTAGTTCACATTGCTTTCCAGAATACAGATTTACAGCTCGTTTAACAGTGTATTTGTGTGCCTGCCTTTTCTGACATTGATGAATTTGTTGAGTGTGAAATGAAGTCTCAGCATTGTTTTGATTTGTATTCCTCTTGTTATTAGTGATTTTGAACATTTTTTCTTATAGTTTGCTAATATCTGGCAACTCATCTTTTGAGACCTGTTTGTTTATATTCTTTGACTACTCCTCTATTGGAGAAATGATCTTCGGCCATATATATTTCTGTTAGTTGTATATCTTGGATACCATGTTTGATGAAGAGTATCATCATGTCCCTCTCATACTCAGTAAATTCCAATGGTTTCCTGTCTCTTCCAAGATCAAATACACAATCCTGTTTGGCATTCAAAGCCATTTATATCTGAACCACCTCTTACCTTTCCAGTCTTCTGACACCTTACACCCCGGCCATGTACTCTTTGATCTGGCGACGCTGGCCTCCTGGCTATTTCATGGACAAGACATTCCATCTCTTGTTTTCTCTGGCTATCTATGTAAGGATATTCTTCTTTTCCATTTTTGCCTACTAGCTTCCTTTCCTAACTTCTTTTAATGCTAGTGCCTTACCTCTCTTAATTATTTCCTATTTATTCTGTAGATAGCTTTTTTGCATCTATTTGTTTGCTTGTCGTCTTCTCCATTGGATTGTAAGTTCCTTTGTGGCTGAGATTGTCTTTTGCCTCTTTGCGGTATCCTTAGCACTTAGCACATTGCCTGACACATAGTAGACACTTAATAAATGTTTATTGACTGTTAAGTGACTTTCCTCATTGGGTTCCTTTTTTTATCTTAGATGTATTAACTTTGTACAAAACCTTTTCATTTTTATGTAACTGAAATGATCTATTTTGTCTTGTGTGATTGCCTTTATTCTATGTTTGGTTGAGAATTCATTCCTATTTATAGCTATAGAAAGTATATGATCTGCTTATCTTCTAATTTTTTTGGTATATTCTTTAATATTCAGGTCACATTTTGAATTTATTGTGGAATATACTTTTTTGTTGTAAGTGTGATTTTTGCCATATTACTTAATAGTTGTCATAGCAGGTATCAAATACGGAGTTGTTTCCTAGGTAATTTATGTTTTTGGATTTAGTGAACACTGATTTATTGAGTTTAGATATTTCTGATTCTTTATCTAGTGTGTTTCATTGATATAGTTTTCTTTTTTTCACTAGACAAAATAGTTTTGATGATTTGTATTTTTAATGTGCTTTGAGGTCTAGAAGTCCTGTTCTGTCCTACCTTTTTTATTGTTTCCTTGATACTCTAGATCTTTTGTTCCTTCAAATGAATTTCGTAATTATTTCATTTAACTCTATAAAGTATTCTCTGGTTTTGTAATGTAACAGCAGTATATCTATAAATTAATTTTGGTAGTATTGTCATTTTTGTCACATTGGTATTACCTACCCACAAACACTGAATATTTGTCTAGCTATTTAAATTGTTAAGAGAGCTATTTAAGGAATATTTTGTTATTGAATCTATATAAGTATTGAGTGTACTTTGATAGATTTGCTCCCAAATATTTATGTTATTGTCTTCTGGATTTTTGTTATTTTTTATATGTGTATGTGTGTGTGTGTGTGTGTGTGTGTGTGTGTATATATATATATTATATTGTGTATACATCTATATATCATATGGAAATGTTCTTGGTTTTTGTGGGTTTATTTTGTAGCCTACAACTTTGCTGACACTTTTCATTGTTTCAGTTTCTTTGTTCACTTCTTAGAATTTTCTAAGTAAACACTCGTGTCATCAGGAGATTGATATTGGTTTGCCTCCCGTAAGCCTTTCATTTATTTATCTCATCCTTTTGCTTTTGCCAGCATTTCCAGAACTATATCAAATAATAATGAGAAAAGTGAGAATCCTTGCTTTATTCTTGTACTTATTGGGAGAATTTCTATGTTTCCCTGTTGTGTGTAGTTAGTACTTACTTTTCTTTTTAGTTACTTTTTATCATATTTTAAAAATCTCCCTTTACCTATACTTTGTGGGGTTTTGTTTTTTAACACATTAATGAATGTTGTACTGTGTAAAAGGCTTTTTGTACCTGTTGATAATCACCAGGTTTTGTTTTAAATATGATTTATCATATTGATTGTTTTCCTTATGTTGAGCCATCCCTGGTATAAATCAGACTTGACCATAACAGATTATTTTGCTTGTTAATTGCTGTAGTCTGTTTGCCATGATTTGCCATATTGAAAATTTTGAATTGAAATATTAGTCTGCAGTTCTCATTCTTTGCTTTTCATTCCTTGGTTTAGGTATTAGAATTACATTTATCTCATAAAAGAAGATTAATAGAATTCTTTCTCAGTTCTTGAGAATAATTCGTGTAGTCTATGAATTAATTGTTTGATAAAAATTTGATAAAATTCTCCTGTAAATTTATCAGGACCATAAGTGGTTTTTTTTGGTAGTTTCTTTATTGCTGGTTTTCTTTCCTTTTCTGAGGTCAGATTATTTAAGAACTTTATTTGGTATTGTATCAGTGTAGGTATTTTATATTTTTGAAGGTGATCCTCTATTTTATGTGTACATAGTGGGTTCTGGTATTTAAAAAAAATTCTTCTGGTTTTGTTGTACTAGTGATCTCTTAATTGCCAAATCTGAGGAGTTTTTTCTCATTCTTCATTCTTCTTGACATCTTTGCTGCTTTTGATAATACTTTCCACCCTTTCCTTCTAGATACTTTCTCCTTTCTTTGTTTTTCTGACACTACTGTGTCTCCTTTTTCTCCTCATATCTATCTCACAGCTCCTTTTTTTTTTTTTCCAATTTTTAAAAACATTTTCATGTAAAGTTTTGAGTTCCAAATTCTATCCTTTTCTCACTCTCCTTCCCCATCCCTGAGACAGTAAGCAATCAGGTATGGGTTACACGTGTGCAATTATGTAAAACATTTCCATATTAGACTCGAATAAAAGAAAAAAAATGAAAGAAAAGTGAAAAATAGCATGCTTCACTTTGTATTCAATCAATATAAGTTCTTTTTCTGGAGGCAGATAGTGTGCTTCATCATTAGTCCTTTGAGATTGTCTTGTATCATTGTATTGCTGAGAATAGGTAAGTCATTCACAATTCTTCATCGAATAGTATGGCTGTTACTGTGTATAATGTTCTCCTGGTTCTCTTCACTTCACTATGCATCAGTTCACGTAAGTCTTCCCTGAGGTTTTTGAAATCATCCTGCTTGTCATTTCTTCGAGCAAAATAATATTCCATCACAATCATATACCAAAGCTTGTTTAGTCATTTCGCAACTGATGGGCATCCTCTCGATTTCCAGTTCTTAGCCACCACAAAAAGAGCTGCAATAGTTATTTTTGTACAAATGGATCCTTTTCTCTTTTTTTGATGTCTTTGGTATGGCAGTGGTATTGCTGGATCAAAGGGTATGCATGGTTTTATAGCCCTTTGGGTGTAGTTCCAAATTGCTCTCCAGAATGGTTGGATCATTTCACAACTCCACTAATAGTGCATTAGTGTCCCAGTTTTCCCACATCCCCCCAACATTTATCATTTTCCTTTTTTGCCACATTAGTCACTCTGATAACTTCTTCTCATCTCCTTTATTTGCTAATCATTCATATTACAGCTATTAACTGTAGGTGTTGCTCAAGGCTCTGGCCTCTACACTTTTCTCTCTGTATTTAAAAAAATTTTTTTTACTTTCCCATTCATTCATTCATTTATCTATCCATCTATTTATTCATTTATTTATTTATCCATCTATTTATTTATTTAATATATTTAGTTTTCATCATTGATTTTCACAAGAGTTTGAATTAAGAATTTTCTCCCCATTTCTACCCCTTCCCCCCACTCCAAGATGGCGTATATTCTGATTGCCCTGTTCTCCAGTCAGCCCTCCCTTCTGTCACCCCACTCCCCTCCCATCCTGCTTTCCCTTCCTTTCTTGTAGGGCAAGATATATTTCTATGCCCCATTGCCTGTGTATCTTATTTCCTAGTTGCATGCAAAGACATTTTTTTTTGTTTTTAAACATCTGTTTTTAAAGCTTTGAGTTCAAATTCTCTCCCCTCTTCCCTCTCCTCCCACGCTCCTAAAGAAGGCAAGCAATTCAACATAGGCCACATGCATATCATTATGTAAAACCCTTCCACAATACTCATGTTGTAAAAGACTAACTATATTTTGCTCCTTCCTAACCTATCCCCCTTTATTGAATTTTCTCCCTTGACCCTGTCCCTTTTCAGAAGTGTTTGTTTTTGATTATCTCCTCCCCCTATCTGCCCTCACTTCTATCATCCCTCCTTTTTTATCATATTCCTCCTCCTTTCCTGTGGGGTAAGATACCCAATTGAATGTGTATGGTATTCCCTCCTCAGGTCAAATCCAATGAGAGCAAGATTCACTCATTCCCCCTCACCTGCCCCCTCTTCCCTTCCTACAGAACTGCTTTTTCTTGCCACTTTTATGTGAGATAATTTACCTCATTCTATCTCTCCTTTTCTCCCTTTCTCAATATATTCCTCTCTCATTCCTTAATTTGATTTTATTTTTTTAGATATCATCCCTTCATATTCAGCTTACCCTGTGCCCTCTGTCTATATATATATACACACATACATATATGCATACATACACACATATATATACACATACACACACATATATACATATGTATGTATGTATGTATGTATGTATATTCCCTTCAGCTACCCTAATACTGAGGTCTCATGAATCATACACGTCATCTTTTCATGTAGGAATGTAAACAAAACAGTTCCACTTTAGTAAGTGCCTTGTGATTTCTCTTTTCTTGTTTACCTTTTCATGCTTCTCTTGATTCTTGTGTTTGAAAGTCAAATTTTCTATTCAGCTCTGGTCTTTTCACTGAGAAAGCTTGAAAGTCCTCTTTTATTGAAAGTCCATATTTTGCCTTGGAGCATGATACTCAGTTTTGCTGGGTAGGTGATTCTTGGTTTTAATCCTAGCTCCATTGACATCCAGAACATCGTATTCCAAGCCTCTCTCTACATTTTCAATGACTATAACCTTCCTTGGTTTTAATTATCGCCTTCATGAATAGACTCCCAGGTCTATGTAACTAGCCTCACTCTCTCCTGAGTTTCATTCTCATATTATTAGTTGCCTAATGGACATTTCAAACTGGATATCCCAGAAACTTCTTAAACTTACTATGTCCAAAACAGAGTTCATTATTCCCTTCGCCTGCTTTATTTTACATTATTCACACTTCACACTTCTAATATATGACTTATCACCTCTCATCTCATTGCCTTTTTTCCCTGGCTGTCTCCTATGCCTGGAATACATTGACTCACTCCTCACCTCCACCTCATAGAATGAATCTTTTCCTCTTATATAGCTCAAGTGCCTGTTTTAACCAATATCTTTTCTGATCAGCCCTCCACCTACCACAAACTGCTAGTTCCCTTTCTCCCAATCTACCTTATTATATTTGCTACCTGGTATTTATTTGTATTTATTCTCTCTGTATTTAATTTGTGTGTCTATGTAGATACATACATGTGTACCTATATCAGTATACATGTGAGTTGCCTCCCTTGTTAGAATGTCAGTTTTTTGAGAGTTAGGGATTGTTTCTTCCTTTGTATTACATCCTCAACAACTAACACGATGCCTAGCACTGAATAAATACTTGTTGATTGATACATCGTCATTAAAAGAATGTTGTTATTCAATCGATGGATCTTTGTTTCATTGAGAAGCTTGGGTAATTAAAAGCTGCAGTGTGCCTCAAATGCAGTCCTGCCTGCTTTCCTCCTTCATTCTGGGTAACTGCATAGATGATGTTGTGCTCAATTTCATCAAGTCCTGAAGTACTGCAAAACCTTCGAAATGTTCTTTATAATCTGTCTAAAGAGCTTAGTGTAACAACTGACGCAGGAGAAGCTTGGTGATTGCATAACACTTGGGGTACCAGTTCTATTATACAATTGAATGCTGGTCTTTTGAGTATATGTATCTTGAACACACACAGCAGATGAACAGTGACTTAGACCCCAAAATAAGTAAGAGGAGAGTGGGCTAGATTGCATTCATTAAGTTGTGCAGTACCTGTGATCATCTTAGGGTGTTCTCAGATGCCAAGACAATCCCAGTGATGCTCCATGGCTGACAGTCAAACATGGACAAGCATATGAAAATATACTAGACATGGAAAAATTAAACCAATATATTTATTTATAGTAAAGTATATGCACACACATATATATATGTGTGTGTATATCCATCTATCCATCTGTGTGTGTGTCTGTGTGAAAGTAGTTTGTGGGAGTTCCACAAACTTAAGTGGGATAAAGGGAAACATTAATTTTCACTTTCCTCCTTGGAAGTCTGATAGGTTATGTTGGAAATAAGTGTCAGTTCAGAGACATATTGAGTCTATATTATAGCTACCGTTTGTCTGGATCTGGTCTAATTTAAGCCTTCCCAATACTCCCCCTTTCCATCAATAATTTGAATCTTAGGAGGAATTGCACATACTCATTTTTCATTCAGGAGTTGCCCTCCATTTCAGGGTTATGTGACCCATTTGTAAGTGGCTTAAGTAGCTTACGTATTGTGGTTTACAGTGTGTCAGGTATGACTGATTATCCTCTGTGTTAGCAGCCTTTTGATTACTTTTCTGATAAGTACCACAAACTTGAAAGAGATTTCATACTAAGATCTTCAAGCTCTTTGCATACATCAAGTAGTATGAATTTCCCTGTGTTTTAGGGAAATATCATTGACCCATCTTTTCCTGTGAAACAGAAAACAAAGGCATACAATCTAAGAACTTACCCACTTTGGACAGCTGGTCATTCATAGGTCCAGAAAGAAAACCTTAATCACATATATACAAATATACATATACACACATACACATATATGTGTATATATGTAATATATATGACACGTGTGTATACACTTATTTTAGTGTAAGTCATTTGTGAACACTTGGAACTTCATTAGTCACTTCTTGATTTTACCTTCATATTATCTGTGACTTCTCTCTCTTCTTTTCTATTTTGACTTTAGTTCACTTCGTGCCTAGAGATGTTAGCCTTTTAACTAGCCTCTTTGTCTTTGTTTTCTTTTGTATCCAATTCATCATCCCTACCACTTTCAGATTATTCATTTTGTTTCTTCTTAGTCAGAAATATTCAATGGCTCCCCATTACTTACAGCATAAAAGTAAGTCTCCTTAGACTTTCATTCATGGTCCTCTATGGCTTGATACAAATATACCTTTCCGACTTGTTAGCACATTTTTCCTTATTTAAAATCTAAGTTTGCCTTTTTGTGACTTCCACCATCCTGATTTTATCCTTTGTGGCCAGGCAAAATAAGTTTAATATCTCCTCCACAAAAGAACCCTTTATTAATTGATGACAGTAAATCTCTCCTCTGTAAGTCTTTTATAAGGGGTACCATAGCACAATGGATTAAGAATCAGAAAGACCTGGATTTGGGTCCTATCTCTGACTCATAACAACTGCATAATGTTGAGTGAGTTGCTCACCCTCTCAGTGCATCAGGCAACTCTCTCAGACTATTAAGTTTCAGAGTAGTGCCAATTTGTCTTTATTAGAGGATGTTTCTCACTGGGAGCTCCCTACACTGATGAAATAACAGATCCAGTCAGAAAATAAAAAGAAAGAACAAGTTCTTCAAGCTCTATACACCTACTTCCGTTCAGCTGTTCTTTGTAATGGGGTAGTTCCAGAGCCATTCTCCTTGCTGGATGTCTTCCTTTGAATGTACTTCAGCTTAGGGAACTGGACTTGCAGTTAGGAAGGCCTGGGTTCAGATCCTTCCTTAGACATTAGTTATGTGACCCAGGACAAGTCCCTTGAGTTTCTTCATCTGTAAAGGGAGTTGTACTCAGTGGCCTCTACAGTCTTTTCCAGCTCGAGATGTATGATCTCATGATCTCTTAATTGCAAAACTGGCTGAACTTTTGTTGATTCTCATCCTTTTTGTCCTCTGTGTCATTTGATACTGTTGATCAGTTCCTGGATGCTTTCTTTCTCTGGGTTTTCATGACACTGCTTTCCCTTAGTTCTCTTAATTGTTTGAGTTTTCTCTCTCTGACTCTTTTGCTGCATCTTCATCCATGTCACACCTTCTAACTGTGGTTGTTTTTCATTGTCCTGCACCCTCTTCCTTTCTATTATCTCTCTTTGTCTCATCTGCTCCCCTGGGTTCAATTATCATCTCTGTGCATATGACCCCAAGATCTGTATATTCATCCCTGATCCAAGTTTCAGTCCCATATTACCAGTTGCCTTTTGGACATTTCAAACTAGATGGTCACATAGGCATTTTAAACTCAATCTGTCTAAAAAAAAATGATTTTCACCTTTCCCCAAATCTAGTACTCTTTCAAACTTCCCCATTCCTGTCTTCCTGACTATGTTCCATATGCTCTGAGTGCTCTCCCTTCTCATCTCTCCCTCTTAGAACCCCTGGCTTCTATTAAGACTCACCCCAAATGTCACCCTTACGGGTGGCGTTTCCTAGTCCCTTAGCAGCTAGTGTCTTGCTCTCTCATATTACCTTGTATTTACCTATTTATGTACATGTTGTTTCTCCATTTTGAAAATTAGCTCGTTGAGGTCAAGGACTGTTGTTGCTTTTCCCTTATAGGCCTGGTGCCAGTGCCTGGCACAGAGAGTAGGTACTTACATCTAGCATTTATATAGTGCTTTTTAGGGTTTGCAATGAACTTTACACATTCTCATTTAATCCTAACAACAACTCTGGGAGGAAGATGCTGTTATACCTATTTTACAGTCAGAGAAACTGAGGCTGAGAAAGATAAACCCCTTGTCTAGGGGTTATATAGCTAGGAATTGTAGGAGTCAGGATTTGAACTCAAGTCATCCTGACACTAGGTTCATCACTCTACCTGCTGTAGTACCTAGCTACTTAGGTATCATGCCCCCAACTAAATTATAAGCTTCTTGAGGCTCCCTCTGCTTTGTTTTCTACACATAGTACTACAATTCCTTGCATATGTGTTCAGTAAAAATTTGTTCATTTGAGTTTGGACAAGAGGGGAATAGTGCTTTTCTATTTTTGAAGGCTTTAGCCATATGTCTCTAGTTCTGTTAGATTGTGTTTTTTCATTCTTCCTCTTATTTCCTTACTTTCCCACACTCCACCCTATTAGTTCACTTCTCTTTTATCCAAAGTGGTATGTTGGAGGGGGATAGGTAAGGACGGAAGGTTGGTACAGCCGGGACTGGTAGAGTGCGTATGGTGGGGAGGAGGGTTCCAATGATTTTTTGCCTATCCTAGCCTAACCTAAATCCGTTCTATCCTACACTGACTTCAGTGAAATACTTTGCAAAGCACCAGGCATCACATCACAGAAATCATTACTGCCTTTGAAGGTGAACTGTACAGAGTAGTTAAGATTATACTGAGTTTCAAGAATTTAAATTATGGGCTAAGGTTAAGGGTGTTGGCCTATTTCTCAGATCACTCTGAAAAGAGACTTCTGACTGATTTATTTGAAGTTATGAAATTTATGAAGGTATAGTGAACATATAGAATAAGTTACTAAGGAAGGTGGTGTAAAGAAAGAAAATTAGTCTGTCATTTAACATTGAACACCCACTGTGGGCAGAGCACTGTTGAAGATGGTGATGAAGTGATTAACCATGATACAGAAAGGAACCAAATTTTTGAAAATAAAATGTCTGTAGGATTTCCACATGTAGTTAATGCCCTTAACATTTCTCACATGTGTCCATAGCTGTGGTTGATTTGCTGCAGGAATTAACAGATATTGATACACTCCATGAGAGTGAAGAGGGAGCTGAGGTGCTCATTGATGCTCTGGTAAGTAGCATATTCACTCCTTTCATTCTCTATGAGTTGGTAATGATTACTACTATCTTAATTGGTTGATGATGAAGTTAAGTACTTGGGGGTTTAAATTGACTTCAAGCTCAGGGTGACTCAGCATTGACATAGTGCAGAAATCTAGGGTTATTTTAATAGAAATCTTATTTCCAGCACAAAGAGATTTTAGAGTGGATCAGTTCTCAAATTATGGGACACTGGACTGTGTACATTGAGTCTATTGTGTCCTCATGTGGGGTGCTATGCTTTGGAATTAAAGCTGAACTTGAGAGTATCCTCTGCTACAGTGGTATCAAACTCAAATGGAAACAGGGGCCACGAAACCATCCATAAGGATCCTGAAAGGTGCATGCTGACTTAGAAAACCACATATTAATGTTATCAGTGTTTTATTGTATTTTTATTTATTTTCTTAAAAATTTTCCAATTACATTTTAATATGGTTTCGGTATTAGGAAGTAGGTTATGTGTTTGACACCTCTGCTTTACTAAATAACGAGAGAATGGGAGTACAAATCAGTGAGATTTCTAGTACTTTGGCATGTAGGGACTTAAGTGCTTTCTTATTTGATCTTGGACAAGTCAGGGCCTCTAGAATTTACTTTCCTTCATTGTAAAAGAAGGATATTGGGATAAATTATCACTAAAGTCCCTTCTAGTTCTAACATCATCACTCTCATGGCGCTGTGTGAGGTGAGGGATTTAAAGTCAGAGGACTTTGGTTCCCATTCAGATGATTTGACTGGATGACGTAGGGTAAGACCCTCAACTCCCTAAGCCTCATCTGAAAAATGAGGGGATTGGACCTGCTGAACTCTAAGGTTCCTTCTGGCCCTCAATATATGATCGTTTTGCAGATGAAGAAGTGAAACTCAGGGGTTAAGTAATTTGAGTAGGGTCACACAGCTGGTTAGTGGTAAAGGTATCAGGATGCAGGTCCCTTGACTCCTGGCATGATGTTTTTTCTCTTTTATAGGTTTTCCTGGTTAGTCTTTTTCAAAAAACTTCCAATTAATAGTGATTCGGTTGAGGTCCTTATCTCAGTGTGCAGATACGATGTCAGTTTCACTGACCCAATCCTTTTCTCTTCTGCTCTTTATACTAGACTTTTCCCATGCACTCTGGTTCCTGGTATTTGGCATGAGTGGAAAGGTCATGAACTGAGTCGATATGAAGAACTGTATCTTAACATAGAAAGAGGTGTCCAGCAGAGTCAATAACAATTGAGTATGATGAAAATTTCTGTGGCCATTTTTCTTTCTAGCTGCTTCCTGGAGTGACCAGCCACATTTGTAGAACACAGGGTTTTTTTTTATTGGGCATTGGAATGATTGTGTTGAGAGAAAAGAAATCAGATGGGCTTTTGTTTGGAGGGGTGTTGGGGGAAGGCAGCTGCACTTGCTTTTCCATCAAGTCCCTGTGGTGTCATCCACACAGGCTTACCTTCCAAAGGTTAATTGCAGTGGCCCTGAATGCATCTTCCTGCGTAGTCCCTGTGCTGTATTTAATTACCATCCTTTGCCTAGAAGGTTGTCGTGTGAAAAGGATTGAGGAGAAAGGAGCAGGTAGCCCGCCTGCTGCTTGTAAAAATGGACCTGGAAACAGCCATTTGAACAAAAGCCCCTTTTCTGTTTTCTGTGTTGCCAAAACCACTAACAAAAGCTGGATCTTGCAGATTTTATTGTTCACTTAGAAAGAAACAGTTCATCTACAGCCTGGGGAGTCATTAGGTAGCTCCTGCTTAGGAGCTTTTAATTTTTTTTTTATTATTATTATTGTCTTTAAGATTTTGGCACTAATCTCTTTATTCCAGTGGGATTTATATCTGTCACAAGGAACTGAAAATTTCAGGATTAGGATAGATTATTTGCTTGTCTTACCAGTAGAAAACTCTTGGTAAATACCAGAGAGTTAGGAAAAGGTAGGCTTAAATTAATTTTTGTTTCCCCATTTTTATTCTTTATTAGGAAACTTTTATAAGAATTCTTAATATTGAAAAGACATCGATTTCTTTGTAGTTTTAATTTGGGGCCAATATCAAAGTCACAAAACGGCATGAACAGGAGCTAGAGGGCATCTGGTAGAATTTATTGTGAGATGCAGTTTGTAGTTATTGCCTCTGTCTTTTCCCCAGTTGGAAATTATAAGCTATAAAAAAGCCCTGTTGGAGAAAAGAGTGCAGTATTGGCATTCTCAGGGATCCTTTAGTTTTTTTATCTTGGTTACACAAAAACAAAATTAAATAGCCATCTTTAGATATTTGCAGGACTACCATGGGTAAAAGAGATTAGACTTGTTCTGCTTTGTGCCTGAAGACAACTAATGGGTGGAAGCTATAAAGAGGCAGTTTGACTATGAGGAAAAACTTGCCAAAAAAATTAGTTATCCAGAAGTGAAATTTGCTTCTCTGGGAGATGGTGAGTTCCCCATTATTGGAAGTCTTTCAAGGGAATGCTGAATGAGTGCTTGTCAGAAATTTGTAGAGGCAGTTCTTACTCAGGTACAGGTTGGAATAGATGGTCTTGGAGGTTTCTTTCAACATTCGAGTTCTGTGAAGACTTCTCCAACACTACTAACAATATAAGGTACTGAAAAGTTCCTAAATAAGAAAAAAAATGAGAAATTCCTATCCATATCAGTGCTTTTTTTTAGACTGTTCTGAGGAAACCTAGTATTTTGGAAGCTTGGCAGTGCTTTATAGAGACATTTTATAACCTTAGTTTTTCTTTCATTCATTCGTTCCTCAGTCAAAAATATTTATAAACCTGTAAGTTGTTATGGCTGAAAAGGATCGTTCAGTCTAACCCCTGGATTTTTTTTTAATCAACCACTACTGCTGCTGCTGTTGTTATTATTTTGCTTTAAGGAATGTAAAATGCTTCCTTCAAAACCTGTGAAGGAAGAAGGAAGGTGATGTAAGCATTATCAGCCTCAACTTACAGATGAGGAAAGGGAGCTTAAATGATTGCTCATAGTTACACAGACAATCCGAGTCTGAGGTGCTCATTGAACCCTGTTTTCTCGATTACGTGTGCAGTGCTTTGTTATACCTCACTACCTCTCACGTTAGGAGATTTAGATATTTTTGTGACATTATTGAATTTTTCTATATATTTAGACTGTGTGAGGACATTATTCCTTCTGGGATCATATATTTAGAGCCTAAAGAAAACTTAAGGGGTTGCCTGTACCAACACCCTTATGGGGAAACTGAGGTGAAGAGAGGTAAAGTGACTTGATCAGCTTCCTCCATGACCCTTACATTGATCCCTGATGAAATCTAAAACCATTTCTGAAAGCAAAGAAGTACAAGTGTTTCTTCTCATAGTCGGGAGATGTATATTACATTTGTTTTCCTGGGAAAGAATAAGGAATGATATAAACCTGAAAGATAAATTTTCTTAGAACCTCCACTACCTTCACTTCTGATGCTGCTAGTGAGTGATTTATTAGTTTATTTATTTATTTGTTTATTATTTCAGACAGCCTCTTTCACCTAACATTTCTAAGTGGCTACAAGTTAGCATAAATATATGTATATTTAAAATTATACTATTGCTCAAGATTCTAATTTTTAAAAATTCTATAGATTGCTTTGTAACCTTGGGCAAGAGATTTTTTTCCCTCTTTGGGTTCGTTTCTTGATTTTCAAAAATCTAAGCATTGGTTTATGAGTTCTTTGAAGATCCTTTTCTAGCTCTTTTGTTGTGTGATTCTAGCTTTCATGACTCCAGAATTTGCTATTCCTTGGTCTAAACAGGAAAGAAAAGATGGGAAAACTCATTGGTAGGTCATCCATGCTTCATACAAAGACCTACCACTTTGTTTTTCTTCTTATCTCCTCACTTTGGACAAATAGAAAAGGTCGTCTGATTGTGTTCTTGTCTCATTGGAGGCTGCTGGAGTATATCATTTGGAAGACCTGTTAACAAGTGGAGATAACCAGTAAACTTATCAGAACACCTCTGACGGAATTCAACCTGATTTTGCAAACCAGAATTATTTCCTTTGTCTTGATATAATTCCCAGGCTGATTTGTTTTTTAGTATCAGACTTAGCCACAGTCCCTGAAAATAAGGGTAAAAGTGGACAGGAGGGGTTAAAGGAGTAGGATAGAATGCCAATTTGTGCTGCTTACCAGAAGGCTTATAGGGCTATATCTAGAATGATTATTTTTCTTTTGAGCTAAATGCATTTTGACTCTCTTTTCCTCCCAGTGCAATGAGGTAAAATTGAATTTAACTCAACTAAACATAAAGTTTTACGTAATGCAAGTGCAGAAAAGCAGACTGTTAAAAGTTCTATTTTTATGATAAGAAATAAGATTTTTTTTTCTCCAGTGTGGTTCCCATCATACATATAACAATGTAGGTCTGGGATTTTCACATATCCTTCACAGTTACTGTCACTACCAGTTTTTAGACAGTAGAGATAGAAGACATAAGTAAGAATCAAGAAGGAGAAAAAAATGCAGATAAAACAGCAATGAGGAATTGAAACTAGTTAGGTGGCTTACAGAACTGACAAGTGAGTGATATCTGGTGGAGCTGGAGTGTTTGCTACCTCAGAATTCAGGGAGATTATGAGTCAATCAAGGTGATTTGGGGGGGGGGGGTGGGGGGGGGTGGGTGGGGGGGGTGGGGGGGCGCGGAAACTACTGATATGGTTCATTCTCTTCCCTTCCCTCCTCCCCCCAAAGCTTTTCTGTTTTGTCTCATCTCACATACCAAAACTGTCCAATTAATTAAGAAAAACATTGTGTTGGGTTTGCTTAGTGAAGCCTTTGTTAGTGATGAGGTTTGAGAGCAGGCTTCTTAACATCCTCATTCAGAGGTGAAAACCACCCACATAAGTAGGAGAATGAGCAGTGCTGGTAGGGTCAAAAGAAACCTAGGTTTGAATCTCCGTTATTCTGTTTACTACCTCTGTGATCTTTGGCAAGTCACTGAACATTTCTGATCCTATTTGCTTATCTCTAAAATGAGGGGTTTGGATTAGATGACCTATGAGGTGTCCTTTGTAGCTGTAAATCTATATGATCACATAATCTTTCTTTTTGTGTTTGAACACTCATTATACACTTGTTGCGGTGTTATCTGCCACATGGGAAAAAGTGAAACTAAAGATAAAATTCACTCTTTCACTAGTAATGTTTATCAGTAGTTTCAACTTCTTCCTTGATCTGTATTCTTCCTTAACTGCTAAGAAATAGCATAATTAACTAATTTAAGCCCCTCCTAGCAAATGCTGGAACATGGAAGTCACCAAAAAAAATCAGTCAATTCAGCAAACATCAGTAAACACCCCATCATACAACGTGCAAAGTATTGTAAACAATTTGTATCTTTTGGAACGTAAAATACAAGAACCTTGCTCACAAGGAGCTTACGATCTAAGCACTATAGCCCCTGGAAATTGTTAAGACTGGGAAACTGGCTGGTTAAATAGCTATCCATTGTGGTAAATGACAGTTTTGTTGAGTCAAGGAGAGCTTGAACAGGGGAGACAGGCATCTCCTGGTATGGGGGAAAACATTGCACTAGGAATTAGAACTTCATTCTAGTCTCAACGCTACAATTAATTAGCTGTATGGCTTAATGATCTGTGATTCTACCTGTCTGAGCCAGTTTCCTTTTCTATAAAATAAGGGTAATACCATGTGGAAGGGTTGTTTTCAGGGTGAAATGTGACAACAGATGTGAAGGTAGTTTGCCAAATACAAAAAGTTCAATTCACTAACTCATAGGCTCCATGTTCAACAAACAAATGAAAGGGATTGTTGAAATACAGTTAAGCTCAAGAAGGATTTATGTATTAGGTTCCAATAAAGTTATAGAAGATAGGAATGTTTTCTGCTATGAACCTAGCCTTTTGAGGTCAGTGTTTGGCATTGCTACTGTAGAGAGAATGCTGGACTAATCGGATGGTTGAGGTGACCCTATGTAAGATTTTTCATCTCCTTAAGTGCCATGATAATTTATGATGCCAAGGAGAAAAGTATAATAATTTATAGAACGTCAGAGCAAGAAGGGATCTTGAGTATCATCTTGTCCCACACTCTCATTTTACAGATAAGTAAACATATCCAGAAAAGAGAAGTGACTTGTTCAGGGTTTCCTCTCTTAGTTAGCGACAGGATGATGACTCACACCCAGGTTGCATGGCTCTCGGTTCTCCACACTTTCCAGGATATTTTCTTTCTGTTGAGGAGGCAGCCTAGTACATTGGAAAGGATTAAGAGATCCTGGGTTTACAGTCCCCTCCTGGGTAAGTCACTTAACCTTAACTGGATCTCAGTTTTCTCATCTGCAAAATGAGAGGGTTAGACTACATTAGCCTCAAGGGTTCCTTCCTGGTCCTGCTGTAAATCTATTTGGTAACTTCTGAAGTCCCTTCTAACTCTAATTCTGTGATCTTTAATTGTTTTTGTTTTTTTTGTTTCCTGAGATTTTTTCCTTGGGGAAAAATATAGGGCTGTGGGAATGGGGAAGGGATTCATTTAGGTTAGATAGGGAATGGCAGAGGAGAGATGAGAGTCCATTTGGGGGTCTTTTCAGAGTCTTTTCTATCTTGTCTCTTTTGCTTCCTTTCTGGTTCTTGCAGGTGGATGGTCAGGTGGCAGCTTTGCTTGTTCAGAATTTAGAGCGACTAGATGAATCTGTGAAAGAAGAGGCGGATGGAGTCCATAACACGCTGGGTAAGGGGATGCACACATATTATCTCTTCGCTTTGTTTGTTTTCTCTATAATAGAGTCAACAGCCGGATGTTTTTTCCTCCTGCTCCCAAACTGCCTCTTCAGAAATAAAGGCCCTTGTGTAAATTTCATATAACTGCAGCTTGGATTCAGCTTGCAGGTAATAAAGCAGAAATCCACTAAATAGGTAACCTTCCTCGACTGAAATCATAGATTCCTTTCAGTAGACCTGCTCCAGGAAAACTCCAATTTTGATGGAAGGACTCTGCTGGGTGACATTTTGGGATTTGGAAAGTATTCATTTTGTGATTTCATTCCCTTAATACATTAGTTTTCCTTCTGACTCTCCTTCACTAGAACGGCAAACTTTTGAGCAATTGTGCTCCTTTATAGGGCATTTTATTTAGAAAAGCTTCGGTGTTTCTTTCTTTATGTATAGTTTATTGCACAGACTTGGAATTGAAATATTGCTTTTAACTTGTCTGCCTCTTTCTTTTGTGTTCATTTAAGGAGATTCCTTTGCAGTATATATATATATATCCTCATTTTCCTTGAATTTCTCCCATCCTTCCTCCCTGCAAAGATGTTGAAACTAAAGCTTACTTAAAACAGCATTTTCAAGTATTCCTCTTGATCACTGCAGATTGTCTTATAAAAACAAAGATGATCCATGACCAGAGCCTGAGACCCCAGGGAAGGAGAGATTTTGATGAAATTAGGTTTTTATTTTCTTTCTCTGTTCTTGTAACTGATTTCTCTCATAATTTCAGAATCTCTCAATAGGGATTATTATAAGGAAGTTGTAGAGTCGTGAGACTAAGTGAAAAGAGAGTATTATAATATGGAATGCAGGGGTGTATTGTAGTTGTTTCTAGACAGAATTAACTTTTGGTTTTGCTATTTTCTACCCCACTGGAGAATTTTACCAGGATAGCAATCCTAACTTGATCCTGGCAGTAATAATTGGTGGGCACTGTGAAAAGAGCAGTTTGATGATAGAACCCATGGGTTCTATTCCCAGTTCTGTTACTTGCTAGCTTTGTGACCTTGGATAAGTCATTTCCCCATTTTGGGCCTTAGTTTTCTCATCTATAATTAGATTTCTCATCTGGATTAAATGATCTTTTTTGGTTCCTTATTAGCTCTACTTTCCTGATAATTTAATCTAAAATGACATACTAAAATTTTGACTAAAGTAGATTCACTGGGAATAAAGTGAATTTCTTTAGAAATAGTGAAAGTAATGAATAGGACAAAGTGTTTTCATAACAAAAGATGAAATCTGAAAGACAGGGAAACTGCAACTTAATGGATTGATTTTTCTTTTCCATTTGACAAGAAAGGAGGAGAAAACAGAAAAACTAGCACCAAGTGCCATGTTTTGGGAGTGACACCTCCCCTTTCCTGACTAGGGAAGCCACGACTAGCTAGAGTCCTCCTGAGTCTCACATAATGAATGAGAGCTATGGGAATGATCTGAAGTAATTTGGCCCAAGGTTACACAGCTAGTGATTGAATGGATTTTCTTAGTCTTCTCTTGTCTTGCCTTATTTCTCTCTTATAACTCAAAATTTCCTCCTCTCCCCAACCCACCATCCTCCCCCTTCAAACTCCAGGCTTTACTTTTACCTTTTTTTTTTTTCTTCCATGGTTTAATTTCTGACAGGTGTGAAGGATTCAGAAAGATGGTGGAAAAAGTAGGTGACTGCCTCAGTGGTCTTTCAGATGCCCATCAGATAAATATTTAAAAATAAGAATTTTTAAGTGGCATTTTAGAGATAGCAAGCCTATCAATATTTAGTTGTGTGCCTGATATTCCCCTCAACTGATTATTTCCTCCTTTCCTTTGTGCAAAAATTGTTTTAGTTAGGAAGATTATATTTTCCTTTAATGTGGTCATGTTTCTTAATGATGCAAAGAGAGGGAATGAGAAAGGGACCAATTAGACAGGTGGGGGTAAGTCTTTATTACCTACTTGTAGACTCTCACTCTTGACTACTTCATAGTTCCTGGTGGCCCAGTATTATACTGAAGATCTTGAATTGGGCACATGGAAGAAAGGAAAGTTTTAGGACAACTATCCTGCATTTGATATTTTCTAAACTAAGGCCATGCTCTGTTAGCACAACTCCCCTTCCCCCCCAACTTCCCCAGTATTTACTACATACTTAATTTCTTTTGACTTACATTACTTCTAGTTCTGTGAAATTTGGCTACAAACCTAGCTTGTTTTTTAAAAAAAGACACACCCAAAAAACCCTTAGGAATACCATGGATCAGGTAAACATGCCTATGGCGTCTGACTAGGGGGTGGGGGTAGGGGTGGGGGTGCAGGGAACCACAGAAAGAAAGACATGACTTTTACAGTGAGTTAGTGCACTTATGCACAAAAGCAAAATTACTTTTGCATATGATTGGTTTCTCTCTTTCTTTAGCCATTGTAGAAAATATGGCTGAGTTCCGACCAGAAATGTGCACAGAAGCTGCCCAGCAGGGCCTCATGCAGTGGTTGCTGAAGAGACTGAAGGTGAGTTTTTCATTGGTATAACTTCTGAAGGGCTTTGATGAACATTATCTCCTTCAGGCATTGTGGCATGAAGAATTAGTCAAATGGAAATGTAGCCTCTTTTCAATGTTTCATCGGCTGCTTATTCAGTTTGTGGCTCTTAGTTTTTGCTTTTTCCTTCAGTCCTTTGAACTATTTTTATTGTATGTTATTACCTCTTTCAGATGGTGAACAAGAGATGAAATTAAAATCTGTCTTTGTTGCTACTTCAGAATGGCTTTCATTTGAGGAGGTTGAAATTGGTGGCATGAATCACTTAGCATTCTTCGGGGAGGGGCCCCAAACTTTTGTGAAGGGGAGCCTACTTTTTAGTTTTCCAAATCCTTGAGATCTTTGGATGTGGAAGTTGTTGATGGTAGGGAAGAGGGAAGAAGAAAGGACTAATGGTAAAGTCCCTTATGTGGGTGTGGGGATCTTTTTTGGCTGCCTAGAAATTCCTGCCTGGGCATAAAAATGGCTAATATAATAATAGGTTGGAGATGGGGATCACGATTTGTCATCCTCATCTATAATGAAAAGCTGGAACAAAGGGGAAAGGGCATTTGTCTTGGAGTTCTGGTTCTATTGCTTGCAAGCTACTTGATCTTGGGTGAGTCACTTATTCACTCAGCCTCAGTTTCCTCTTCTGTAAAATAGGCATAGTAATGTTTTGTCTACTTCATAGGGTTGTGAAAATAATTTCTCTCCACTGATGCAGATTGTACCGCCTCACATTTCATGTGTTGCCATGGCTGAAAAATGAGATGAGATAAAACCTGATAGTCAGGTTTCTTGTGGTGATTACTTTTTTTCTTAGCAAGCCTACTTCTCAGAAAGCAGGCACACTGAGTCTAGACTGATTTCCAGCTTGGTTGAACCTTTAAGGATTTGCAAATCTGCTGGAATAGCCTTTGAGAACCCAGAATCACCTTAATGTAATATTCATTGTGTGTCCACTAGGGATGGGGCACTATTATCTCACACTACCTGGAGTGGCTCTACAAGAAGGAAGTTCTATCTTAAAGGAGCTCTCTGAGGAGTGGAGTGGTCTTTTTAAATAGCAATATACATATAGGTAGGTGAAACTCTGCATTCACATAATGAACCTGGCTACTTTATCCTATTGTGACCAGATGATTGAATTAATTGACTTAGTAAGTGAGCAGATAACATCATTTAAGAACCAAAGAAATGGCATCACAATGTGGGGTGTGTGTGTGTGTGTGTGTGTGTGTGTGTGTGTGTGTGTGTATGTTTTAAAACAGCTAGGGATCCAGTGCATTGACTATGTTACTATGAAATATTGTCTTTAATACTAATTTTTGCTTACTAAAATGGATTATTTTTTTCTTTTTAAAGATATAAAATCTGTATCATCTGTCATTAAATTGGTACTTGAAAAGGAATTGAGAACATGAAGCATATGGGTTAATGAATTGAGAATTACCTGCATTATAATGTATGTGACATAGTGATTGTAAGTCATATTTCTTCCTGATACTGAGAACTGAGATTTTACAAAGTAAAATCTGTTTCATCAGTAGTGTAGGGCTGTAAATGTATCCGAATGTGCCCTTTGTGCTCTGGATAACCAAGAGTTTCTGAGGATGGGTGGTAGCATCATTCTTGTGTCTCTTTCCCCCCAATTATGATGTTTTCTTCTCTTTCCCTTTCTCTATAAAAAGGGTGAAATTTAGTTTATTCTAGACAAGTATATGTTCAGTGCAAATCTACTCTCTGCTGGTTATTTTGTATGACACCACCAAGACTTAAGAGCTCCAGGAAGCAAAGGGGATAGGGGACCAGATAAGCCCATTTAATTCAAAGTTTCATTGGTAAATATGGAAAAATCCAAGCTGTTGTGACTAAGTCCTTCTATTTCTTATTTCTGACGCAATGTCTTCATGGTTTGGGACCTGGTATTAAGTATTAAATAATTATGATCATTTTTGACTGTTAAGTAGGTAGTAATAAAATCTCTCTGTTAACTTGTGCTTTCTGCATGTCAGGAAAAGATGATCTTATTTTACCTTCCACCTTGCCTTAAAAATATTTTTTAAATTTTTTGCTACCTTCTTTGTTTCTGATTTTCACCCACCAGCTAGAATTATCTTATTGAGAAATAATGGGTGGGAGGGGGGAATCATGATTTAATATCATCATCTACAATTATTTCCCCTTCATATGCAAGTTTTACTTTTCTTATCTATGATAGCGTTTCCCAGCCATTTTGGAGCTGAAGAACCTTGTCATTGTTGGATTTCATACCAGCTCTTTCCACTTCTCCCACCACTTCCATGAGTATATATTTAAAAAAAACACACACACAACAAAAAGTAGGTGGACATTTAAGTTCTTAGGTGCTATTTTAAAACCATACAGCATCATGGTTCACATAACCAGCAAGTTAAGGGGACTAGGCATTTCCCTTAATCCTCATAAACTTGCAGACCTCTCCAAAATAGGCAATGCATGCAAAGAGATAAAGAAATTTTATTTTTTTCTAGTCTAGGACACTACTAAGTTACTAAGGTAACAGATCAATGAACTAATAGCAGAGAAGGCTAATCCCTAACCCTTAACATATTTACTTCTCACCCTCTGCCCCACCATTCATAGTGCTCAGGCAGGTTACAGCTTTGCAACAAGACTCAACTCCACCCCATCCCCAGCGCTCTCCCAAAAGGACTATGGTTGTTCAGCCTGGGACAGCGTACAGCAGTGCTCTGTGCCACAGTGAAGCTCAGCCAGAGAACTGAGCAACAGAGAGGATACATTAGTAATAACCAACAGAAGAAGAACACTAGAAGATCTTTCTGTAGAAGTTGGAATTTTAGGAAGGAAACCAGGGAAGTCAGGAGAGGAGGGCATTCCAGGCATGGAGGCTAGCCTGCAACAGTGCTGAGTCAGGACATCTAACATCTCTGAGTGACATTAAGGACATCAGTCTCACTGGATCACAGAGTATGTGGTCAGGGAGGAGGGGGAGAATAATATGTAGGAAGACTAAAAAGGGTTGTGTGGGTGAATTATAAAGGACTTTGAAAGACCCACAAGATTTTATGTTGTGATTAAGAGTCACTAGAGTCATTGGGTAGGGGAGTGACAAAGTCAGACCTGTGCTTTAGGGAGATCACTTTGACAGCTGACTGGAGGATTGATTGGAGTGGGGAGGGACTTCTGGCAGGCAGATCAGGAGACTGTTGCAGTAGTCCAGATGTAAGGTGATAAGGGGCTGCACCAGGGTTGTAGTGGACAAATGTGTGTATGTGGACAGATGGGGGTAGATGGCCAGAGATTTTAGAAAAGTAAAATGGATGGGACTTGGCCAGAGATTGGATTTGGAGGGATGAGAGGGTGAGGAGACAGAAGTGAATAAGGAGATATTGGTAAAAGGCATATGATCAGTGTGAGATGAGAAACAAGGGAGAAGAGGGAGCACTCTGGCTACAGTTTTTTCAGTGAAATATGAGGCAAGATTCTCAGCTGAGAGATTGTAGGAGGGTGAGCAGTGGGAAGTTTGAGGAAAGATGAAGAGGTTTAGAAAAGTCATTTTGGTAAGTGGTATAGTGAATCAAGGGCCATGCAGCAGTGAGGGCCCATTTGAGGTTTGTAGTTGACCCATTTAGCACTGTTTTAGATTGTATTACATTGCATGGACCTAGGGAGGAGATTTCAAGGAAAATAGAGGAAAAAAACTAGCATGAGGAAGGCAAAAGCTAATAATAAACTATACAGTCAGGGACATAAGAATATCCCTAATAGTGGAGCATTATCCTCTCCATAACCTGCAAGAACTGGTATTTCTAAGAATGAGACACAGCAGAATAAAATTAGCTGGGGACAAGATCTATAAAGCTATAATATAGAAACTATTTAGAATAAAGCACCCAAAATATCAACTTTGGAAGTTTTAATTCTGTTAGAAACACAGAAATTAAAGAGGCACTAAATAAATATAAGCACCAGGAATCAAAAGAAAAACTCCAGAATAGAGGGAAATAATAAAGTGAATGAGGGGAAAAATACTCTTTATATAAAGGTGCAGAAAATAAAATTTTTAAAAAATTAAGGAGTAAAACAGGATGAAGGGGAGGAGAGGAGGGGAGAAATTGTTTGAATAATTACCTGAGAGAAAAAAAGGAAGAAGAATTGAATAACTAGATATAAAAAGAGAGGGGAAAAAGGGATTAATAAGTTAAGCAAAATTTCAAAACTAGGGAGAAGGGTAACAAAGAAGTGATTTGAAGATGAAAAGAGAGTCAATGGGAATAGGGTTGCCTTAAAGTAGATTAAGCCAAAATAACTTAAGAGCCATAGTACTATCTTTACAGAGAAAGAGAGGAGAAAAATTAGAGACAAATGGGAGAAAATATAGAACTAACTCTCTTAACTTTAAATGTGAATGGTTTAAACAATCAAATAAAATGAAAAAGAGTGACAGATTGGATAAGGAAAAAAACCCTACAAGCTGTTGCTTACAAGAAATACATTTAAAAAAAGAAAGCTATAAATAGAATAAGAATGAGGAACTGGAAAAAATTACTTTGCATTAAGTGAATCTAAAATGGAGTTGCAATCATATTAACAGACAAAACAAAAAACAGATTTTTACAACACAAAAAGGATAAACAAGAAAATTACAATTTGCTGAAAGGACCCAAAGAAAAAAATTTCACGAAAGCAAAAATGAACACAAGAAGACATTAATACGGTGGCAGAAAATCAGTCAGTCAGTCTCTCTCTCTCTCTTTCTTTCTCTCTTTCAGTTTTGGATAAATATAAATAAACAGATAAGCAATAGGGAAACTATAGAACTGAACAAATTGCTGGAAACATTAGAATTGAAGCACTTATGACATCTAAATAATATTATGTGTAATTTTGAACCACACTTGGAACTTTTACAAAATTAATCATACATTAGGATACAGAGATATTGCAAACAAATGTAAAAAGGCAGAAATAGTAAATTTGTCCTTTACAGACTCTAATGCAATAAAAATAGTACTCAGGTTAGGGAGCACAAACAAAATACAGAGACCTAAATGGATCCTTAAAAGTATATCCTAAATAATGAGTGGGGTCAAAGAACAAATTATAGGAGCAATTAGGTGAAAGAAAGGCACAATGGATAGAGCACTGGGCCTGGAGTCAGGAAGACTTGAGTCTTCCTGAGACACTTAGTAGCTTTGTGACCCTGGGCAAGTCACTTAATCTCTCTATGCCTCAGTTTCCTCATCTATAAAACCGGGATTAATAATTAGCACCTACCACCCAGGGTTGTGGTGGAGATCAAATGAGATAATAATTGTAAAGCACTTAGCACTGTGCCTGGCACATAGTAAACCCTTTATAAATATTAGGTATTGTTAGCTATTATTATGAAACAACATACCAGAAGTTCCGGGATGCAGCTAAAGCAGTCTTCAAGGGAAAAATTATATCGCTATAAACATACATTAACAAAATAGAAAAAGAGAAGATTAATGAATTGAATATGTATAAAAAATTTGAAAGCCAATAAGCAAACCTTTAAAAAGCACAAAATAGGAGATATTAAAAATTGGAGCAGAAATAGATAAGTGGAAACCCTCTCCCTGCAAAAACCCTACCCAACATAGAAATGATTAATAAAACTAAAATCTGGTTCTTAGAAATGACAGTCTTTCTGAAAAGAGGGCAGGAAATTAACAGAATATCAAATGAACAAGATGAAATCACAGCAAAACAAAACAACAAAAAAAAAGGTTTATCAGAACCTATTATGCATAGTTCTATGCTAACAAAATTGGGAACACAAAAGAAATAGAGGAATACCTTCAAAAATATAAAATATCCAAACTAATAGAAGACTGATTAGATATCATAAATAACCCAATTTCAGAAAAGAAAAAAGAACTAACTATAAAGGAACTACCAAAGAAAAAACTCTTCATCCTAATAAAATTACAGGAGATTTCTGTTAAACTTCTAAAGAGCAATTAGTACCCGAGCTACACAAATTATTCTCAGAAATTGAGAAAATACCCTGCCAGAATCCCTTTACGCAACAAATATAGTTCTGATACCTAAACTAGACAAGGATAAAGCACAGAAGGAGAACTATATTAAAATTTTTGAAATAAAATTCTGTCAAACAGACTTCAGCAGTTTATCCAAGAAATCATTCATTGTGACCATGTTGGATTTTTGCCAGCCATGCACAAGTATTTCAGCATCAGGAAAACAATCAACACAATGATATTAAAAACGAAAGCATCCAAAACCACATAACCACAGTATATTCATGCCAAGAAAAGAAAAGAAATGAGTGAATGAATGAACCCTAAAATGTATAGCTATAGAAGTTCATTTTTTAAATTTCATAAAATCAGTCAGTCAGTAAACATTTATTGTCTACATATGCCAGGCACTGTGCTAAGCACTGAAGATACAGAAAGAGGCAAAAGACAATTCCTGCCATCAGGGAGCTCAGTCTAATTAGGGAAACAACATGCAAACAAATATATACAAAGCAAATTATCTACAGGATAAATAGGAATTAGTTAACAGAGGAAGGCACTGGAATTAAGATGGGTTGGGAAAGGCTTCCTGTAGAAAAAGGAATTTTAGTTGCAGCTTGAGGGAAGCCAGGGAGGTAAGTGGTCAGAACCCGGCATGGATACAGAGAGAATGCCAGGAGCTGAGAGCTAGAGTGTCTTGTTCCTGCATCAGGTAGGAGACCAGTGTCACAGAATCAAAGAAATGTTGGGAAGTAAGGTGTAAGAAGCCTGGAAAGGTAGGAAGGGACTAGGTTATAAAGGGTTTTGAATGACAAAGAGAGCCTTTTGTATTTGCTCCTGGAGGCAATAGGAAGCCACTGTAGTTTGTTGAATGGAGGTGAAGGAGTAAGGGTATATGTGACATGATCAGATCTGCATTTTAGGAAAATCACTTTAGTAGCTGAATGGAGGATAGATTGGTGTATGGGGAGAAGATATTTGAGGCAGGCAGACTCACCTGCAGGCTATTGTAATCCAGGTGTGAGGTGATAAAGGCCTGAACTAGAGTGGTGGCAGTGTCAGAAGAGAGAAGGGGATGTATTCAAGAGATTTTGGAGAGGTGAAATCAGTAGGCCTTGGCAGTAACTTGGAGTGGGGGAGAGGATGCTGTGTGTGTGAGACATAGAGAGGAAGCCAGGATGATTCCTAGGTTGTGAACCTGAGGGACTGAGAGGATGATTATTGCCCTCTTATAGGGATGGCAGCTAGGTGTCACAGTGGTTAGAGTGACAGGCTTGGAGTCAGAAAGACTCATTTTCCTGAGTTCAAATCTGGCTTCAGACAGTTAACTAGCTTTGTGACCCTGAGCAAGTCACTCAACCCTGTTTTGCCTCAGTTTCTTCATCTGTCAAATGAGCTGAAGAAGGAAATGGCAAACCACTCCAATATCTTTGTCAAGAAAACCCCAAGTGGGTCATGAAGAGTCAGACATAACTGAAATGACTGAACAACAGCAGCAGGAGGAGGGGGTAGGGTTTAGGTGGAAAGATAATGAGTTCTGCTTTGGATATATTGAGTTTAAGATGTCTATTGGACATCCAGTTTGAGATATGAGAAAGGCAGTTGGAGATGCAAGATTGGAGGTCAGCAGAGAGATTGTGTCAGGAAAGGTAGATTTGAGAATCAACAACATAGAAATGGTAATTCAATCCACGAGAGCTTATGGGATCAGCAAGGGAAGTAATATAAAACGAGAAGTGAAGAAGGCCCAGGATAGAACCTGAAGGAACACCTATGGTTAGAGGGCATGATCTGGAGGAGGATCAAGGAAAAGAGACAGAGTAGAAGTGTTCAGATAGGAGGATAACCAAGAGAGGGGGTGGTATTCTGAAAACCTAGAGAGAAGAATTTTAAGGAGGAGGGGTAGTATCAAAGGCTGCAGAAAGATTAAGGAGAATGAAGATTGAGAAAAGGTCATTAATTTGGCAAGTAAAAGAGATCAATAGTAACTTTGGAGAGAGTAGTTTTGGTGGAATGATAGGGTCGGAAGCCAAATTATGTAGAAGGTAAAGAAGAGAGTGAGAAGAGAAAAAGCGGAGGCTTCTATTGTAGATGGCCTTTTCAAACAATTAGCTACAAAAGGCAGAAGAGATGCAGGACAATAATTGGCAGGGATGGAAAGATTAAGTGAGGTTTTTTTTCAGGATGGAAGAGAAATGGGCATGTTTCTAGGCAGTAGGAAATGAGCCATGTGAGAGGGAGAAATTGAAAATAAATGAAAGGGAGGAGATGATAGATGGGGACAATATGTTGGAGGAGATAGGATGGAATGGGATCACTTGAATAACTAGAGAGGTTAGCCTTGGTGAGGAGTAAAGTTACTTCATCATGGAAGATGGGGTAAAGGAGGAGATAATAAAAAGAAGGTACCTGAGTGATAGTAGATGAGAAAGGGCGGGGGGAAGGGAATTCATGTGAATGGCCTTAGTTTCTTTCTGTAAAATATGAGGCAAAGTTCTCAGCTGAGAGAGTGTGGGGAGGGTGAGCCATTAGAGGTTTGAGATGAGATGAAAAGTTTTAGGAGAGCCACTTTGGAGAGTGGGATAATGAGTTGATAAGGGAGGTAGAGTAGGATTGCCCAGCAGCAGTGAGGATCTATTGAAGTTATGAAACATAAATTTGTAGTGAGCCCAGTCAGAACAACTCTATGATTTTCTCCATCTTCATTCAGCAGCACATATGTAGGCAAGAAGGCAACAAATGGTGGAAGTGATCCAAGGCTGAGGTTTGACTCAGCATAATCAGTGGTATGATAAAGTGGGGTAGGGATTTAATGGAGGAGGACAGGCATGCAATGGAGATAAATTAGAACCTTTCCCAATACTGGATTAAAGTAAGAATTCTCATTCTGTCCACTGTTATTTCATATAGTTCTGGAAATGCTATCAGTAGAAATAAGAGAAGAAAAATAAATAAAAATAAAAAAAGAAGAGATTAAACTACATCTTTTTACTGATGATATGGTTTACTTAGAAAATCTTAGGTAATCAGCAAAGATGCTAATTGAGAAAATAACTTCAGCAAAGTTTCAGTTATAAAATCCTGAAAAATGAACAACATGTCTTTATTATAATAACAAAAACCAAGCGGCTATAATAGAAAGGGAAATCTCATTCCAGATAACTATAAAATGCAGTATCTGGGGATCAAAATATCTGGAAAACACAGAAAATACTTATTTGGATTCAGTTACAAAGTGCTCTTTAGAGAAATAAAGAATAATTTAAATAGCTGAGAAAATTCAGTGTTCATGGCTGGGTCATGCCAACATAATAAAAATGACAATACTGTCAAAGTTAATTTATATTTTAATGCAATAGCAATTAACTTATCAAAAGGATACTTTGCAGAACTTGGTAAAATAATATCAAAATTCATTTAGAAAAATAAAAATTCTAAAACATCTAGGGAAATAATGAAAAGGGGTCGGGACAAAGGGGGCAAGCATTTTGAGATCTCAAACTGTACTATAAAACAGAAGTCATCAAAAACATCTGATGTTAGTTTAAAAAATAGAGAGGTAGATTATTGGAACAGACTAGATAAGGGAAAATCAGAGACAGTGGAACTCAACTACATACTGTTTGATAAACCAGAAAGCATAAATTACTTAGGGAAAACTCCCTATTTGCTAAAAACTACTGGGAAAATTGGAATGGCTGAACAAGTTGTGGTATACGATTATGACGGAATTACACTATGCTATAAGAAACGATGAACTTAATGATCTTCGAAAAACATTGAAAGACTTGCATGAAATAATGAAGAACAAAAGGAGAACCAAGGGAACGTTGTATACTATAACAGCAATATTGTTTTAAGTGTGACTTTGAGGAAAATGGAACAGCAATCTGACAGAAATTAGACCATTCACGGTATTCCACAGTACATTCTAAATGGATAAGTGACTTTAATATTAACACT
Organism: Trichosurus vulpecula; assembly: GCF_011100635.1. Classification (NCBI taxonomy): domain Eukaryota; kingdom Metazoa; phylum Chordata; class Mammalia; order Diprotodontia; family Phalangeridae; genus Trichosurus; species Trichosurus vulpecula. Next base: position 110,658,826 of record NC_050575.1, read on the forward strand.
GAAAGAATGAGTCACCTCAATTGATGCAAAAGTATTATTCTAATTTTGCTTTTAAATAAACATTTTCATCCTATTTTCTTTGATGTAAGAAAAAAAATCACTGGTTTAATTTTACACAGATTTGACCCTTAAGGTATTGTTTAGTTCTGGCCTGTCTAGTGTTTAGAGATTATTAATTAAAAATAATTAGAAGAGAGTCAGATAATATATCTCTCATAGGTATGGATAAAAATTGTATTCTTAACCAAACAATGGATAGCAGCACTTAACAAAGACAAAGTAGGTAACTTTGATTACATGAAACCTGAAAAGCTTTCATAGAAACAAAATTAATGTACCTAGGATAAAAAGGGAAATGATAGAATAGGGGAAAAAAATCTTTGAGAATCCAGAGGAGTGCAGCCTGTTAAGAAATGAAGAGATGGCTGGCCTGGGTTCCTTCTTTGAATGGAGATTTTTTGGAGAAGCCCTCCAAACAGAACACACGCCACAGAGGAAGAGAGGGCTCTTCAAGGTATGAGTATCAGGGCTGAAGTGATCTTTCAGGATGAAGAAGTTTCTGGGTCACGTCGTTTGGTGGGCAATGAAATATCTATCTATCTATCTCTCTATCCATTCAAAAGCCATTTCCTAATAGATAAATCATTCTCCAAACGATATGAACAAATAGTTCTCAAATGAATACAAACTATTAATAACCATATGAAAGAAATGTTACATATCACTAGCAGTAAGAGAAAAAGGCAAGTCAAAACTCATAACCTGAAATTTGGCTAAGATAGCAAAAGATAAGATGTCAGTGTTGGACGGATTGTGGGAAGATGGGCACACTAGTATATTATTGGTGAAACTGTGAATCAGTACATTGGAAAGCAATATGGAATTTGGCAAATAAAGTGTACTCTTTGGCCCAGAGATTCCAATACTAAGCATATTCCCCGAGGACCACATTGATAAGAAGCAGCCTTGCATCTCCAAGTGTCTGCTAGACATCTCCACCAGAATTTTTTCCTAGCACATCAAACACTACATGTGCAAAACTGAATTGATCATCTTCTCCACAAACTCTATTTTGTTCTGTTTCCCTATTTCTTTTGATGCACTGACATCCTCAGAGTAACTGAGAATCTAAATCTATTAGACTCTTTTCTTTTATTCACCTTTCGTATATAATCACTTGCTGAGTCTTTTGGATTCTACCCCCACATCCCTCTTATCCATCTCTTCTTAATCATTATCACCTTTTTTTAAGACTGTCATTGTCTCTCCTCAGGACTAATCTCCTAATTAACTAGTTTTTCTGCCTTCAGTCTACTAGAGAAGTGGCAGAATAATTTTCCCTCTCCTACTCAAAAATCGTCAGTGGCTCCCTGTTGCTTGTAAAGCGAATCCAAATTCCTTAGCTTGACACCCAAGATGCTTTACAATCTTGCTGTAGCCTATCTTATAGCTTTATTTCACATTACTCTCCTTCATCTATTTTTTTATCTTTTGTTTTTGGATTTTTAAAAAATATTTGTTTATTTTTAGTTTTCAACATTCACGTTTATAAGATTTTGAGTTCTAAGTCTTCCTCCCCTCCCCCCTCTCTGAGAGAGTATGCAATCTGATTTAGGCTATATATATGTACTCTGTATTTTAGCCAAACTAAACCTCAAGTTGTTTCTGTAACTTTTCGTATTATCCTCCCTTCAGTGCATTTGTGCCAAAGGCCCTGGAATATACTCCTTCCTTATCTGCCTTTTCAGAATAATTTCCTTTCTTTAAGGCTCAGCTTAAGTACCACTTCTTTGGATAGCCTTCCCTCATTCTACTTCCCACCTTACCCTTCCCCCTCCCCATGAAAGGGTTCTCCTTCTTAAGATTCCCTAGAGCACTTGGCTTATCTGTGTATCTGTTGAAGAGGTAGTGGTTTGCCCAGATTCATGTACAGCTTCAAACATGTCTCTCCCAAGTTAACCCTCATTCCACAATATCAAACTCCCTCATAAGTAGATAGCCCTTTCTTTCAAGAATTTTATGATATAGTTGGGGAAATTAAATGTGTGCACATAATTTTAATATGGGTAGAATATATTTACGAGCTACAAAGTATTATAGAGTTGATTGGAAGGTGAGATAATTTCTGGCTTGGGGAATAAGGGAAGGCTTCTTGACGGATGTAGAATTTGGGTTGGGCCCAAAAATGTGAGTGATATTTCAATAGGTTGACATACTGGGGAGAGTATTTCAAGAATAGGGAACAAACAGTGATCCGGAAGTTAAGAGGGTAAGAATTCATGACATGGTATGTGTTCAGGAAATTATGAGTAGTTCGGTTTTTATAAGTTTCAGCTTTTTGTTAGAAATCAGGTTCTCTTGAAGGCATATCTCAAATCAAATTTAGCTTTTTGAAAATTTCCTGGTGCAAAGTTATGTGCTCACCTTGTAGTCAGTCCACGTCAGCATTCGGTTTTATAGATCTTTTTAAGCTGGGTCACTCCTGGTCAGCCTACTGAAAACTCAGTGGGGTACACTTGTACTTGATATAGGAAGTATGCCAAGAATACTAAAGAGGGATAGGATGTGGGATTTTTGGTAGGGTAGGTGCAAGGATGGAACATTTCTCCTTAATATAAAATCAGGTATTAAACCTTATGTTTTAAACAGCATTAAGTTTATAGAGTGCTGGGTCTGGAGTCAGGAAGACCTGAGTTCAAATCTGGTCTTAAGACACTTGCTAGCTGTGTGACCCTGGGCAGGTCATTTAATCTTGTTTGCCTCAGTTTTCTCATCTATAAAATGAGTTGGAAAAGGACAATCAGTATCTTTGCCAAGGAAACCCACATGGGGTCATGAAGAGTTGGACATGACTGAAAAACGACTGAACAAACTTGTAGAATTAGCCCTCAGGTGATCATTTCCCTCACCATTTTCAGCTATATAAATTAGTTTTCCTTTTGAAAACTGGAAAGGGGAGGAATCAAAATTACTTCAGATTAGCTGCCATGTCCCATCCCAGAGATGGCCATTTAAAGGACCATGGGTAACAGAAATTATCTGTTGATAGTTTCTGGTGAAGCTTACTCAGTTCTTCAACTTTATCAAGGGTTTGTTGTTTTTTATAATAGTGAGCTGTTTAGTTCTTGATAGAATGATAACAGTATAGATTGAAGTGATTTCAAAGTAGATGAATCTTTGCAGCAGATGTCCTTATTCAAACTCTTTGGGTGAATATATATGCTGCAGGAAAAGAATTGTGGGTAGCAATTTGGCTTTTAAAATATTAACACATTTTTGCATATTTCTTGCTGTTTCTTTTTAAGGAAGATTATATTTTAGGAGGTGATAGGTTTAGATTTTCAAATTAAATTCTGAGCATTAAAATATTTTTTCCCCAAAAGGAATCATTTTGTCCTTTATAAGTATTTTTAGTGAAACTCATCAAACTAATTTAAATGCTTTTCTTTCAGCATAGCTAACTTGTTAACTAATTTGTAGCATAGCTTTATGGTCTAATAAACTTTCATACTTGACCTGAAGTTGAGCCTTAAACTTTGTTGGCTATTTTTTTCTACCTTTTCTGTGTTTCTTCATAGGAGAGAGTACCAACTTTTGAATTCTCTCAGTCATCTTCTCCCCCTTCTGATCTTCAGTTTCTTACCTTCTCTGATCACCTACAACTTCACAGGGCCTACCTTGCCCTCTCCCAGACTCCCTCCACAGCCACATGCTGTTCTTCCTCCTTCCCCCCAACTCACTGGTCTGGTAGTGGTGTTGGATTACTCTTTGTTCCTCTTTGCCACTTCTAGGCTCTCCTTTTACAACCATTTTTCAGTATCCTCACCTCCTTTGAGATTCATTCAATTCATATTTATCAGTCAGGATCCTGGTAACTTTTCATAGACCTCCAGGACTTTCCTTTCTTCTGCAGTGAGTTCAGTGCTTGGCCCACAGTGTTTTTCTCCTCTGCTAATACTAGCGATCTTCAATATAGGTATTGATTCTCCCTCATATATCTAACTTCCCGTTTCTCAGCTTGCTCATTTCTCATGACCTACTCCTCCACCCTACCACATTCATACTCAGAGATGGTCATACTCTTGATCTTGCCATTACCTTAAGTGTTCCACAATCATGTTCATGATCTCTGTAATTCCTTTATCTGATAATGATCTATTTTTAGTTCACCTCTCCCTCTGCCTTTCACCTTCCAACCCTGTTCTTCCTCTTCACTACAACCTCCAATCTCTCCACCCCTCAGTTCTTTCCCAGGTCATTAATTCGGTACTGGCTACACTCTCTTCTCTATCTTGGCACCTCAGCTAGTTCAGTCTTTCAAAGATCTTGCCTTTCCAGCCCTCTGCTTTGTATTACTCTCTGCCTTTGTTCCTCATTTGCTATCTAATGAAGCTGGAGAAAAATCACAAAATTGTGCTGACTGGGTATTACTCATGTAAATGACATAATCTCAACTGGGTCCTCACTGCAGCAAGGCAATCTTTTTACACCTTTTATACCTCCCTATTTAATTCACTATCCTTCTCATCACAGTGACTTTTCCTGACCTTTTTACCCTTCTTTAAGTCTCCCCTGTCTCCTTTACCTCATTTCATGTGAAGAGGTGGCTCTTCTTGCCAAGGCAAGTCCTTCTACCTATACACATAATCCCATTGCATCCCATCTTCTCCAACGGATTCCCTCCTCTGTTATCTGCACTCTCTCACTTATCTTTGATCTCTCATGCTCTACTGGCTACTTCCCTCTTATCTACCACGTTGTCTCCTCTGTCCTTGAAAACCCCTCATCCACCTATCCCTCTTAGCTATAATCATATACTTAGATATAATCATATACATATATCCATATAATCATATATATAATCATGTACCCTGTACTTCCTCTTGTGACCGAACTTGAGAAAGCTGTCTACAATATGTGTTTCCACTCCATTCACTCTCTTCTTTATTTTTTGCAGTCTGGCTTCCAAACTAATAATTTAAACAAAATTGCTCTCTTCAATATTCTTAAATTGCTACGGTCTTTTTTCAGTCCTTTTCCTTTTTGACCTCTGCAGCTTTTGATATCGTTGATCTCCTCCTACGCTTTGATACTCTTGTCTCCCTAGGTCACATTGTTGCTCTTTGTTTTGCTCTTACCTGTCTGACCACTACTCATTCTCCTTTGCTGGATCTATATCCTAGTCATGCTCACTAACTGGATGCTTCACAATGTTCTGTTTTGGGTCCTCTATACTATTTCATTTAGTGATCTCTTGAGCTCCTATGGTTTCAGTTATCACCACTATGCAGATTATTCTTAGATCTACTTGCTCAGCCTTAACTGCCTATTAGACATCTTAAACTGGATATCCTATAGGTTTCTTAAAATCAACATGTCTAAAACAGAACTTATCTTTTCCTCTCAACCCTTCTCTTCTTTTTAACTTCTACTTACTGTAGAAGGTACCACTAACTTCCCAGTTACTAACTCAGACCTTTAAAGCCCTTTTAGACTTGCTTCCAGCCTATCATTAAACCCCCATCTTTCTCTCAACATTTAAGCTAAACTGGTCTTCTCTTTGTTCTTCACATTTGGCATTCCATCTCCCATGCATTAGCTGTTTCTCATAGCTGAAATACATTCCCTCCCCACCTCCACTTCATAGTTACCTTCAAGACACCCTCAGATACCTCTAATGCTTTACTGATACTCCCCCGACCACAGCTGCTATTGCCCTCCCTCACTATCTTGTATTTATTTTGTATTTTTTATTAAAGTTTATTTCTTTATTAACAGAAGTCTTACTTTTTCTCCATCCCACCTCACCACCCCATTAAAAAAATAGATGTTTCTTTCTTGGTCCCTTATTAAAAATATATGTCTGACTCTGCATCTGAGTCCATCACCTCTCTGTCAGGAGATGAATAGCACATTTCATCATCGGTCCTCTGAAATCGTGGGTGTTCATTTCATTAATTAAAGTTCTTACAGCTTTCATAATTGTTTATTTTTAGTGTTTTTGTTTTATAAATTATTTTCCTTGTTCTGCCTTCTTCATTCTTCATTGGTTTATAAAACAATTTTATTTTTATAATGAACATATTTTGGTATTCATAATATAATAGAGTATAAATTGTTTTTCTAGTTCTGCTTAGTTTGTTCTTTATCGGTTCATACAAATCTTTGCATGTCTCTTTGAAATCATCTGTTTCCTTATTTCTTACAGCTAAATAGTGTTCTATCACATTCATATATCACTATTTGTTCAGCCATTTTTATTTTGCATGTATTCATTCTGAATATATTTATATATGTATATGTTTTCTATCCCAGTAGAATGTAAACTCCTTGAGTGGAGGGATGATTTCATTTATTTGTCTTTGTATCCCCGGCATCTAGCATAGTGCCTGCCACATAGTGATTAGTAAATTCTTATTGATTGCTGAGCTAATCAAAATCATTGTTTTGGTTCATTCTTTCCCTAGTCCCTCCTGATCTGTAAGAATGAATACTTTTCTGGTTGCCCCAGAGGAGTGGTATTGTTATATGATAAGGGTCATGTAGATCTAATTCTTAAATGCCCAGTAGAATGAATGAATAAATGAATGAATAAAAACTTTTAATTTGCTTACAATATAGACTGTATGTTGTATGCTAATATAGGCATTCCTCTACTACCGTGCCATTCCAATTTATTGTTGTTTGGGAGTGATTCTGTGTTTCTGAGGGTAAGCGAAAGGGCTTCAATAGGCCTAGTAGGCTGTGTGTCTCTTGTCCAAGAAGTCTAGCTTAGCTGAATGCAGAGAAACTCATCCCAAGAATGTTGGCTGTCAGGTGACTATTTTTTTTTTTTTGGTCTTCATAGTTCATTGAGATCACTTGCTAAGGTATGAAGGAGGGAGCACCTATACTAATGAAAGTGCTGAGCTTTTTAAGCACTGAAGTCACATGGACATTAGGAATCTTAAAGAGCTCCAGGCTGCTAAGAAAGGAATCATATGTGAGCCATGGCCTCACTGCCTTTTAGTGGCTGATGTCATCTTCATTCTGGCCTATTAAGTGCCATTCTCTTTCCCCCTGTCCCTAATGCCTACCCCATGACCACCAGAACCCTATTCTGGAATGTTAGTGTCTTCATCCTTCTTGGATTGATTATTTAGCATTGGATGCATGGTTAAAGGTAATGCAATGGTGGCCATTTCTTCAGCCCTTTAGATATCACTTCCTTTTCTTATTCCAAGCATTGATTTTGGCAGTTATGTAAAAACTTATTCTGTTGCCTTGATATCCCAGTTATGATTTTCTCATTTCCCATATTTCCTAACAGGCAAAAATGCCTTTTGATGCCAACAAGCTCTACTGCAGTGAGGTGCTAGCCATTCTGCTCCAAGATAATGATGGTAAGGTGTCATCCCACCCCCCACCATGTTGATACTGTTAGGTTAGGAGCAAGGCTTGTTTCAGATCATGACTGTGTTCGCCTGTCTTTGGTGTCCCTTTTGCTTTTTCTCTTGCTCTCTCTGCAGCTTTGTACCCTGTCAGGCTGTATTGATTTTGTTTGCTGATGTATCAGTGTTAGGTGGCTGTAAAATCTGACAGTTAGCTTCATTTTTTTCTCCCATTATTTTTTTTTTCTTTTTAGACAACAGGGAATTGCTTGGGGAACTGGATGGAATCGATGTGCTTCTTCAGCAGTTATCTGTGAGTAATTCTCGTGCTTCCTGCCTGCCATTGAGATACACAGCCTAGTTTAAATGGGAGGTGGGGCCGGAAATAGTGGCAGAAGATTTATGATGTGTGATCTAAGCAGGTTTGGAGATGTGTTGGCAGGCCAGAGGTTGTTTGCTGCAGTCCCATTGGAGGCGCATGGTTTGCCTCTACCTCTGAGCCATTTGCTCTCTAAGCCATACTTGCTTCCTTGTATTTTGTTTCGATTATTATATGCTAGGCAGCTTATGCACAAAAAAGAGGTGTGTCTTAGCTCCCAGAAGATATGGCTAAGGTGCCACATTGTCTTTATTTGCTGTAGATCTGATTTTCGTATTTCCAAACCTTCTTTCTCACCAGGATGGATTCCATTGATGCAAGGTACTTAAAAGTTCTTTTCTGGTGAGAGAGGAGTGGATTTTAAACTTCTCGAAATGGACTGGTTTGGGATATAGGGAAAGAATGGTATTTGGAGAATGGTATGATATGTTGACGATTGCCACCTCTAAACAGTTAGGCAAGAAAAAGAAAGACAGTTGAAACATTGGTACTCTGACAGCCTCAGAACTAGTAGTTCCCAAATACTGGCAAGATTTATTCTGGCAAGTCTCATCTGAGCTACTGAAAACAGAACTGAAAAAGATCTTTTGGATGAGATATTGTCGTTATTGGGGAGTTTGCATACAGCTCCATTTTTGGTGCTGGCAACATAAGTGACTCGGCTGCGTTCTGAGTAGGGAACTGCTAAATTATCCATAAATTTCACAGTTTTGGAAGGTGCTTAGTCATATTCCTTTCAGATTAGATTTATCTGTAGTAGATCGTACGGATGTTCATACATTATTGAATAGTTTTCCCTGGTTATTTCTAACCAGTGGGCAAAACAGAATAAGGATCAGTTTCTCTAAAATGGAAAGTTAAGAGCAGGTGGTAGATTCAGATGGTCAGACTGTGGAGCCATGCATGTGAGACTACCTTAAAGAAGCTTTCATGGTTATTTATTGGAAGAAATTCTCTTTATGAGCATGAAGTCTTTACTGCTTTTTGGAATTGCAGGTATTTAAACGGCACAATCCTGGCACAGCAGAAGAGCAGGAAATGATGGAAAACTTGTTTGATTCACTCTGCTCCTGTTTAATGCTTAGTTCCAATCGTGAGCGTTTCTTGAAGGGAGAAGGTCTCCAGCTGATGAATCTCATGCTCAGGTGCGTTGGCTGACCTGGCTTGCGTCTTTCCTGACTCCCCCACCATCCTATCAATGTGAACACCCAAACACTGTGACTAAGGGCTTTTTTACCCTGTGAGCTGCTTGACCTTGTAACGAGTTAAAGTACTTCTTCCTCCTTTCACGTCTTTCCCCACACCCCATTGTGGTAGTTGAACTTCTTGTAAAAGCTTCTTGTCACCCGCCATTACGTCTTATTCTCATTAAACCTCTGTTAGCCCTGGTGGTACTTGATGTTTTTCTGTTCTTGAATACACAGTGTTTGGAAATCCCAATGATTGATCTGCTTCTTTAAAGTTAGACCACGTTTTTCTTATAGTGTTCCCACCTACATTTGTAATTTTTGCCACTAATAACATATTATGCCAGGCAGCTGTTGTTGTTGCTTGTCCCATGTTCTCAAAGAGGAGCAGGACATCAGGAAGGTGATGGCATGACTTGCGATTGAATTGGATTTGAGCGAGGGAGGTCTGTGCAAAGTCAGCGGCCTCACTTTCCCCTCTAGAGCCATCTGGGTCCAGTGGCAAGATACAGATCAGGATAACTGAAGATGCCTCTTCTCCCCCCCCCCCCCCCCCCCCAGCAGCTAGGTGTCACAGTAGATAGAGTATTGGACCTGGAATTGGGAAGACCTGAGTTCACATCCAGCCTCAGACACTTTCTACTTCTGTGACCCTAGGCAAATCACGTAACCACTTTGCCTCCATTTCCTCATTTATGAAATGGGGATAATAATAGCACCTACCTCCCAGGGCTATTGTGAGGATCAAAGGAGATACTATTTGTAAAGTACTTTGCAAACCTTAAAGCACTATGTAAATGTTAGCTGCTGCTGCTGTTGCCACCAGTACTACTATCATTACATCTAACTCAATTTTAGAAGATTGTCTGACTTCAGAGTTAAAGGGGCCACATTGATCATCTTCTCTAGGACTACATCTAATCAGGAATCCCCTATATAAGAGTCCTTGACAGTGGTCCTCTTACTTCTAGTTTATCACTTTTACTGTCATGATTCTCATAATTCCAGTGATTCACAGAACCTGTGGATAGGTATTAGAGTTCATTTTTCCCAAACACCTTATTTTCCAGATAAAAAAAAACTGAGAACAAAAGAGGGGAAGCTACTTACCCAAAATCAAACAGTGAGTAAGAGAGTGCCAAGACTTAAATGTAGGACTCTTTCTAGTGCCCTTCCCAGTGTGCCACTGCACCTTCCAATTGTTGGATAGCAGTAATTGTTAGTTCTTCATATTGAGTCACACAATACGCCCTGCTGTGACTTTAACCTGGAGGTCTTCTTTAAAGGAAAACATTGCTAAAATCTCTCTTATGAAGCATAATTGTCCAAAGTGGGCCAGGTATGGTCCCATGGCCAAGTAGTTAAGCTTATTGTGGGAAGAGGCTTTTTTTTGAAAAAAAGAAGATATTTGGATAAAATGGGTTGCCATTAGGGACATTGGCAGCTTTTTAGTAGATCATGGACAAGGGACATACAGGATGGGAAAGAATAGAGAGGTTGTGATTTATGCTTGTTGGAAAGAGTACCCACACTGATGAAGTAATATCAAAAGCAAGTAGATAAAATGTGATTCCAGGGACTCCACTGTTTGGTTGATTCTTTTTCTGATAATATTCTCCTAAAGCTTCTGGATTGTTTATCCTTGTTAGCACTCTAATTGCCTTCATTTTGTTGAAGTGACCACACAAAATAAATTAAAAAGATACTTTCTAACCTTAAAACTGCATTCTTTGGGGACCTTTCCATATTGTCTATAATGTGCTAAGTTGCCACTGTCTTCCAACTGTTGTGTGCAAATATGAAATGATGCATTCCTGTAGCATATGGTGTCGTAATGTGTACCAGTGGGAAGCTGAATAAATAACCAGAAACAGAGATTATTCAAACAGGAACGTTGAGATTCCTTAAAGATAATTATAAAACAGAGCTCCAAATCAAAAGGATGAAGGACTTCCACTTCTCAAAGATCTTTGAACTTTTTAATTTTAAATGCAAAAGTTGATGCTGTGTTTGTCTTGAAATCCTAATTAGCTGAATTGCCTGACTCAGCATTTCCTTTTTCCTCTCTTGTGGTCTTGGTTGTTTTTCTTCTGGAGCATCTGAAATGGAAAGTTAAATTGGGAAGGATTTTTAAAAAATAACTATACCATGCCTGACTGGAGAGAGCCATTAAATTGTTTTCAGAGAACCTAGAGCTGAATCCAACTGCATAATTTTAAGGATTAGGAAACTGAGGCCTGGAGAGGTAAATTGACTTGCCTCCGAGTCACATTGCTAATAAGTGGCAGATCAAGGAGCTGAATCCAAGTTGTCCTTAAATGTAGGACACACTGCACTATACCCCACTGCCCACCACACATTTCAGAAAGTTCTAGGATACTATGTGTTATAAAGGAAGAGGTGATTTAAATGGGCCCTGGCATCCAGAAATTATTTTGCCTTCACATTTGCAAATTCCAGTTTCTTCTGTGTTGGTAGCAAGTGACTTGACTGTAAGGAACATTGCCTTTCCCTTAGTTTGACTTATTATAGTAATAACTTGTGTAGGATTCAATTGCCTGGCCATTAAATTTTGTCAGTGATGTCAGATCTTGCTGCAGTTTGAGCTGTTGAGGCAGCTAGTGGGGCAGTTGATAGAGTACTGGGCCTGGAAACAGGAAGACCTGAGTTTAAGGTAGGACTTAGATATTTACTAGCTATATGATCCTGGGCAAGTCACTTAAACCTCTGTTTGCCTCAGTTTTCTCAACTTTAAAATGGAGATTATGGGAATACCTACCTTTCAGAGTAGTTATAAGGATCAAATGAGATATTATTTGTAAAGTGCTTAACATAGTACTTGGTATATAATCATCCCTCCTGCCCCCTTTCTACCTCCCTTTCTCCCCACCTTTTCCCTTTCCACTCCTCCCTACCCCCCTGCCAATCCTTTTGTTGTTTCTACCAGGACTACTATGTTGGAATTTTTCTTTTTACACCATTAGGAAAACTCTACTATTGTTGACTATTACCAAATGTGAAGTCTAGGGCACTGGAGGCCTTCTCTTTGTCATTTTTCCCTGCCTAGTAAAAACAAAACAAACAACCAATCTGGTTTTTTTTTTTTTTGCCTGACCCTGAAGGCATGGTTGTCTCAGCGAAAGAAAGCCGAATATTTTCTAACTATAATGATCAGTCTCAGCTTCCAAGAACAGATATAGAAATGCATCGCCTTCCTTTTCACTGGAGAGGTGGGAAGACCTTGGGTTGCAGTACCACATATGCTGTCAGATGTGATTGTTGTAGGTTTGGTTTATCTGAACTGTTTTTCTTTGTTACAAGGGAAGGCTTATCACAGGAGTGGGCAGTTGGTATACTTAGAAATGACTATGAGGTAAAACCAAAAGCCATCAATAAATGAGATCTTGGAAGACTATATTTTAACATATTTTAAAATTGTGAAATTATTCTGGTTTATCTGTTCTCATTGCTTTTTAAATTTTGGTACTAGTTCCCTGAGGCATTTTCAAGAAAGTTACATTTAAAAATAAAACTGTTTTTAAAAAAAGAAAGAAAAAGAGAAAACATCATAGAACATATATATGATCACATTTAGATCTAGAAAGATTTATGAGATCATAATGGCACAATCCATGCCTTTATGGAGCTTAAAATTTAATTGAGGAATAAGATGGCATACATAGGTAGATAAGTGCATTAGAGAGGTGCAGATTTTAGTTTTAGCACCTAATGAATCGGTTCTCACACTGTTGTAGGATCAAATTACTTGCAAATAACACCTTTTATACTAATTGTATTGTAGGTTGAAAGTGTTATTTTCAGGAAAACAATTTACAGCAGAAGTTGGAAAGGGACCTTGGTCATCATCCAAATCAGTTTCCTATTTTATATACAGGAAAACTAAGGCCAAGTGAAGCTGGGGGCCCCTCACAAAATCAGACATACTGAATATTTCCTGAAATAAGTAGGTATATGAAAAACTCTGAAGAGCAACTCATAAGGGAGCTGGTGGTGGGCTATATAATAATTTTGCTCTTGTAGACTGGAAGGTGAAGTTACTTCCAGGGTCAGCATGGTGTGGTAGAGAGTGTGCTGGATTTGGAGTCAGGTCCAAAGTCACCTTTGGCATTTAAAAGCCAAGTACAGACCGGGGGTGAGTCATGGACACTGAGCAACTGTTCACCTGTAAAACCAGTATCTGCATCAACCTCAGAAGGCTGTTGTAAGGATCAAGTGGGAAAATAATGTAAGCAAAGTGCTTTACAACTTGCAGAATGTTAGACAAACATTGCTTGTTAAAATGCTGCCGTGCACGGGGTTTTGTGAGAAGTCTTGTGTTCTTAATATACAAATGTTTTCAATAATAGGATATTTTTTTTTCTTACTCTTCGGGGTCATCAGTTTTTAAAAGGGCTTTGGAGTTTAAAAAGAGATTTGTTTGTTTAGCCAGTCTTTTTAATATATAGCATGTGCTCAGCACTGAGCTAGGCACTTCGGGGGTATGTAGGGTGTGGCAGGCAGAATATGAAAGTTAATATATAATCTTTCAGAATCCCAATAGTCTTTTTGTTTAGGGAAGGTGTGTAAACTAATACCAGAAATGAAGATGATTTGGCAGTCATTCCTGAAAGACAGTCATTAAAGCAGAAAATCCCGTTTACCATGCTAGGATCTTTCTAATTGTATTTCAAAAATACTTCATGGATCTGTGATTTAATCAGTATTGGGTGCCCTCATCATCAGTGTAGATCTACATCCCTTATATCTCAGGAGATGTTCCATAGTTACTATGGGCTAAAAAATATAATCATTTGGTGGCTAGTGATTATTCTTCTATAAAAGAACCTTTTTGCACTCAGGCAGGCTGGTCTTGTAGCTATCCTCCATGCTGTCATTGAAGTTACCTTGGATTCTTGAAGACTATCCCAAGCAAATGCAAAATACTAGACATTCTCTCTAAACCATACCCTCCCTCCAACTTTTTGTTTGTTGAAGTTGAATCCTTAAAAGCCAACTTCAAATATTACTTTCTCCATGGAATTTTCCCTGATTCTCCCTCCTCAGTTAAAGTCTTCCCAGTCCGGCCTCACCTACCATTTTGATTTAAAGCTGTCTAATTAACTTAACATGGATTATTGTGTATTTAGTTAAATATTTATTTATGTTATTCTTCTACTAGACTTTAAGCTCCCTGAGAGTAATAACTATCTTATCTAAGCTTTGTATCTTCTTAAAACGTCATTCTTGTATCCAGTAACAGCTTAATAAATGTTTGTTGAATTGAAGCTCTGGCAGGTCCTACTAAGCTGGAAAGGCTTCAAGGATGGGTACGGTGATAGACTGTATATCTGCCTTCTGAGGCTCTGCCTCCTGAGGATCTACCGCCATTGGATTTCAGAATTCTCTCTAACCTCAAGTTCGTTGTCCTTCTGCCTAAGCCTCTTCAATTTAGCAAGTATTTATTAGCTGCCTACTATGGGCAAAGATATACGCCAGACCCTACTCTCTAGGAGTTCATAATCTAATGTTTGCCCAGGGATGGGGATGATATGCAAATCACTGTGATAATAGGGAGCTCAGTACAAAGGGAAAAGGTGAGGTAAAGTGCTTTTGAGAGTTTTGAGGGCAGGGCCTGGGTGGGAGAGCAGAAGAAGGAGGAGGGGATATAAAAGGGAAAGGATGATGATAATAGCCAAGATTTATGCATTCCTGACCTTGTGCTGGCACTGTGCTAAGTAAGCTAATTGCTTTTCTACAGAGCTCTCATTTGATCCTCACAGCAATCTTGGGAGGTAGCTGATGTTACCACCCCCATTTTACAGATGAGGAAACGGAGGCAAACAGAGGTTAAGTGAGTTGCCCAAGGTCACACAGCTAGAAAGTGTCTGAGGCTTCATTTGAACTTGGGTCTTCCTGACTCCAGGCATGGAGCTCCATCCACTACTGTACCACTTAGCTGCCTGAGCAGTCCACTTTGTCTGTGAAGTCTATGAAGAGAAGCAGTATGAAAATGGGATGAACAAGTAGGTGGGCTGGCAGATGGTGGAAGGCCTTGAATGACAACTAATTGGATGTATTCAGAGAGGGAAAGGTCAAAGATGACTGAGGTTTCAATCCTGAATGACTGCGAAGATGACAGTACCCTCAGAAGAGAGAGCAGTTAGAGGGAAGGGGCAATTTTGGGGGAGGGGGTTGAGGAAGATGGTGAGTTCAATTTTGAATAGGTTGAGTTTGAAGTTTCAGTACATCTGGGTGAAGATATTCTGCAGGCAGTTGAGCTAAGTCTTGGAGGAAGTTGAAGGTGAAGCTGAGCTAATTGAAGCCATGGGAGTAGATGAGATTGAGTATAGAAAGAAGAGAATAGGACCAAGGGCAGAACCTTAGGGGTCCCCCATATTTAAGGGGTAGAAGGATATTTCTACTTGGTAGTTTAGGAATGTTTCTTACAACTTTTATATACATAAATTTTGAGGTTTTAGATTACTTTTTTTCCTTTCAGTGATATTTTTTTGTGTGTTGTTGGTGCCATTCTCTCCTGCCTTGCAGGACCTTTATCTCTCTACCACCATCTTTGAATCTACCCTCTCCCCTAAGTGCTATTTTAGTTGTCTGACTGCTTATTTTCATTCATCTGTTAGAGTATCTGGATATCAGAATCCTTGACAGGATCAATACTAAGAAAGCTAGCTTTTTGTTTTGTTTTGTTTTTAAAGACAGAAGGAGAGATGAAGAGATCTAGGAAAAGCACAAAGGTTTACTGAGGTGATATTTTAAAATGATGTTAGTGCAGCAAAAAAAAAAAAGTGAATGGGGTCCTAGAGATTAGGAACCATTGGAAAAAGGATTCTTGTATAACGAAGCCAGAGAGGGAAGAAGGAGGGGGAGGGTATGGTGGAAGGGAAGCAATGCCCAGGTCTTTCAAGGTCTGAAGTGTATTTTGGGGATTCTCAAAATAATTCTAGGGTACATGGGAATGTAAAAACTGAGAGGAGGATAGGAAACATCTCCTTGGGACTTGTCTGTCTTCTAATGTTGCAGTATACACTAGAAATGAAATGAGAATCTTATGTACTATATTCATTCAGATACACACATAGTGTTTTCACAAATCTGATTTGTACAAAACCTATGACCTTTTAATTGTTTTCTGGTTGGTTTTCATTTGCATAGGTTCTAATGTTCCCAATGCACAGTGCTTTGTTTATAGGCAGTGCTTAATAAATGCTTTTGTAGTAATTCATTCATATATCAATTCATTCCAGAAACCAGATATGTCTATAATTTACACTTTGTCTGCACCCCTTGATAGTATTTAATTGTTAAAAATGCACTAAGACCTCTTTTTTCATATGGTTGGGGCTATTCTAGACAAACACACATCCCAACACTTTAGCAGTCTCGTCTCTCCTCTGCTTTCCCTCTCTTCTTCACTCTTTCCCTTCTCTCCAATTATATGTTTCACAGCAAATGCATGTTTTTTCTACAACAGCTTTCTACACCTGCCTTAATGTCATCTCCAGGTGCTTTATGGTGATGTAGAGAAAATGCTAGGTCTTCAAAAGCTGTAGCAGCAAAGTACAAGCTCTGGCTGGTCCTACTAAGCTAGAAAGGTTTTAAGTATAGGTGCCATTCCCCAGTAGATAACTGGTCCCAAGATATGAACAAACAGTTCTATAAAGAATTGCAAGCTAGTAACCATATGAAGGAACCCGTCAAGTCACTAATAATAAAAGAAACACAAATCACAAAAACCCTGAAGTTTCACTTCACAACTACAAATCGGCAAAAATGACAAAAGATAAGCTGCCCATGGTGGCATAGTTGTGGGTAGATAAGACACAGTGGTGAATTGATGGTGGAACTGTGAATCAGTACAACCATTTTGGAAAGCAATTTGGAAATTATGCAAACAAAGTGACTAAAATGTCTATGTCCTTTGATCCCAGAGATTCTGTTATTAGGCTTATATCCCAAGGAGACCATTGAAAAGAAAAACAATCTCCGCATACCAAATATTTCTAGTAGCACTTTTTATGATAGCAAAGAAATAATTGAAGACAAAATAGATGTCCATCAGTTGGGCAGTGGCTAACAAATTGTGGTACATGAATGTAATGGAATATTTCTGTGCTGTAAGAAATGGCAGGTGTGACCAATATAGAGAAGTATGGAAAGATCTAACTGAACTGATGCATTGAAGTAAGCAGAGTCAAGAAAACAGTAAACACAATGACTATAATAATGTAAATGGAAAGAATAAGCATACAAAAAGTCAAAAGTGACTATTTCAGGACTACAGAGAATAAGCATGACTCAAAAGAATAGAAATAGAAAGACTCCCACCCCAGCCCTCTGCAAAGGGGAGGTGCACTAGTGTTGCACATTGTACATATTTGTAGACTTTTTTGGTGTATTGACCAGGGCTGGGTTTTTTTTTTTCTGTCTTTAAAAATGCTCTTTGTTATGAGAGATGGCTCTCTGGCATGGAGATGGGGAGAGATACTGGGGAAATCATGGTGATGTAAAAACACAAACGACATCAATAAAAACTTATTTTTAAAAAAATTACCAATTCAGTGATACACTGTGTATGTGTCATCAGAAGATGGACAGCCTGGCTCAGTTCAGAGAGTCTTGCCACCAAAGGCAGGCCACCAAGTGCTTCTTTTTGCATTCAGTAACTCATGGAGCCAACTTGCTAAGGAATAGGGGGGTTGAGATGTATGTTGGTGAAGTGTGTATGTGTGTGTGTGTGGGGGGGGGTTTAGATAATTTCTCTTTTTTGAAGAATTAGAGTAATTTTTGTGCAGCTAATTTTTTCACTGCCTACTTGCATTATTACTTTCCCTTCTAAAGAGATCTAATTTTAGGAATATTCAGTAAGACCTCCTTTTGGACCAAAACCCAATACTGTGACTGACATTCTGTATAAGCACATCAGGTAGCTCAGTTATTGTTCTTTGTCTTTGGAGATTTGAGAGCCCAAGACAAGAAGAGAAAGGTTCGAAAAGTTAGACTGGATAAAGGTCTAGGAATGCCTTCACACAGTGGGAAAGGACTCATTGATACCTTTGCAGATGAGAGATTGGGGGAGAGTATTCACATATGGAGAAATTAAAATTGTGCAACTTTTAAAAACTCCTAGAAGCTTGGTGGCCAATTACAGTGACTAAAACAAAAATGCATACATAGACAAAGTTGAGGTGCAGCAGGACATTCAGTTGTAGAAGATGTGCCCATTGCCACTGAATGAAACTGGATGCTTTTTTTCCACCTTAAAAAGCATTTATTAGGTGCATTCTTTGTGCTAGGCACTATACTAAGCGCTTTACAAATGTTTCATTTGGATCTCACAACAAACCTTCGAAGTTGGTGCTATTGTTATCCCCATTTTACAAGGGAGGGAAACTAAAGCAGAAAGTGGTTAAGTGACTTGCCCAAGGTCCCACAGCTAGTAAGTCTCTGAGCTGGATTTGAATTCAGCTCTAACTGGCTCTTAAGTTCAGCACTTTGGTTGCAAGGATCTTTAAGATAGTTGCCACAAAAAGAAGGTTCAGAAATGCTGGGCTTAATTAAAGTGTATTCCCCCAAATCACTCATTTCTTTTTAAAAAATAGTGTGTCCTTGGTGCGAAATAAGTAGTGGGTTTTTTTTCCTTTGTTTTTTTTAAAGCAACAAAGGAGGGGAAAAAGAGAAGAATTACTTTGTCAGTTTCCTTGAAAATGTTGACATGAGGCTTATTGCTTTTGCTGTAAAACCCTTTTCCAGGTAGAGAGAGAAGAGACTTCTGTGTTCCCAAGGGATGTGCACAGAGGCTTCTTTGGGTTGTGTAGCAGAAATGCAGTGTACCTGTCTCAGATATTAACTGAAAGCAAAAAGGGGGGAGAAGAGGGCTCAGCACTTCCATCCTGAGGATGATAGGGGTTTTTTTGTTGTTTTTCTGAGGTGATTGTGTTGTTTTTGTTAACATGCAAAAAATCCTTTCTGGTTGGGGAAAAATGAATAAAGTGGATATGTTACACACAGATCTTTCCCATTGCTTTGAACTGTGTGTTTCTGTCAGAGCACATAGATTAGTGTTGAGAAGTTTAACCTAGGTTGTGTGGTTTTTGTTTGATTTTATTTATAGGGTCTGGTTTTGAATGAGCTACAAGCCACATTGCTACATTGAATTTTTTTTGGTCATGTTTTCATTAAAAAAGAAAGTCAGGGGCTCCTTCTTTTCTACTCTCCCATCTCCCCAGGATTCAGGTGCACAAGGAAAATAGCAATCCAAACCTCTTTGGAGTGAGTCATCCTTCCTGACGGGACTGTCTACAATTCTTTGCTCCAAGCTGTGCACACAGGTCTGTTTGTTGTTCCACCAACAACAAATGTTGCCTTTCTTCTCCTCCCACTCTCCCACCTCCCTTCCCAAACTGAGTAGTTCTCTTCTCTCCTGGATAGACAGTAATAGTTTGCACCTGTTAGCTAGGAATCAGGAAAGCACTCCACAAACACAAAGTAATCCTTCCAACAGCCCTTGAGGCTGGCTTAGCCATTTCACAAATGAGAAACTGTGATGGCCTTGAGACAAAGTTACTGAATCAGGATTTCATGGTGAGGGTATGATTTAGGGTCTCATGGTTTGGAGCTGTTTTCCTTAATAATGAACCTTCCATGTAATCTTATTACCCC
Source organism: Trichosurus vulpecula (assembly GCF_011100635.1). Classification (NCBI taxonomy): domain Eukaryota; kingdom Metazoa; phylum Chordata; class Mammalia; order Diprotodontia; family Phalangeridae; genus Trichosurus; species Trichosurus vulpecula. The sequence goes on from NC_050575.1 coordinate 110,678,439, forward strand.
ATCAAGTGAAAGAGGAACCCATTGGTACAGTGACTCTGAAGCCAAGGTGTTTTTCCATTTCTATTTATAGATGTCTATGGTCTTGGTCCAAGTGAACTCTTGGTGTCCTGCCTGGGAAATGATGTGTTTTGGAATCTTAAAAAGAAAGGCACCTTTTATTTTTAAACTTTAAAAGACATATGTTGGGGGCTGGCTGGGGGGCGGAGCCAAGATGGCAGTTGGAAAGCAGGGACTAGTGTGAGCTCTCCGCCAAGTCCCTCCAAAAACCTATAAAAAATGGCTCTGAACCAATTCTAGAACTGCAGAACCCACAAAATAGCAGAGGGAAGCAGGGCTTCAGCCCAGGACAACCTGGATGGTTGCTGGGTGAGGTCTTTTGCGCACGGAGCTGGGAGCGGAGCAGAGCCCAGCGTGGGCCACGCGGACCAACCAGACCAGGAGCCGGGCAGAGCGTGCCATAGCGCCCTGAATCAGTGAGCTGCAGTAGTTACCAGACTTCTCAGCCCACAAACACCAAAGACAACAGAGAAGGTTAGTGGGAAAAGCTGCTGGGGACAGGGGGATAGAGTTCGGGGTTCAGCCACCGTCCCCCCCCTTCCCCCTCCCTGGGGGCAGCAGAGGTGGGGCAGCTACAGAACTACAGCTGCAGTTGCTTCTGGCCCCAGGCCCACCTGGTGGGAGGAATTAAGTGGCAGATCAGAGCAGGAGTGCAGAGCCTGCTGAAGATCTAAGTCCAGCCCGGGTTGGGGGTTCTTGGGGAAGGAGGAGTGCTGGTGTCGCAGAGCTGGCTGTAATAGCTCTGAAATCAACAGCACATCCCCCCCAAGCTTGGAACATAGTACTCTATACTCTACAAGCAGTCATACCCCGCTGAAAAACTCAAGGGTCAAATAAGTTGGCTGGGAACATGGCCAGGCAGCAAAAACGTACCCAGATTCAGTCTCAGACTTTGGAATCTTTCTTTGGTGACAAAGAAGACCAAAACATACAGCCAGAAGAAGTCAACAAAGTCAAAGAGCCTACAACAAAAGCCTCCAAGAAAAACATGAACTGGTCTCAAGCCATGGAAGAGCTCAAAAAGGATTTGGAAAAGCAAGTTAGGGAAGTAGAGGAAAAATTGGGAAGAGAAATAAGAAGGATGCGAGAAAACCATGAAAAACAAGTCAATGACTTGCTAAAGGAGACCCAAAAAAATACTGAAAAATATACTGAAGAAAACAACACCTTAAAAAATAGACTAACTCAAATGGCAAAAGAGCTCCAAAAAGCCAATGAAGAGAAGAATGCCTTGAAAGGAAGAATTAGCCAAATGGAGAAGGAGGTCCAAAAGACCACTGAAGAAAATACTACCTTAAAAATTAGATTGGAGCAAGTGGAAGCTAGTGACTTGATGAGAAATCAAGATATTATAAAACAGAACCAAAGGAATGAAAAAGTGGAAGACAATGTGAAATATCTCACTGGAAAAACCACTGACCTGGAAAATAGATCCAGGAGAGATAATTTAAAAATTATTGGACTACCTGAAAGCCATGATCAAAAAAAGAACTTAGATATCATCTTTCAAGAAATTATCAAGGAGAACGGCCCTGATATTCTAGAGCCACAGGGCAAAATAGAAATCGAAAGAATCCACAGATCGCCGCCTCAAATAGAGCCCAAAAAGAAATCTCCTAGGAATATTGTTGCCAAATTCCAGAGCTCCCAGATCAAGGAGAAAATACTGCAAGCAGCCAGAAAGAAACAATTTGAGTATTGTGGAAACATAATCAGGATAACACAAGACCTAGCAGCTTCTACATTAAGGAATTGAAAGGCTTGGAATATGATATTCCAGAGGTCAATAGAGCTAGGATTAAAACCAAGAATCACCTGCCCAGCAAAACTGAGTATCATGCTCCAAGGCAAAATATGGATTTTCAATAAAATAGAGGACTTTCAAGCTTTCTCAGTGAAAAGACCAGAGTTGAATAGAAAATTTGACTTTCAAACACAAGAATCAAGAGAAGCATGAAAAGGTAATCAAGAAAAAGAAATTGCAAGGGACTTACTAAGGTTGAACTGTTTTGTTTACATTCCTACATGGAAAGATGATGTGTATGATTCATGAGACCTCAGTATTAGGGTAGCTGAAGGGAATATGCATGCATATATATATATATGTGTGTGTGTGTGTATGTATGTATATAGATGTATATGTGTGTGTATATATGTGTGTGTATATATATATAGAGAGGGGGGGGCACAGGGTGAGTTGAAGATGAAGGGATGGTATCTAAAAGAAATAAAATCAAATTAAGGGATGAGAGAGGAATATATTGAGAGAGAGAGAAAGGGAGAGATAGAATGGGGTAAATTATCTCACATAAAAGTGGCAAGAAAAAGCAGTTTTGTAGGAAGAGAAGAGAAGGCAGGTGAGGGGGGAATGAGTGAATCTTGCTCACATCAGATTTGACCTGAGGAGGGAATACCATATACACTCAATTGGGTATCTTACCCCACAGGAATGAAGGAGGAAGAAGATAAAAAAGGGGGGATGACAGAAGGGAGTGCAGATGGGGAAGGAGGTAATCAAAAACAAACACTTCTGAAAAGGGACACTTCTGAAAAGGGACAGGGTCAGGGGAGAAAATTGGATAAAGGGGGATAGGTTAGGAAGGAGCAAAATATAGTCAGTCTTTCACAACATGAGTATTGTGGAAGGGTTATACATAATGATACGCATGTGGCCTATGTTGAATTGCTTGACTTCTTAGGGAGGGTGGGTGGGAAGGGAAGAGGGGAAAGAATTTGGAACTCAAAGTTTTAAAAACAGATGTTCAGAAACAAACAAAAAAGTATAAAATAAAATACACAGGCAATGGGGCGTAGAAATTTATCTTGTCCTACAAGAAAGGAAGGGAAAAGGGGATGCGAGTAGAGTGGGGTGACAGAAGGGAGGGCTGACTGGGGAATAGGTCAACCAGAATATACGCCATCTTGGAGTGGGAGGGAGGGTAGAAATGGGGAGAAAATTTGTAATTCAAACTCTTGTGAAAATCAATGCTGAAAACTAAATATATTAAATAAATTAAATTTAGAAATCTAAAAAAAAAGATATATGTTATTCATCAAATAAGGCTAGTCTGATAGATTGTCGGAATTTCTTGAATATTGGTCAACTGTGAGACGTGGTAACGTCACAGTAACGGATGTAAGAAAAGAAGTTGTGGTCCATTGCAGAGACCATGGTACAGTTGGAACAAACGAGTCAAGAAAAAAAAGGAACTTTTTTCCCCTCCAAAAGTATAATAGGAAGGAAAACAGGCATCAGTGAAATGTTTCTCTGAGATATTTCTCCAATCACTGCAAGTCATGTAGGCTGGCTTCTGAATTGGTAGCTGAATGAAAGACAGCTTGATGAACCCAGAGGAGACTAAGATAAACTGCTTGTCCTCCAGTAGAATAAATATTTCAGATAAAGTCAACCCATGATAGTCCAGCCAAACAGCTATTGATCGCTAAAAGCCTGAACTTAAGGCTAATGAATATTCCAGAGTTCACTTCTCTTCAGGTTGCCTAAATGGTGATCAATATACAATTACTGTCCCTTTAAATGTTCCTTATATTGCCCTCTTGGAAAAGGGCTTCGCTTTTAAAGTTTTCTTTTGGTAAATTTACCTAGGTCAAAAAATGGGAGAAACTTTACCAGATGGATGGCTTTCATTTTAATACGTAAAATAATTTTATGTTGTTCATGGTTTGAATGCATAGTGAGCGTGTAACCAAAAATAACCCAATTTTGTGATAGGCATTGATTTCAAGTGGTGCTTGGCCATTCAGGAGAGCAGTGAGGACAATTGGGGTAGACTGTACCAATTTCTTAATTTTTATTCACATGATTCTCTTTCTACAGTAATTAACTGAGGGAAATAATAGTATTTGAGCTCATATCAAGTGCTTAACTAGTTGCATGGGGAGGGGTAGCAAGTGGGTGTTGTGGATAGAGCACTGGGTTTAGAATCAGGAAAACCTATCTTCATGAGTTAAAGTCTGGCCTCAGACACTTACTAGCTGTGTGACCTAGGCGAGTCACTGCACCCTGTTTACCTCAGTTTCCTCATCTGTAAAATGAGCTGGAGAAGGAAATGGCAAACAACTCCAGGATCTTTGCCAAGAAAACCCTAAATCGGGTCAGGAAGAGTTGATATGACTGAAATGACTGAACAATAGCGACAGTTGCATGTGGTATTGAACACATTAATTTATCCAGCTTTCAGGTTAGAATTTCAGTTGTGTTGTATCTTGGGACATGCCACATTTTCTTCTAGATTCAGAACCTTGTTTTTCTTGTGCTAAACTTGAAACTTCAAGAATTCATAGAATAGCAGCATTGGAAGGCCCTTGGAGATCTTCTAGTTCAACTCCTATATAAAATTTCAGAGGAGGAAGTCGCTTAACCAAGGTCACACATGTAGTTTGTGGCAAAGCTAAGATTAGATCCCAAGTCAGTTCCATGATCTAGTGCTCTTTCCCACTATATCACAGCTGTTGATGGAGATATGAGGGTATTGGTTGATCATTTTAATCAATCCATATTGAATTAATAAAGGTACATTAGAAAGTTAGGTTTATTAGATGGGGTCCCTCTCACAAACTGCCTTGTTGTCTAACCTCCTGAGACAGAATGCTCTGCCAGATGAATCGTTGGCCTGGCCAAGTTTACAGCCCTCGTGTTGAAAAGAGACTTGGATTATATTCTAGTTTTGCTGGCTACTTGATCTTGGAGTTAGGCCTCAGTTTTCTCATCTATAAAATAGCAAATATAATAACTGTCCTGTGTAGGGTCATTATAAAGAACAAAAGAAATATTTATAAACTTTGAAACTGTAACATGCTGTATACATTCTAAAGGTAAATTCTTCCTTAACTGAGTATTCTCCATGACTATTCTGGCTCGTAGAGTAAGGTAGTACTACACCTTTAACATATAATTGTATACTTCAGTATTTGGATGGATTGGTGATTTCTTGGATGTAGGTACTTGCCACAGTGTTGCAGCTCTTGTCCATGGATCCATTCACTGTGCCAGGGAACTTATTCTCTGTCTCTTGACGTTGTGTGGGTACTGTGGAGTATGCATGTTGTCTCTCAGTTGCCCCTCCCTTAGTCCACATGACTGGCTTACCTTCTCTTGTTTTCTAGCTCTCTGACATCCTTTTCTTTACTTCTCTTGCATAATTCCTTTTTGGTGAAGTGTTACAGCCCATATATACCTTTTTCTGTTGGGTGGCTCTCAACTTAGTCCCTCAGAGATGGTAACATTCTTTCAGTCACTTCCTCTGGGTCTTTGAAAGGTCAAATAATTTGCAGAAGCTTTCTGTGAACCTGGTTTAGGCAACTCTCACTTTGAATAGAGGATGAGGTGAATGCTGTTGAATGGCCTTCCTTTGGGCATTTTTACATGGTCTCTTCAGATTGATTTTTTTTTCTTGCCTTACAAAAATCCTTTCTTTCTCTAGGGAAAAGAAGATCTCTCGAAGTAGTGCCCTGAAGGTATTGGATCATGCTATGATTGGACCTGAGGGTACTGACAACTGCCATAAGTTTGTTGACATCTTAGGTTTGCGAACCATCTTCCCTCTCTTCATGAAATCTCCCAAGAAAATCAAGAAAGTAGGAACCACAGAAAAGGAACATGAAGGTAAGATCAGCCCAGGAACTGGAGAAAATAGGATGGAGAACATAACATCCTTGATAGCAGAAACTTTTTCATTTTGTTTTTATATCCAGTGTGTCTGTCTAATGCAGTGCCTTACACATAGTAGAACTTAGCACTTGTTGAATTGGTTTGGTTGAATCCTGAGTTTTAAAAACAAATAAACTTTCAATTGAGTGAAGGAAGATTGGCAGTGAAACAGCTTGATTTTTTTGACTACCCCTTCGATGGGCATGAAAAATCCACCCCATCACATGACTCAATGAGGAGCATTGTCTTCTGAGTTAAGAGATGTGAAGTTTAGTCTCAGTTCTGTCGCTAACTGGCTGTGTAGCCCCTGGCATGCTGTGTCACCTCTTCATGCCTTAGTTTCCTCACCTGTAAAATTAGGGGGTCAATACTAGATGTTTTGACAACTGATGTAACAACTGTTTCACACTTGCCTGAGTCCTGGTGGCTTTCCTTGCGACCTGTTAATAAGTCTGTGTCTGGGAGTTTTGTTTTCTTAGCTATAATTTGTAGCTGGGTGTCTCTCTGATGGAAGACCCTTTTGAAAAGAGTTATGAGATGGTAACAAATGTCATCTCCAAAGTGGTGCTTTCATGGATTTCTGCATTAAAGTATGATTCAACTAACATCAGGAATTGCAGGAATAAACTATTTATAGCCCAAGTTCTCCTTTTTATGTTTCTCCTCCCCAATGGAACACACTCCTTACAAAATGCTTCCATGAATTGCAGTTGTGCTCTGAGACACTGTAACCAGAGTAGTTACTATAGGGCCAGTTTTTTTCTGCCACAATCTGGAGGGATGGGAATTTATGAGCACTGGCAGTAGTATTCAGGGCTTGTGCCAAGTACCTCTCTAGGGGATATAGGTTATTGGTACAGTGTAAGGAATTAGAAGGTGGAGACAGGAATGAACATGGAAGTAAGGACTGTGGCATTAAAACATAAATTGTGGCCAATGGACCTTTCTAAAGCAAGGGAACCTTGAGAATCTAAAACTCTAAGAAATAACCATAGGAATTTTAAAAATAGAATATGCCCAGAGATGATCTAGTCCAATGTTATCACTTAACAGAGAAGGAAACTGAGGCCTTGGGAGTGTTACTGATTTACCCAAGATCACACAGTTAAGAAGTGGCAGAATCAGGAGTTGGACCCTGGTCTTCATTGCTCTTTCTGCTATACTTTGCTGTATCACTTGGAGTAAAGATGTTTGAATTGTATTTGGTGAGTTCAGTGGCACATTGAAAAGTCATAGGGTCCTTAATTACACTATTTGTGAAAGTGGACCATTAACAAGTATGTTCCAAGGTAGCTGAATTGATCCCTTACCGTAATTCCTATTTATTGATAATGATTAGAAAAAAAGATGTTTTGATTAACTGGCAGTTGTTTTATTTATCTGTGTTTATCTATCAGATCTATGTCATCTATATCTATATATGACAGAGTGAGCAAATTATATCATATTGACTGGTTGCTAGTGTTTGCTTTGAATTGGAAGTCAGTCCAAAACTGGTACCCTTTTCTACCCCAGCACTTTTACAGCATCAGCATTCATTGAGTGCCTACTATATGCAAGGCTCTTTGTAAACATTATGTAGGGATGGTGTACAGAGGAAAAAGACAGGTAAGACTTGGCCCCTGTCCTCACTTAGCTAATGGTTTTATAGAGGGTGAATAAGAAATATACACAAATATAATACAGGAGTGCATGATAAGCATAAACAAAGGGATATAAGAATCTAGAAGATGGAGACTATACTGATATGTAATGGGAAGGGTACTGAGTTTAAGAGTCAGAGGACCTGGCTTTGAACCCTGGTTCTGCTAATTAATTGTTTCACATTGGACAAGTTACCTCACCCTCTTCAAGTCCATTTCCTTATCAGTAAAATGAAAGGATTGGACAAGAAAATTGTGCATCAGGTGATGAATTTCTTTTGGCTACTTCAACTCATGGAAATGTTTACTAAAACATGAAGGAGTTGTCATCTTCATTGGTGGTGGAAGCATCCACCTGGATAAAATTACAGATTTTTAAAAATATTTGAAGTTGAAGTAATGGGCTTGACACTATTGGAACAGGGTAGGTGGCAAGGGTATAAAAGAAGTAGTAGAAGACATATGGCCCTCAAGGAATGCATAAAAACATATAAAAGAGAGAGAACAATAAAATGATGCAGTTCATGGTATAATCAAGGACTGGCTTATTGTTTAGAAAAGATATTGGTAGGAATAGTTGGGAAAGGGTTCTTGAAGGAGGTGGAATTGAGGCTGGCCTAGAAGCATAAGTAGGATTTGGATGGAGGAGGGAAAGTGTATTGTAGCTGGGCATGTAGTGTGAAGAGACCAAAAGGCAGCCTGGTATAGAACCTGAATTGAATTTCTGCCCCTGATGTCTGCTGCTGTTGGAGCATTGTACAAACAGGTCACGTAATCTACATGGGCATCATATGTAAACTGAGTGTATGAACTAGAGCAAAGTTTTCAAGCCCTGAGTGCAACCCAAACCAGATTAAAATGTAGTTGGGTAATACTTAAATAAATGAAAGTACAAAAACAAATAGATAAGATCACGTTTTAAAACCAAGTCAATATACAGCCCATAGGGATCCTTTTGTACAGATTGTTGTTGTTGTTGAGTCATTTCAATCTTGTCAGACTCTTCATGACCCCATTTGGAGTTTTCTTGGCAAAGATACAGGAATAATTTATCATTTCCTTCTCTAGTTCATCTTACAGATGAGGAAACTGAGGAAAAAGGGTTAAGTGACTTGCCCAGGGTCACACAGCTAATAAGTATTTGAGGCTGGATTCGAACTCAGGAAGGTTAAGTCTCTCTGACCCCAGGCCCAACACTATCCACTGCGCGACCTACCTACCCCAGATTAATGGGCTCCATTTCTTTTTGACTTCAACACCATTGGACTAGATATCATTTGAAGTCCTTTCTATTTCTCATTCTATGATCCTATGACTAGAGAGTCTCTAAAGCTCTCTCAAGTTCAGAATCCTCTGATCATTACTAGCTAGAAGGGTCCGGAAGGGCTGTACATAAGAGGTGGCATTTATTTAGGTAAGCCTTAAAAGATGATAAGCATTTTAATTGGCAAGAATGTGGATGGATTGGGGGGAGGGTATTTTAGTCATAGGGAGTTGTTTGTGATCAAGGTCACAGAAGCAGGGACTGGAGAAATATCTTTGTTCAGGAAATGGTGAATTTGACTGGAGCATAGACCATGTGAAGGAGGAATATGTGTTAGGGAAATAGATATTGGAACCAAATTGTGGAGAGGATTTTCAGATTTATTCACACCAGGTAGAAGGGGGTCAAAATCTCTGCATACTGCTTTTGAAAGGTTGCCCTGTCCTGATCTATGCCATAATTAGATGACCAGTTTTCAGGCAATTAGTATTGATAGTGAAGCTGTACTGAAGATAATTAAATCACTGGTAATTTATAAAGCCCTTCAAGATCATATCGTACCTCCTAGTCATCATTTTGGACATCAGTTATTGTAAATGTTAAGATTTATGATAATGAGTTGAATTGTTATTACATCTATGATATTCCCTGGAAGTTGCTTTTTAAAGAAGAATCTCATATCAGATATGTATTTTTCAATATTTTTGTCATAGAAGTAGAATATGGAGAAAAAAAGTTTTGGCTATATGTGTTTTCCCAATCATTTGGATTCTGGGTAAACTGATATTTACTGTGTCAAGAATGTAACACTCCCTCTACTTTTATTTTTGGTTTAAATTCTTAATATTTAATGTCCTCCACTTCAACAAGCATTTTTAAAAGCATCTGCTATACACTAAGCTTAGGTGCCCAGGAATACAAAGACAAAAAGGAAACAGTCTCTGCTCTCAGAGAGCTTATGATCTATATTTTCATTAACATTTTGTCCAAAGTAGCACCGTTCTTCCCCTTAATTCTCTTTTAATTAGGTCTATTTTTGCTTTTGCTTTGTCTAAGATCATGATTGCTACACCTGCCATTTTTACTTCAGCTGAAGCATAATAGATTTTCTGTAGCCCCTTATTTTAATTTTATATGTCTCTTTCTTTTTCCAGTGTGTTGCTTATAAACAACATATTGTTGGATTCTGGTTTCTAATCTGTTCTGCTGTCTTTTGTTTTGTGAGTGAGTTCATCCTATTCACATTCGCAGTTATGATAACTAATTGTATTTCCCTCCATCCTGTTCTCTTCTATCTGTCCTCTTTTTTACCCTGTCTCTTCCTTAAAAATGGATTTGGCTTCTGACCACTGTCTAATCAACCTTCCTTCTCATTGCCCACCGACCCCCCCCCTACCCCCGCACCCAGCCCCTTCCCCTCTTACTTCTCTATTGCATTTTTTTCTCCTTGAACCAATTCAGATGAGAGTGAGGTTTGAGTGGGGCCCACTCCCCCTAGGGGTCCCATCATCCCTTCCATTGTGAAAAACCAGTTATGTGAGAGAACTTTCCACTGCCTTTCTTTCCTTTCCCCCTTCTCCAAATATATCCCTCTTTCTCACCCTTCCATTCTTCTTTTGAGATCATCCCACCATAATAAGACTCTTTCATCCATGTCCTCCATTAAGTTGACTCTTTTAAACTGCCCACATGATGATAATGTTCTTAGAGGTTATATGTATCATTTTCCCGTGAGGGATTGTAAACCTTGTTAAATCCCTTATGATTTTTCACTCATGTTTATCTTTTTATGCTTCTCTTGAATCTTGTTATTGAATGTCATTCTGTTCAGCTGTGGTCTTTCTATCAGGAATGCCTGAAATTCCTCTATTTCATTAAATGTAAATTTTTTGCTCCTGTAGAATTATACTCATTTTTGCTGGGTAATCTTAGCTCTTTTGCCGTCTGGAAAATCACATTCCAAGCCTTTTGTTCCTTTGTAGTGGTAACTGCTAAATCTTATGTGATGCTGACTGTGGTTTCATGATATTTGAATTGTTTCTTTCTGGATGTTTTCAGTATTTTCTCCATGACTTAAGAGCTGTGGATTTTGCCCATAATAATCCTGAGAGTTTTTATTTGGGGATTTTCTTCAGGGAATAACTAGTGGATTTTTTCAATTTCTACTTTTCCTTCTGGTTCTGAGTTATCTGGGCAGTTTTCCTATATAGTTTCTTGAAAGGTGATGTCTATGCTCTTTTTTGATCATGGCTTTCAGGTAGTCTCATAATTCTTAAATTATTTCTCAGTCTGTTTTCCAGGTCAGTTGTTTTTCTGATAAGATATTTCACATTTTCTCCTGGTTTTTCATTCTTTTGATTTTGTTTTATTGCTTCTTGATGTCTCATGGAGTCATTTGCTCCCACTTAACCAATTCTAATTCTCATGGAGTTATTCACCAGGACGGTTTTGTACCTCTTGTACAATTTGGCCAATTCTGATTTCTAAGGAGTTATTTTCTTCAGTATTTTTGGGGGCCTCTTTTATTCAACTGCTAATTCTCTTCATAACTTTATTTCATAGCTTTCATTTCTTTTGCAAGTTTTTCCTCTACCACTTTTATTTGTTTTTTAAAATCTTTTCTTTTCTCTTTTAAAAATATTTCTTTAGAGGCGGGGGCGGGGGGAGCAGAGCCAAGATGGTGGCTGGAAAGCAGGGATTGGTTAAGCTCTCCCCCAAATCCCTCCAAACACCTGTAAAAAATGGCTCTGAACAAATTCTAGAGCTGTGGAACCCACGAAATAGCAGAGGGAAACAGGTCTCCAGCCCAGGAGAGCCTGGATGGTCTCCGGGAAACATCTATCTGTGGCTCTGGGAGCGGACCACAGCCCAACATGGGCTGCACCAGGACAGACCAGACCCAGAGTCAGCCAGCTGGCAGAGGCCTTGGGGCCATGATCAGTGAGCTGTGGCAGTTACCAGACTTCTCAACTCACAAACACCAAAGAGCAGGTTAGAGGGAAACTGTGGTATTGAGTTCAGAGCGGTACGATCACCAGCCCTGGGGAAGGCGGAGGTGGTGCAGTGGTGGCGGTGGCAGCAGCAGGAAACTCCTGAGGTTGCTTCCAGAGCTGCAGCGCCAGCTGCTTCCAAAGTCCCTGGCTCACACAGTGGGAGGAATCTAGCAGTGGATTAGAGCGGTAGTGCAAGAAGCACTTTGTGGGCACAAAGGCAGATTCTCTTGCTGTGCCTTGATTGGATCTGTATTGCAGTACTGGTTGACGGTTCTTGGGGGAGGAGGAGTGCTGCAGTGACAGAGCCTGGGGTGACAGTGGAGTAGAAGTAGCTCTGAAAACAGCAGTGCTTGGACCCTAAAGCTTAGGACAAAGTACTCTCCAGTGTACAAGCAGTCATATCCTGACAAAAAGCTCAAGGGTCAAGGAGTTGGCTGGGACATGAACAGGCAATGCAAATGAACTCAGACTCACATTCAAACTCTAGATTCCTGTTTTGGTGACAAAGAAGATCTAAACATACAGCCAGAAGAAGTCAACAAAGTCAAAGAGCCTACATCAAAAGCCTCTAAGAAAAATATGAAGTGGGCTCAGGCCATGGAAGAGCTCAAAAAGAATTTGGAAAAGCAAGTAAGAGAAGTAGCAGAAAAAATGGGAAGAGAAAAGAGAGTGATGCAAGAAAACCAGGAAAAACAAGTCAATGACTTGCTAAAGGAGACCCAAAAAAAATATACTGAAGAAAATAACACCTTAAAGAACAGACTAACCCAAATGTCAAAAGACTCCAAAAAGCCAATGAGGAGAAGAATGCCTTCAAAGGCAGAATTAGCCGAATG